>NC_090278.1:50480853-50795674 GCF_040414725.1 Anabrus simplex | reverse complement strand
AAACTCATCTGCAGTAAGCATACTGCATTATGTTACGCAAAATCAGACTGCGAAAGGGAAATTGATCGTCCGCTAATATTAGCAGTCCTAGTTGGGAAGTAGGTCACTAGCAAATATCAGAGTAACCATAGTAACACAACATATAAATAGGAACGTGTTTCTTTATTCGCTGTGCTATGGGGCTGTGATAGGCCATGCGTAGCCTCAATCTATCTCTTATTTTTATTCCAAATTTAGCGTTGCCATGCGTATTAAAAACTAGGTTCGTAATCAATGTTAGCTTCCAAAATATATCTCCTCTGAATTTTTAATTTCCTGCAAATATTCTGAACATGTCTTTCTTTCTTTCTTTCTTTCTTTCTTTCTTTCTTTCTTTCTTAGTCTGTCTACCCTTCAGGGTTGGTTTTCCCTCGGACTCAGCGAGGGATCGCACCTCTACCGCCTCAAGGGAAGTGTCCTGGAGCGTGAGTCATTGGTTCGAGGGTACAACTGGGGAGAATGACCAGTACCTCGCCCAGGCGGCCTCACCTGCTATGCTGAACAGGGGACTTGTGCGGGGATGGGAAGATTGGAAGGGATAGACAAGGAAAAGGCCGTGATCTTAAGTTAGGTACCATCCCGGCATTTGCCTGGAGGAGAAGTAGGAAACCACTTTCAGGATGGCTGAGGTGGGAATCGAACCCACCTCTACGCATTTGACCTCCCGAGGCTGAGTGCACCCCATTCCAGTCCTCGTACCACTTTTCAAATTCAGTGGCAGAGCCGGGAATCGAACCGGGCCTCCGGGGGTGGCAGGTAATCACGCTAACCACTACACCAGAGAGGCGGGCGTTCTGAAAATGTATTTATTTATTTATTTATTTATTTATTTATTTATTTATTTATTTATTTATTTATTTATTTATTTATTTATTTATTTATTAGTTTCAAGTACCGCATTTAGGATGTTTGTTCTCCCGGGATGGTATTATAGTAAGATTGAATCAAAGTGCAGTAAAGCTAATGCAGTGGGCTCGCAGTTGCGATCAACAGTATTCTGTAAGAAGGAAGTCAGCTCCTTGACGAAACTATCTTTACATCGGTCTGTTTTCAGACCAACTTTGCTTTACGGGAGCGAAAGCAGGGTGGACTCTTATTCATAAGTTAGAAGTAACAGACATGAAAGTAGCGAGGATGATTGCTGGTACAGTACAAGCAGGTGGGAACAACGGCAGGAGGGTATTCGAAATGAGGAGATAACGGCTTAGTTTGGAATAAACTAGATGGATGAAGTTGTGGCATAAACCGGCTTCAGTGGTGGGGTCATGTGAGGCGAATGGAGGAGGATAGGTTACCTAGGAGAATAATGGACTCTGCTATGGAGGGTTAGAGAAGTAGAGGGAGACCAAGACGACGATGGTTAGACTCGGTTTCTAACGATTTAAATATAGGAGGTATAGAACTAAATGAGGCCACAGCACTAGTTGCAAGTAGAGGATTGTGGCGACTTTTAGTAAATTCACAGTGGCTTGCAGACTGAACGCTGAAAGTCATAACGGTATATAATGATGTATGATATTAGTGCCTTTTTTCGGTGGCGAAGTTAATTAAAATCTAAAATAGTTAAAACTAAACAAATTAATAGAATTAAAATGAATACAAATGAATTAGTAACTAATAAATTACTAATTTACCCCTAAAACCATTACCATTAAAAGAAGTTGAGGCTCCCTTTTGAGCACATAATTGGGTGGCCTTCTTTTAAGTTTATAGTTTGTGATCTCCATTCAAAGTCGCAACAAGCCAGATTTCTCGTTTTTGTATGCTTGATTATGAACCGAAAAATATCAATGATATGCATTGAGGACTGTCGCCCTTGTAGCAGATTCCCCATCAGTTGTTTACCTAGCCGTTTACTAAATCTTTTCAAAGAACTTGATAAATTATTCCAATCCCCTCCCAATACTCGTCCTATAAATGAATATTTGTCCCAATTTTTCCTCTCGAATTCCTACTTCGTCATCTTATAATAATCTTTCCTACTTTTAAAAGTTCCACTGAAGCTAATTCGTTTATAATGTCAATCATTCGCGCCATTACTCTGTTGACAGCTCGGAACATACCGCTTAGTCGAGCAGTTCGTCTCCTTACTTCCCAGTCTTCCCAGGCCAAAAATTTGCAACATTTTCGTAACACTACTCGTTTGTAGGAAATCGCCCAGAACAAATCGAGCTGCTTTCCATCCTACCTGAAGGAAACGTACGGTCTTCTAGTTATTTATATACCGAGCTCGATAGCTGCAGTCGTCTAAGTGCGGCCAGTATCCAGTATTCGGGAGATAGTAGGTTCGAACCCCACTATCGGCAGCCCCGAAAATGGTTTTCCGTGGTTTCCCATTTTTACACCAGGCAAATGCCGGGGCTGTACCTTAATTAAGGCTACGGCCGCTTCCTTCCCACTCCTAGCCCTTTCCTGTCCCATCGTCGCCATAAGACTAATCTGTGTCGGTGCGACGTAAAGCAACTAGCAAAAAAAAAGTTATTTATAAGATTATTGACATATGCCAGAGGAACCATTCCGATATGGTACTTTTAAACTGTACAAAATCTAACTTAATTTAATATCAGATAGAGTAATTTAGCAGAACTGCCAACGTCACGCTTACAACGAAATAAAATATCACTAGAATGCCAACGTCGCTTGCGCGACGCACAGTATATGCATTCGCTTAATCAGCTATAACATCATTTATCTTTCACGTACGCTATTGTAGCAAGTAAGGTGTTCAATGTAACTTAGGCTGGGCTGAGGGGCTCAGACGGTTGAGGCGCTGGCCTTCTGACCCCAACTTGGCAAGACCGATGCTGGTCAGTCCGGTGGTATTTGAAGGTGCTCAAATACGTCAGCCTTGTGTCGGTAGATTTACTGGCATGTAAAAGAACTCATGCGGGACTAAATCGCGGCACCTCGGCGTCTCCGAAAACCGTAAAAGTAGTTAGCGGGACGTAAAGCCAATAACATTATTATTAATGTAACTTAAAAGCTTTCCAGTCTGTTTAACACTCAAACTATAACACACCTGTAAAAAGACACATTATTAAACAAGGAATAAACACTATATATACATACATACATACATACATACATACATACATTATCATTATAGACTGTTATGAATTTCAGCGTTCAGTCTGCAAGCCACTGTGAATTTACTAAAAGTCGCCACAATCCTCGAATTGCAACTAGTGTTGTGGCCTCATTTAGTTCTATACCTCTTATCTTTAAATCGTTAGAAACTGAGTCTAACCATCGTTGTCTTGGTCTACCTCTACTTCTCTTACCTTCCATAGCAGAGTCCATTATTCTCCTAGGTAACCTATCCTCAGGTGTGTTATAGTGTAATATTTATATAGAACTTGTGTGTTCGACAGACTGGAGAGGTTTTAAGTTTCATTTAACGGAGTCAACACTGGAAAAGAATGGCTTCCTTCTTAACAAACTAAGATACCGAAGACAAAGCTTCAAGTCTTTCATCACACATTCCTCACTACAGTTGGCGTCAACTCAAGTCCTAAGCGGTCCCTTTGATGTTATACCGTCAGTCAACTGAAAAACTGAGGAAAAAATCCTTCCGCGTGTGAGCACTTCCCCTCTTTGCCCTTCTCCAGCTCGGTTCTCTTCTTGAACCTAGCGGGTAAAGTAAGCGGCTTTTATATAACATGCATAACATCAAGGAGACCGCTCAGGATTTGAGTTGAATCAGAATATAGCCGCAAATGACTCAGTCAAGGTCAGAGTATGTATAAAATCAACTGCCCTTTCCTCATCCCCTGTGATCTCAGTTGAACAGGGGCCTTGTGGGGGGAGGGGGATGGGAATATTAGAAAGGATAGGCAAGGAGGAGGGAAGGATGCGGCCCGTGGCCGCAAGTAAGTTATCATCCCAGCATTTGACTGGAGGAGAAATGGGAAGCCACAGTATACCACATCGAGGATGGCTGAGGTGGGAATCGACCCTCCGTCTACTAAGTTGACCTCCCGAGGCTGAGTGGACCCCATTCCAGCCCTCGTATCACTTTTCAAATTTCATGGCAGAACCGGGAATCGAATACGGGCCTCTGGGGATGGCAACTAATCATACTAACCACTACACCACAGAGGTGGACCACATGGTTTTAAAGATGGGAATTCTTAAGAATCTTTTTCCCTTTTTTTTTTTTTTCTTTCAAAATCATGGAAGTTCCATCTTACGAGCATGAGTTCCGTTCCACATTGCACCAATCAACAGATATTTACCTTGCGTTCTTACATCACCACGGAGGGAGAGGTGTGGGGGTGGGAAGAGGGGACAGCCCTTAGCAGACACACGGCAGCGTCAGGATTCTCTGGCCTCCTGGCCCGACGTAAATAACTGAACTCATTGTTTCTTTTTTTTTGCTAGTGGCTTTACGTCACACCGACACATATAGGTCTTATGGCGACGATGAGATAGGTCTAGGAATGGGAAGGAAGCGGCCGTGGCCTTAATTAAGGTCTAGCTCCAGCATTTGCCTGGTGTGAAAATGGGAAACCACGGAAAACCACCTTCAGGGCTGCGGACAGTAGGATTCGAACCCACTATCTCCCGGATGCAAGCTCACAGCCGCGCGCCCCTAACCGCACAGTCACCTCTTCCGGTATTCATTGCTTCAAGGGAGGCGCCGTGATGTGAGGTCACTGAGCAAGTGTCGTACAGTATTTGTGTCCGCTATTGATCTCTGGGCGATGTCCCCGCTATCGTGACCGGCCCGGCCCTTGAAAACACGAGGCCCGTTGACCCGCGGATGAGCATATCACACAAAGTTCGCTTTCTCCTCGACCTCGACGACAGGTCCTTGCGTGCAGGAATGAACCTCATTCTCACAAAACTCAATGATATATCTACTCTATCTGTCTTCTCTTCTATATATACATTTATTAAACTGTCTTTCTGTTAGGATATTTCCAACTTTCAGTGTATACTTCACTTTTATCTCGAATAAGGTCAATAATGAAAATTTCTACTTTCGGTTTCATACTGGTGGTGGTGGTCGTGATTATTGTAGAACAGAACAGAATAGAGTTATACGTTAATAAAATGTTTATCCTTTGTCCAACATAGAAACAAGCTAAACCAAAATTTAGCTTATTTCTTCTCCTTCTTCTTCTTTATCTGTTTACCTTCCAGGGTCGGTTTTTCCCTCGGACCCAGCGAGGGATCCCACCTCTACCACCTCAAAAGCAGTGTCCTGGAGCTTCAGACTCTGGGTCGGGGGATACAACTGGGGAGAATGACCAGTACCTCACCTGCTATGCTGAACAGGGGCCTTGCGGGGGATTGGAAGATTGGAAGGGATAAACAAGGAAGAGTGAAGGAAGCGGTCGTAGCCTTAAGTTAGGTACCATCCAGGCATTTGCCTGGGGGAGAAGTGGGAAAGCACGGAAAACCACTTCCTGGATGGCTGAGGTGGGAATCGAACCCACCTCTACTCAGTTGAACTCCCGAGGCTGAGTGGACCCCGTTCCAGCCCTCGTTCCACTTTTCAAATTTCGTGGTAGAGCCGGGAATCGAACCCGGGCCTCCGAGGGTGGCAGCTAATCACATTAAACACTTCACCACAGATGCGGACTTATTTTATTCTACGTTTAATTATGTGGAGTAGGAAGTTTTATCGTACCCAGTTTAACGCAGGTGCACGGAGACAAAAAATAAAACCGTTTTAATTTTAGCCTGTCATTCTGATGAGCGTCATAACAAGCCGAATTGTTTACGCCTATGGTCATCCACTACACTAAGGAGAGATTCACAATATTTACAAAAACCTTTTTCACAAATATCAGATGAAATAAAAACATGGTATGCAGATCAACAATAAGTTACTTTAAGACTATTAAAGTTTGGTGACGGTCAAATTAATACTTTTAAAGTTGTGAATTTTCAAAGTGAGCGCTGCATTGGAAATGAAAAAATGCCGGCACTTTTTCTTTGTTCAACCTGCGTTAAAATTTTAACTGGGTACGATAAACATTTCTATTCCATATAAGTAAACTAGAATAAAATAAGGTAAATATTGGTTTAACTTGTTTCTATGTATTTTATTAACGTATTAACATGACAGTAGGGAGGGCGCAAATAGGGGTGGGGGGGTAGAAACCCCACTTTGTTGAAAAGAAATTAAATTTTTATTCCATTTGAGCCACCTAGATCTAGGAATTATAAAAAAAAAGCAAAGTACATATTAACCATGTTCTGTATTACCTAATTATTTTCTTTACTTTCTTTAATTATTAAAAAAAAAATACTTAGCGAAAATGTTATTCGACGCAGCTACCCGATTTTTCGACGCCACGGCAAGTGATGGAGACTCGCGCAGAAGCGTGCAGAAGCGGGATTACAATCTGATGGCACAAAACGTTAGTTGCGCACATGGGTGAAAGTTTTATTGTAAGCTCACAGGACAAAAGTTAGTCACCCTAGTGCACACGAACAGATGGCGTAGCTAACGAGTTACGTGCTCAACACCACGCGTAGTAGCGATCAGTGAGCCATTGATGTTTCAAGCGGGCAGTGTACGTCAGCATGGGTAGATACAGTATAAGGATGTGACAGAGTGGCAGAAAGCGCCCATGGCCATACGATGCGTGAAGTTGCAGGATTTGTTCGTGTTTCGCAGCGGAATGTTCAACATGTATACAAGAAGTGGTGTACCGGTACTACACGTGGCCACCAAACACGACGTCAGAATTGTGGTCGGAAAAAGAGAGGGTCCGGAGACGCATTTCACAGCTTGTGAATCGAAATCGCTCCCAAACCTGACAGGAATTGCTGCAGTCAGTGAATGAAGATCAATCCTAACCTGTTAGCGAGAGAAAGTTGCGACGGGAACTACATGCTATGAACATTTGGAGTCGGTCACCTCGCAAGAGGCCATTGATTACTCAGTCACATAAAGCTGCGTGTCTTCAATCGGCTAGATATCATCGAACATGGACAGTGGCTGACTGGCGAAATGTAATGTGGTTTGACGAATCACGTTTTTGCCTATATTCCAATGACGCATGTCGTCGAGTGTACCGAAGGCCAAATGAAGCATTTCATCCTGGATGTCTGCGAGTTCAGGTTCAAGCCAGAGGAGGGTCTGTGATTGTTTGGAGGTGTTTTTCGTATCATTGATTGGACCCGCTCACTGAGATGCAAAATAACATGAAGCATGTTTATTTAAACATCCTGCATGATCAGGTGTTGCCTTTCAACAAACATCTCGATTTTTCAAGATGACAACGGTGAAGTTCTTCGGGCTGGACACATATGTGACTGGTTTTATGAACACTCCCCCAAACTATTACATCTCGATTGGCCTACAAAGTCACCTGATTTGAACCCCAATGAAAATCTATGGGACATATTGGAACAGCGGTTAAAACGCCGACACCAGCATCCCGGCAGTTTGGTGGAATTGAGCGATCACTTCCTCAGCGCGTGACGTACCTGTACGATCCTGTAGACTCATTTCCTAACAGAATCCAGGCGGTTATCAAGTCCAGAGACGTAGTTACACGGTATTAAATGAGCTCGTAATGATTTCTCCAGGGATGACTAATTTCTCTGTCCGGTGAACTTATAGTATTAAATCAAAATCACAAAAAATCTGTTTCTGCAGTGAAGTTGGTAAACTGTCAACCTTTTCTGTCGAAATTTACTCAGAAAGCAAACACTTATCATTTTGTAGCTATTTTGTTCCAATAATCTTGTCTACCCCAAACTATGTTCCCCAGAACCCCAGTACTTTTTCTTGTCTACACATTTTTATGCCCCCTCCGCACTTTTAATTCCCAATCGCCACGACTGGAATGGAATACTCCCACCTACTAGTTGTTGATGATGATGGTGCTTGTTGTTAAAGGGGCCTAACGTCTAGGTCATCGGCCCTTAATGGTACGAAATGAGACGAAATGAAATGACCAATTAAAAGCCAAAAATCCTCCACTGACCATAATTGAAACGCGAGGAGAATGGATGGATGGATATGAATTTAAAACGATCAGTGGAATCGACCCACAGTACCTCACATGCACAGAAGCTGGCATAGAACAATAGTATTACTGACCAAGGGACTGCTTCTATAGCACATTACTGAATCGATGATACTTGTAGTGGAAAGGGGTCCAAAATCCAATTTAGCGGCCCCTCACAATGGTACTTATCGCTAAGAAAGTAGAACCATGGTATTTGTCATGCTGCGTTACTAATCAAGAATAGCGTAGACTCGCGGTATTCCACACATTATGGTACTACTCACAGGTAATGAAATTCGCACATGTATTACAGACCTACGCTGTTTCGCACATTGCGGCGCCATTGACAGGCAACGCAAACCTATAGTGTTCATTACATAAGGGTACTAACCACAGGAGTCCCGTGTTTTCCTCATATAGTGGGTACTAATCATAGGCAAGCCTGAACCATGGGTTCCCTCAGCCCATGGTGTCGCTCATATAGTGCTACTAAAACAGGTACTGTAAAAGCCGTCGCACTCTCGTTTGCTGCGAATCACAAACCTATTTGGTACCCAACATAGTGGTACTACGCGCAAGTAAAAGCGACCCCGCGTGGTGGTGCTAATCGCAAGTAGTTTCATGGTTCTAATTTGATCATCCCCTGGTCGCCCCTTTTAGTCGCCTCTTACGACAGCAGGGGATACCGTGGCTGTATTCTTCGTCTGCGTCCCCCACCGACGGGGAGTTCTAAAAAATGAGGAGGGTATTCATTGAATGTAATTCAAATTGTTTTGGATACGCACATTTGATCTTTCTTATTACATTTAGTGTCTGGCTCCATGGCTAAGTGGCTGGCCTTTGGCCTAAGAGCTCCAGGGTCGGGGATTTTAACCTTCATTGATTAATTCCAACGGCTCGGGTGTGTGTCCTGGTCTTCACCATTAGAATTCTACATAGGTAGGGCCCCATCCTCAAAGGCACGCAGGTCGTCTATAGGGTCTCAACTCGAAAGACCTGCTCACGCCACCCGCGAGTGGTCGCTATATGAGATTTTCTCTCACATCATTTTTTATTGTGATATTACTTCACAGTGATAAAAGGGAGGTGACTGTTTCCCTCTTCTAGCTGAGTTTATAACTGTCGTGAGTAGAGCGATTCACATTTGAAGGGTAAGCACCCCCTCCCCTAGTCAGAACAAAGGTTCCTATGTGTCCGTGTGCACTTCTTGTTTTTGAAAATGTTATTGTGTTCAGAAACCTTGCTTCGTAAGTAGATATTACTAGATATAATGCATGTGTGAGATTTTACTTTTTACAACAACAGGACGAAAGTTATTTTTATGTACATGGCATATGTTATTTTAAGTAGTAATTTGTGTCTTTAATAAACAGCTAATCATTTAATTTTTATCTAAAATATACAAGGTAAAACTAGCGTTTCATTTCAGTAGTAAACTTCAGCTTTCCGCCCCAACGAAACTGTGAAAAATTTCATATTTATTTTAATGTGAGAGAAAGTCTCACGCGCGACCACTCACGTTACATTTCGGCTAGCGACCACTCGCGGGTTAATCAAATGCAAAAGAAAAATATATTTAATAACATGCACCGTTTTCACTTTTAATATTTGTCGTTTTCTATTATTCAAATTTTTCACCCCCTCTCCCCCTACAATTTTCTTTCCCAAACAGTAAGACATGAGTATCATGTTTGGTTGAGAGCTATGCTGGAATGATCTCGGTCATTTTGGACATTCTTCTGACCCCTTCTAACCCCCATCCCGATTGGGAATGAACTTTGGCTCAAACGGCATCCAGTGTGTCACAGTTCATCTCAACTACCCCAAAGGCTATGAATTCGCCACTAATATCGGTCATTTTTCGGACTTTTACATTTCACCCCTTCCTTTAGGTGGGGGGGGGGGCTAGGGGTTTCTTCCCCCTACAGTATTTTTTCTGAATAGTAAGTTAAATGTGTATCTAGTTTGGTTGAGAGCTATGCTGAAACATACACACACATTCACCCGTAATTTCTGTCATTGTCATCTTCACTACTTCTCACCCCCAATGGGGACTTTTCATTTTTATATACCGTACATGTAAGAAGGAGAAGAATAAAAGTTTAAATTAAGAAACACATCGTATCTTCACATACTTTTGGTCAGGCAACCCACTGATCAGACTTGTCATGCAGTTTGCTTACCTTACCTTTTTTTTTTTTTTTTTTTCCACCCTTTTCATCGCCTATGCCGAACTACCCATCAGATTTTCGTTCAAACCACTTCCTAAACCCTCCCAGGAGTAATAAAAACAAATCTTGAATTTTTAGCCAGATGGCTCCTGTAGTTCTTGAGTCCATTCGAGACATACAAACAAACATTCATTTTTATATTATTATTATTCTTCGTTTAGGCCTACGATGGACCACGTGGTTCTTAACTCTGTTGAGCTCTTTTCTTCCTCTTAGCCCAGTATTCCTTCATTCTAGAGCTATGGATGTCTTTTCTTTCTTGATTCCATTTCACTCCTACTCCTGGACGCAGTGATTTAGCTGTTGGTGACTGGAGAGAGTCAGATGTCTTGACTAACTTTCTGAACTTATCTCGGTTGTAAATGTCAGTGTGATCAATGTTTAGGTATTGTAGGTCTTTCCGCACTAAATTAGTCCATTTGGCATTTGTTGCTTTCCCTCTAGATACAGTGTTGAAGTGAGTCTCTGGCTATCCATACTGACTACGTGACCATAGAACATTAGTCTTTTCTTCCTCATAGCTGTTGTAATGCTCTCTATTTTACTCGTGCCTGATTCTGTACCCATCTCCTTCTTTAATGGGACCCATAATCCTTCTGAGGATCTTTCGCTCTTTCAGTTCCAGTTTTCTGAGTTGTCCTTTCCGGGCATATTTAGGCATTCTGAGGCGTACAGTACAGATGGTCTTACTACGGTGTTGTAGTGTCTACTTGTATATGTTCTTACAAAGATGATAAGCTCTATATAATTTAGTGCATCTACTCTTCATTGCAAGATCCTCATTAACATTTGGGGTTATCCACTCTCCAAGATACACTAACTGACAGAGCAAATGTAACACCAAGAAGGAGTGGTCAGAACTTCATGTCAATTGCAGGGTAGACTGACGTCACTGAGGTATGCTCATGATGTGAAATGCGCCGCTGTGCTGCGCACGTAGCGAACGATAAATGGGACACGGCGTTGGCGAATGGCCCACTTCCTACCGTGATTTCTCAGCCGACAGTCATTGTAGAACGTGTTGTCGTGTGCCACAGGACACGTGTATAGCTAAGAAAGCCAGGCCGCCGTCAACGGAGGCATTTCCAGCAGACAGACGACTTTACGAGGGGTATAGTGATCGGGCTGAGAAGGGCAGGTTGGTCGCTTCGTCAAATCGCAGCCGATACCCATAGGGATGTGTCCACGGTGCAGCGCCTGTGGCGAAGATGGTTGGCGCAGGGACATGTGGCACGTACGAGGGGTCCAGGCGCAGCCCGAGTGACGTCAGCACGCGAGGATCGGCGCATCCGCCGCCAAGCGGTGGCAGCCCCGCACGCCACGTCAACCGCCATTCTTCAGCATGTGCAAGACACCCTAGCTGTTCCAATATCGACCAGAACAATTTCCCGTCGATTGGTTGAAGGAGGCCTGCACTCCCGGCGTCCGCTCAGAAGACTACCATTGACTCCACAGCATAGACGTGCACGCCTGACATGGTGCCGGGCTAGAGCGACTTGGATGAGGGAATGGCGGAACGTCGTGTTCTCCGATGAGTCACGCTTCTGTTCTGTCAGTGATAGTCACCGCAGACGAGTGTGGCGTCGGCGTGGAGAAAGGTCAAATCCGGCAGTAACTGTGGAGCGCCCTACCGCTAGACAACGCGGCATCATGGTTTGGGGCGCTATTGCGTATGATTCCACGTCACCTCTAGTGCGTATTCAAGGCACGTTAAATGCCCACCGCTACGTGCAGCATGTGCTGCGGCCGGTGGCCCTCCCGTACCTTCAGGGGCTGCCCAATGCTCTGTTTCAGCAGGATAATGCCCGCCCACACACTGCTCGCATCTCCCACCAGGCTCTACGAGGTGTACAGATGCTTCCATGGCCAGCGTACTCTCCGGATCTCTCACCAATCGAACACGTGTGGGATCTCATTGGACGCCGTTTGCAAACTCTGCTCCAGCCTCGTACGGACGACCAACTGTGGCAAATGGTTGACAGAGAATGGAGAACCATCTCTCAGGACACCATCCGCACTCTTATTGACTCTGTACCTCGACGTGTTTCTGCGTGCATCGCCGCTCGCGGTGGTCCTACATCCTACTGAGTCGATGCCGTGCGCATTGTGTAACCTGCATATCGGTTTGAAATAAACATCAATTATTCGTCCGTGCTGTCTCTGTTTTTCCCCAACTTTCATCCCTTTCGAACCACTCCTTCTTGGTGTTGCATTTGCTCTGTCAGTCAGTGTATTTGAATGAGTTGGCCTTGTGTATTATTTTGTCCCCCAAAGAAATGAAGTTGGGTGCTTCTCTGATGTTGGTCAGAAATTCTATTTTTATTGACAGCGATCTTCAGCCCTACTTTAGCTGCTATGCGTTCTAGGGAGGATAGCTGGTACGTAGCTTCTTCCATACTTGAAGCTAACAGTGTGAGGTCATCTGCGAAGGCTAAGCAAGTGACTGTTAACTTGTCTTTCTTTTGTAGCCGATTTTTAATCCAGAGTTGTCAGCTAGTGTGTTCGTCCATTCCCGAGTGACCTTCTCCAGCAGACAGTTAAACCGGATGGGGTACACACCATCTTCTTGTCTAACACCTGTTCTGATCTCGAAGCTTTTTGATAATACCCCTCAGAATTTGACTTTGGACATGGTGTTCGTTAGAGTAGCCTTCACAAGATTCAAAATCTTCTTAACCAGTCCCATTTCACTTAACGTCTCAAAGAGGGACTGTCTGTCCACCGAGTCGTAGGCCTTTTGGAAATCAACGAAAATTGTTATATAGGGTGAGGTGCTGAGGTTTTTGTAGGTAAAGATAGTTTTGAGGTTCAGAATCTGCTCTGTGCATGACCTTGACTTCCTAAATCCAGCTTGGTACTCTCCTATGCGGGAGTCTAATTGTGCCTCCACATTATATAGATTTATTTATTTACTTATTTATTTAGTATTCGCTAATCGGCCACCTAGGTACCACGATAAGATTCATTACATATTCTAGCGTTATTCAATTTGCGATTGAACCAGAAGGTTTTCATTAGCTCGCTGTGTCGAGCAGGCTTTCATCCGACCACTCTGCATCTCAGAAAGTCACAAAAGTCGCAATGCTTGTTTTGAAAAAGCCTCGTTGGTCCGCGTCTTCTGGTCGTAGGCCCATTTCTTTGAGTTTTTCCTTGACATTAATGTACCAGGGAATTGTAGTTTTCAGTTTTGAGTCAAAATGGTTAAAAATGCGTTTTGTCTATTGAGAGTCGTACGTGCGTCGTAGGTGACCGAGGATGCGAACCCTGTGTTTGCGCATTGTGTCCGTGACCTTCTCTATCTTAGAGTAGATTTCTTGTCTGGATTTTCTCTAGATTTCGTTTTTGTGGTTTGGGCCAAGCATATTTGGAGAATCTTACTCTCTTTTGGCTCTAACTTAAAGAGTGCACATTTCTGAGAGATGATAAGACATTCTGACGCATAGAGAGATACCGGCTTGACGATATTATTATTATTATTATTATTATTATTATTATTATTATTATTATTATTATTATTATTATTATTATTTCATTATCGGTTTAAATTGCAGGGTTGGTTTTTTACACGGACCCCCCGAAGGCCAGTGTCCTAGAGCGTGAGACTTTGGGTTGCGAAAACAACTGGAAAGGAGGACCACTACCCCGCCCAAGCGGCATCACCTGCTACGCTGAACAGCGACCTTGTGAGGGAGTGGGAAGATTGGAAGGGATAGATAAAGAAGAGGCCGTGGCCTCAACTTATGTACTACACCGCAATTTGCCTGGAGAGAAGAAGAGGAAACCACGGAAAACCACTTCGAGGGTGGCTGAGGTGGTAATCAAACACTCCTCAATTCCGTTGTCCCCCCGAGGCTGAGTGGACCCCGGTCCAGTCCTCGTACTACTTTTCGAATTTCGTGGCAGAGCCGGGAATTGGACCCGAGCCTACGGGCATGGCAGCTAATCACACTAATCACTACACCACAGAGGCGGGCATTATTATTATTATTATTATTATTATTATTATTATTATTATTATTATTATTATTATTATTATTATTATAATTATTATTATTATAGTTAGTTTGTCTATTACAGTAAACATTACAATTAAATCTGATAACGTTTATACACATTTCACAAAAAGTAACATTTCTTTTGTCTTAGATGTTAAACCAGTGTTATACCAGGTGCATGCATAAGTCTTTTCCGGTTTCACTAAGAGATGGCGCCAGCGAACAGTACGCAGCGTATGAATTTGACACATACGTCAGTTTGTTCGTCTGACATTAACCTACCGACACACAAAAGTTGAGTCCACCAAACACTAGCGTCTCTGTTGTGTTGTTCAGTGATCATGTCGACGTTTGTGACTGAAAAATAACATTTGCGGCACGCATTGATTTTCTTATGTAATCAGAAGAAAAAGTCTGTGGAAAGTCATCGTTTGCTGCTAGAAACATATGGTGAACATACTCCATCGATTTTAAGATGTGAGATAATTTAAATATGGTGATTTCAATGTGAAGGACAGTGCACGTCCTGGTAGATCACACAAGTGCGAAGACTCTTCAGTCCCAGCGAAACCGTTAATGCACAACGCTGTCGCCAACAAATCATTAATTTAAATCACGCATTGATCGAATGACGACCGGAATGGGCCACAAGACATGGCAAAGTGATTTTGTTACAGGACAATGTGCCGTCTTACACAGCAAAACCAGTGAAAGACACCTTGAAACCGCTTGGATGAGACATCCTTCCGCACCCACCGTACTGCCCTGACCTGGCGCCATCTGAACTATCAGCTCTTCGCAACAATAGGACACGCGCTTGTAGAGCAGCACTTCAGCACTTTCGAGGATGTTGGAAAATGGCTCGATGAATGGTTTGCTGCAAAAGACAAGCAGTTTTTCTGGCATCGTATTCATAACTTACCTGAAAGATGGGCGAAGTGTGTAGAAGCCGATGGCCAATATTTTGAATAAACAAATAATGAATTTCCCTTGAAAATTGCGTATTTCCTTTACCACAAAAACCGGCAAAAACGTATGCATACACCTGGTATACATTCAAGGACCAACATGTACCCCACCCCTCTTCTTCTTCTTCTGCGCTAATGGGTCACTTAGGACAACATTTGTTGAGCTTTCCTCCTTGCCCACTAGTTCTCCATTTTCATCGATTGTTGTAGTTTCTGTTCCTCCGATCAGGTACGTCGTGTTGGTTTCTTCTCGTCTTCCTCAAATCTCCTTACGTGAACTATTTTTTTGATTACATTTCTATCATGCAGATTTGGCGATTCTAATACAGTGAGGTCTTTCTCCACTTGCTTGTACGATTTTGATCTCGTACGTTTGATTTGCAAAAAAAAATGTGTATTTGATAAGTAAGCCTGTTGTTATTCATTCTTTCCAAATGGCTTAAAAATTGAATTCGTCGCATTCTCATTAGTATCAGTAAGTTTAGATATTTTGAAATATATTTCCAAGTTGGGTTTGGGGTAATGTATTCCATTTTTCATTCTTGGTCCTAAGATTTTTCTCATTATTTTCCTTTCTTTAATCTCTAATTGTTTCTTTAAATTTGCATGATGTAAGTTGAGCGTTTCTGTAGCATAAAGAGCTTCGTGTTTGATCACTGTTAAGTAATGACGAATTTTACTTTTCCAGGACAAGCACCCTTTGTTGTTTTTTATTATTTACATTAGCGCTTATTTTCTTTTGCCAGGCCGATGACCAAGAGGTTAAGCCCCTTTAAATAACAATCCATTTTTTTTGGTAACATAGCTTTCAAAATACAAAATGACTTTGCTGGCTTTCTAAGTGATATCTACTCGTTGCTTAATCATTTTACAATTATATAGAATTCTCTTTCTATTTTTGCGCTAGGTTCTCTATTGACTCTTAAATGAGTCTGTCTTTTACACACTCTCAACAGATGTGCCTCTTAGATTTTTCTTCGTGCAACAAACAATGATTCTCTTTCTGACCCTTGTTCGTATAAAGAGTGGTTGGTAACAACATGAACCAGATATATGAGCGCTACAGGGTTGGTCATACTGATAAATAAACGGAATAAAATAATAAGATATCTCGCGCAGCTGTTATTTTATCAGCTGCTGAAGTTAGCCAATCAGATCGCTTCGCCGGCGAATTCAAATGGTTTTGCGAAGCGGCGGTGCTAAATCCGCACATGGCTTGTGCCCCGCTTGAGAGTGCCAATAGAAGAAATAAACTTCTCCAGGAGAGGGACTTGAACAGGGACCTCCCTACTGTTAGGCTCGGCCCATAGGAAGCACGCTACGATGACATTGACTGAAACCCACGGTGTGTTAGTGCTTGATCCTGAGCAGCTGATAACATGATAGCAGTGTGAGATATCGACGTAATTTTTAAAAGTTACTAATCAGTATGATCAACGCTGTAACACTCTGTTTTCGACCATCGTATGTACCCATTAACCATGACACCTGTAACGGCCACTCACCTACTTGACTTACTCAACACACTCATTTATTTGGCCTTGTATTCTCGCTGCTGCCTCGCATAGCGCCTGACCTGCTGGACATCTCACTACGTACTGAACTACCACTGGGCTACATCACTATCTGCTGTTTCTCGAAGCCATGTGCACTTCACGAACTTTCTGCCGCCCTATAAATTCTTCCCCCGATCCCTCGTTTCTTCAGTCTGCAGTGACAAGTGTGTTCCAACAGCACCGCATTAGAGGGACATCGCCAGACGGAAGAAGATAGCCCCTTGCACCACGCAAGGCTTGGCTCTTACCCCCTTCTCCAAACGGAGACTTGGCACTAGGGACCACTGGCTGCTGGACAATGAGACGAACCTGTGGCCCAAAGCCCAGACGCTAGTGGACCCGAGCCGACCCGGCAGTGACATGAAGGACTGATCCCCATAATAATAGACAATGGCAAGGAAATGGTTATGATTGCATGACACTTATTCCTAACTAACACAACCTCTGGACTTTTCCAGCCACATCCTTGCATGTGCTATCAGGTTTTACATGTAGGCTCCTTCTCTTTTCTGCCTATGTGCTCTTTCCCTGACCCTTCAATACCACACCTTAACACCGCCTTACCAACACAAACTCTAGCCGTGGTAGCGAGTCTTAACTCGGAAACCGGCAGATACTCCTTCTATCACTTCCCACTCTCCCCTGCTATCTCTTTTCTTCTTAGAAATTAATAGCATGTCGGAGGCCATGTAGAATGAGTTGATGGTCACGCGGGGGAAGCAGGCTTCGGGGGCCCTCACCGAAGAAAAAAATCGGTCTTCAGTCCAGCGCTGATACCGAGTGAGGTTAGAGGGTTCCCGGTATTTTGCTGAGAAACTCGATTTTTAATATCTTCCAGATTGGGTGAGCAACAGCGTCTTATTATTCATTATTATTATTTGCCCAGTGGATTTTGGCAACCAGGGCCTAATTTTAACTTCATCTGCATGGCCAGTTTGAGCTGTACATGACTTTTTAATCAAAATAATGGCAACAAGATAATACAAAGTGTGAAGAGGTTTGAATTATTGAATATGGGCCTGGACTTAGCAAGCTCACTATGAACTATCCACGTTTTTACGTGCTTGGGCGACTCCTGCTGTTGTGATCCCGTCCTGTACCTTCCCCATTGCCCTCCTTTTCCCTTTCATGATTTTAAAACTGTGTTCATTTATCTCGTTGGGCTTAGGCTTGTACTTCACTACATCTCTTTTTTAATTGCCTCATGTAAGATTTTGTAAATGGTCTAGGGCATTCTTGTAAATATGTTATTTCTAATCAAACGTTGTTCTTGTGCAATGTTGAACTTAATTCTGGTTATCTTTAGAGTGGAAATTTTATTTTGTCTTGGTTAAACCTTACTGTTATTATTCTTGTTCCTTCCACGGACCTCTCATCAATCCCAGCTTGTTTCTGATTGCATATCTTGCCAATGTGTCTTTAAATGATCATTGCGTTATATGAACCCCCACAATCGTACGTAACACACCATACCTCTTACTTCTGTGTATGTAACTCTTGCTTTTTAATTTCGCAAAACTGAAGGAATTATTTCCAAAGTGACGTATAGTAGAACCTCCGTTATCCGAAATTCTTTTCACCGAAATGATCGAAAAAAAAATTGGTTAAATTACAAAAACGAATTATAAATAAATAGAATTTGTTATGTTATTCTGACGTTCTGCTAATGACATGGTGGCATTACATAGCGGATAGCACACGATGGGAAAAGAAAACAAACCAGGTTAAGACCTTAGACAAACTTAGGTAATGAAGAGTGCGAATCATTATTTATTCCCCTTAAACTTGGTAATGAGGTGTCTATGATTTTTGTAACTTAAAACTTTTCTCCATCTAGTCACATCCGTAGTATAGGCTTAGCATCTGTAACGTCGAGCCATAAGCCCACATAGGGTTTTAATGATCCTCTAGTAAATTTGAAACGAGTGCAAAAGTTCGCATCCTAACTCTTCGATTTTCGCCCAATAACGTTAAGTTTTTTTACTAAGGCCACGTACAATGGGCATAAAGTTAACAACTATTAGTCAATTTCCTCTGTAAATTCGACTGCTGAGCAAATAAGACAGTGTATACTGTTGGGTTTTGGTAAAATATAGATTGAGCGTAGGAGGCTGGATCTTGTGAATATTGGAGGATAGTCTCTTAGAGAGTAACTGTGTGGAGCAAAGACGCTCTTTCTACTGTTGTAAATTTTGGAGCTCAGTCTCCTTGAGCATTTATTGAAAGGAGCAGTGATCAACTTGTGAAAATATGAATTTATAATTCCACCTTTACAATACTTAAATTGTCTTTATTAAAAAACTATATTAAATTATACTCGTCACAAATACAAAATAAGGCGAGGACACGTTGAAATAAGTGAATAAAAAATCTTTGTATCCTGTGACGCGGCGTGATGGCGTCTTGTCAATCTTCAATGTTAAAATGGTGGGACGTGAACATGATATGAAGCATGAAGTCCACAGATTAAATTGTTGTTCAAAACAACGAATTTTCACTTATAAAACAACGTGAGTGACAGTGATGCTGTTGTAAAATTGTAACTTGGGAGCTTCAAGCTCATTTGTTTAAATCGTTTTTGTCTGGTTGTTCTAGACTTTTCTGACATTGATTCTCGAACTCACTAGCTGAACTTTTGAACCTGATTATTTGTTATTGTCTAACAAAATTCAAATTCTGAAAAGAAAGGAAAAGGAAAGAAATAAAATTCCATAAATTAAAGTTTTAAATTACAATGTATTCTTTTCTCTATCCACCCATTCATGCCCCCATCTTTTTACATATCTGTCCACCACGGTATCCCCCTAACAATAATAATAATGCTATGCAACCATGAAGGTGATCGGGATCAGATATCGAGAAAGAAGAATTATCAACAAACTGTACAAAAATCAGTCTGCAGTGATACGAATCGAGGGCTTTGAAAAAGCAGCAGCAATCCAGAAAGGAATCAAGCGAAGCTGAAGTTTTCTCCCTTCCTTTTCAATGTTTATACTGAATAGGTGGTAAATGAAATCAAAGACGCATTTCGAAAGGAAATCACAATCTAAGGGGAGGAAATCAAAACCCTGTGATTTGCCAATCATATTATTATTAGCCGTGTTGAAACACCGGATCCCGTGAGATCTCCGAAGTTAAGCAACATTGGGCGTGGTCGAGAAGTGGATGGAATGCCACGCGCTGTTGGTGGGGATAAGGGAATGGAGGAACGGAAAGGAACTGGCCACCCTACCGTACATAAACTCCGGCTCAGGTACACCTCTGCGGAGGTTCGGACCTGCCGTCGCGCAGAACACACCTTACCTGATCTTATTTGAGTCGGCAGAAGATCTGAATAAATTGCTGGATGTATAGACAGAGTCTTGGGGAAGGCTCCCCTGTGGGTGGGACCGGTAGAATAACATCCACGGTCTGTCGTAAGAGGCGACTAATGGGTGCTCCAGAGCTCTCAACTTGGGAACGTGGGTTGGCGACCACGGGGCCCTCAGCTGTGTCCTGGCATTGCTTCCACTTACTTGAACCAGGCTCCTCACTTTCATCTATCCTATCCGACCTCCTTTGGCCAACTCTTTCTTTCCTCTTAGTTAACCAATAAAAATTGAGTGGGTGTGTCTACTCATTCCTGAAAGGTCTCAAATTTTCCACGAGGGTATAAAACTGCTGATTTTCTTGTCTCCGGGCCATTCGTATAACATCTTTCTCAGGGTGTGAATATGTAGCAGGGGGCGGAAAGCGCCTCTTTCTTCAGGCAGCAGCTCTTCAACAAGGTAATGGCCTTTTAACATCGTTATTTCTTGCTAGCTCAGCAGTTTAACTCTCGGGGAAGTTTCGAAACCTTTAATATGTAAACTATTAAACATGTAAACCCTTTTCCTGGTAAACTTCAGTTTTCTTGAACTTTAATTCGGGGATAGAGAGTGCTTTACCCTCTCGAGCTCCCCTTCATTTGAAATTGAGGTGACCACGTTTTTTCTACCGTTCCTTTTCTTCCTTAATGTATTAAAGTTTTCTCATACGAGTCACCTCCCTAGCTTGGGATTAGCCCCTGTGTATCGGCCTAGCGCCACTTAGGTTTTAAAATGTGTATTTAGGAGTGCAAGTTCACGCCTCCAGTCCTTTCTGTACTTTGGGCCAGTAACTTAACCTGATGTTTTGTTTTCTTCATGCGAAGTCCCTGTAGGTTGGATATAAAATACGCCTGTTTCTTTGTGTGCCTTGAGGGCAGTTAGAAGTAAAGTTTGTTGTGGCCTTTGATAGGCTTGTAAAATTGAGAGCAGGTCAGCTCTTTCTGGTATTTTGGAAGGTGCCTCTAGGAGGCTTGACATTACTAAGCGGGAGCAAGAGCTCCATGTAATTAAGGGTTTTCTGCCCTTTGGTAATTTGTGGTTGTGAGCTGAGGGCTCAGGAATTGTAACTTGGGGCACGAAGCCCAGAACTTGTTAATACCATAAACTCTTGTTTTCGTTTGTAAAAGCATTATTGTACCTAAATTTTCATTGTTATTTCACCTAGTGAAAAGTTAATAAATATTGTTGTCTGTTGAAAATATAACCTTTATTTAAATTTTAAATTCATCATTCGGACTTATACTTAGACCCATTCCAGCCCGCACCTTCTTTCACCTCTGACTTCCACGGATAACTCCATAACAAGTGGTAGCTGAGCGTGGTTGAATGGGTCTCAATTTAGCCCCTTTTGACGCCTAACACTGCTTTTGATTCGAACTCTAACAATTTTCTCAGTCGCTGGAATTTTTTGATTTTCTAAATATTTCTGTCATCATGTCCGGCCCTTGCGATGTCCTCCATCCCGGCTATTTGCTCAAGGAGGAACTGATCTATGAATTAACTATTAGAAATGTTCCATCTGGAGGCACGGTTGCGGCCGACACCACTAAGCTTAAAGATTCCCTTGAATTGCCTATTACCATCCCAACTTTGGGAGAGAAAGATATTGACGATGCTCTCTCCACGATCACTGATAATGCTACTGAGCTAGCATCTGTAGTTAGTTTTTTGAAGGGGGTGATCCATCACCTAATCAGCTCAAACGTGTACAAGCTAGATTGTACCATTTTCCCAGTAGAGTTAGTGATCTATTGTCTCTTAAGTTGAGTGACATTCAAGGGAAAGAGGCTAGTGCTCTTCTCGAAAACCTTTCCAAATTGTCCAGTAAGGTTAGCCTATTGTTAACTGGGGCAGTCCCTCCCAAAACCGACCAACCCGCGACGGTAAACGTAGTTAGCGAGGAAGAGTCTTCTAAAGGAGAAGAAAAGAGGAAATCTGTAGGAGCTCAACAAACCTCTTCCCCATTAGACAATGAATCTGAACGTCGTACCTCGTTGAATATTGCACCTTCTGAATCTGCTTCTCCGCCAATTAGGCCTCTACCTACTATGTCACCTGGCTTCAGCAGTTTGCCCTATCCTTTAGCAATGTTGCTCAGAGGTGTTTCTAAGTTCTCCGTCAATTCCACCAGTGATGTTATTGCCTTTCTAAGATTTTTCGTTGAGTTTCAGGATCATGCTCTTGTTTTTCCTCTTTCTCTGTGTCAAATTCTGCAGATTATTTATCCCTATTCCTTATCCCTATTCCGTTGGTGTTCTCTCGGACAAAATAGTAAGAGCCATTGCTGAACAATCATCTATCGAAGACTTCCATGCCCATATGTTGGCCAATTTTATTCCGGACCGAGCTAGGTCATCACTAATTCAGAATCACTAATTGCCGACTTCATCCAAGACATTACATTCTACACGAGGGCATTTGCTCTTCATTTTCCTGAAGACCAGGTTGTACAGACCATTGTGGAAGGCATTTCCCCATCGTACAGGTCATATTTGTGCTTTGCGTCGCGTCCTCAAACTTTTGCCGAATTAGAGGCTATGGATGTCTCAGCGGAAGGAGTTAGATACGCCGACACCTTACGTGTCGCGAAAGAACCCCCTCAATCCTATAGTAATCTTCGGCCTCCACCTCGCCGACCCGTCACGCCCCGTAAATGTTACGCTTGCGGGTCGCCTGACCATCTTCGGAACAGGTGTCCATTAACTAAATCTAGTGGGACAAGGAATGGAGCAGGGTCATCCCAAGGCTGTTTTAAATGCGGCGCTTTCTCCCATATTGCCAAAAATTGCCCGAATTCGAATAGCACTCCCTCCTGCTCAACTTCGGGTGCAACTTCCACCAACAATCATAAGTGACTAGTGGCTTCGGCTGAGTCGGCTAACTCATCTTTTCGAGGCTCAGCCCCAAGTAAACCAGCCGAAATCTCAGGGAAAACTCAGTCCTCTAATTTATCATTTGAAGGTCCCAAGGAATGTCTTAGGACTGTGGCGGATACTCCCGCACCGGTCCCATTTCTCAAAATTGAATTAAATAATGAGCCTGTAACTGCTCTTTTAGATTCTGGCAGTGTGTGTTCCATTATGTCGGACGAGTGGTATTCCAAATTGAAATCTGTTTGTAAACTTCCCGATTATTGTTCGTCTTTGGTTCAATGAGTTTCGGCAAACTCCTCTCCATTAGAAATTTTAGGGTTCCTGTATGCCAAAATTAGAATTGCCAAACTTACTTGGAAATTTAAATTATTTGTGGCTAAGCACTTGTCTTGCCCCATTATATTGGGAGCGGACTTCATGTCTCACACTGGTCTAGTGCTCGACCTTCAGAGCAAGTCGTGCACTTTCAAATTTGCTAGTAATTTCAAAATCCCTTTATTAAAATGTAGTTCTGTGTCATGTTCATCTATTTCGCCTACCCAGGATGAGATGTTGTTAGATCTTAGACATCTACCTGAGGACCAGGCTGAGAGTATTCGCAAGTTGTGTCAGTCGTTCCCAGAAGTTTTCTCTGATACTCTTGGTATTACTGACCTTATAGAATACAAGATTTAGGTTACGGATTCGATTCCCGTCCGGTTTCCACCTTATAGGCTGTCTCCACCTAAAATGAAGGCTTTGAAGGAAATCATAGATCAGATGTTGAAGGATGGTATAATTCGGGAAACTAAGTCGGCGTATTCATCGCCTATTTTCCTTGTTCCGAAATCCCAAGGTGGCTTCATCCTGTGATTGATTATAGGGCTCTCAATCGGAAGGTGGTGTTACAATCTGTGCCCCTTCCAGACCTTCACTCTTGTTTTTCATGGTTTCGAAAGGCTAAATTCTTCACCATCTTAGACCTCAATCAAGCTTATAACCAGATCCTTCTGGCGGAAGAATCTAAACATCTTACAGCGTTTGCCACTGATTGGAACTTGTATGAATACAACCGCGTGCCTTTTGGGCTCTCCACGGGAGCAGCCGTGCTTACGAGACTGCTAGACAGGGTCTTTTCCGACATCAAATTTGAGTATCTATATCATTATCTGGATGATGTCGTCGTATTTTCAGAGACCTTTGAAGAACATCTAGATCATCTGAAAGAGGTCCTTAATCGCCTTCGTAAGGCAGGGTTAACTGTGAAGTTATCTAAGGTTGCCTTCGCTAAATCTTCCATGTCATTCCTAAGGCATATTTTGTCACCCGATGGTGTCGCAGTGGATCATTCTAGAACACAGGCCATCCGTGATTTCAAACCTCCCAAGGACATCAAAGGTATTGCCAGGTTCATTGGCATGGTGAACTTCTTCAGGAAATTTATTCCAAATTTCGCTAATAGAGCGGCACCCTTGAACTTACTCCGCAGGAAAGGCGTCAAATTTGGGTGGGGGCCTTCTCAACAAGCCGCTTTCGAAGACCTCAAATTAGCCCTTTGTAATGCCCCTCTCCTCGCTATGCCCGGTTTTTCTAAGAAATTCATCGTACAAACCAACGCGTCGTCGTCGGCGGTAGCTGCAGTCCTTCTTCAAGAGACTGAACTAAGGAGGCGACCCATCGCCAATGCCTCTAGGACATTATCGGCCCAAGAATCCAAGTATTCCATCTATGAACTTGAAGGTTTAGCAGTCTTATTTGCTCTAGAAAAGTTCCGTCTCTATCTGGAACACGTCAAGTTCGACTTGGAAACGGATAACCAAGCATTAAGCTGGGTCTTAGCTAGGCCGCGTCGTACTGGTCGTATAGCCCGGTGGGCCATCAGAATTTCTGCCTTCCAGTTTGATGTTAGGCACATAAGAGGTACTGAAAATGTTGTGGCGGACGGACTAAGCCGTGTGTTTGACAACGACGTAGAGACCCCTGAACAGGTTGATAGTTCTTCACCTCCCGAGTCCATACTACCTGAGGTTAATGCCATTCTAACTGATGCTCCCATGCTCTTTAGGGATATTGAAAAATATCATCGTGAAGATCTAACGCTGGCTCCGATAATAGAAACCCTTTCTTCTGGGGAACATGTAGTCCCTTTTGTACTGAGGAATGGTGTTTTACGTTGCCCTTCGAGGCATGATAAGACGATGAAAGTTGTAGTTCCAGCTGTTCTTGTACCTATGATCTTCAAGTACTACCATGAGACCCCACTAGGGGGGCATTTAGGCATCTTCAAAACCCGTGAAAAGATCCGTGAAATTTTCATCTGGAAGGGTATGGACGGCGAAATTCGTGAATTGGTAAAAGCTTGTAAAACTTGTTGGCTTAGTAAATCCACCATGTCCACCAATCAAGGGCTCTTGTCTTCTCATCAAGCGTCGCGCCCCATGAAACGTCTTTATATCGACTACGTAGGACCCTTCCCCCAATCTAAGGGAACGCCAACAAATTCATTCTTGTGTGTGTAGATGGTTTTACAAGATTTTATTGGTTATTTCCGACTAAGCTGGCTACCGCTCAGTCCACCATTTCTTGTTTAAAGTCTATCCTTGCTTCTTTTGGTCCGTGTTAATATATTGTGTCTGATAATGCTAAAGCCTTTACCTCTAATCTCTTTCGTAAATTCTGTTTTGATCTATCTATTTCACATGTAACAACTTCTGCATACTATCCTCAACCATCTCTGGCTGAACGGGTCAATCGTAATCTGAGGTCGGCTCTGATTGCCTATCACCACGACGATCACTCCAGGTGGGATACATCCCTGCATTGGTTAGCCTTCGCTTTGAACTCGGCGGTTCACGAATCTCATAAATTCACCCCTGCTTCATTGATGTTCAAGTTTGTACCCAACACGCCGCTCTCTAACCTTTGGTCTCTTAGTGATATTCTACCTGAGACAATAGATCCAGATAATATTAAAGATCTTTGGAAGAAGGCTAAGGCCAATCTTAAAGCGTCTCATGAAAAGGTTAGGGAAAGATATGATCGTGGACAGAGGCCCACCAATTTAAAGGTAGGAGACCAAGTTATGATCAAGAACTTTGTTCCCGCGGGCAAGCTTGCCCCCAGATTTCATGGGCCGTGCATTATTTTACATTTTCTTACGCCGGTCACATTGTTAGTGAGTAATCCAGCCACCGAGAGGATCTTTTGGGTACATCGGTCTCAGGTGAAACCTGTGTAATATCATAGTTAACTTAGCCACCTATGTTTTGCAATGGTATAAAGGTTATATTTTGTCGTTCTCCGTGGCCTTCTGCCCCGATTTAATTTTATGGTTATTGATTTAAGTATTTCATGTACAACCTTCCCCATAGTTGATCTGCTGTCTTGCCCCTACGGCCATTACCACGCTCCCGTCTCCTGCTAAACCACACCAGTGGCAATAAAAATAAAATGTTTCCACGCCGCTGGCCCCTCAGCCTCACCTCCAAGGCAATACCCTAAAACATTAAGGTCCAACACAAATTCTGCCGCCGAGATCTTACTGTTTCAGTGCCGCCGCAGCCGTGCGGCGCCGTACCGCCACTCAGATGGGGTACGGGCCCACTCCACTCCAGTGTGGTCAACCAGTGTACGGCGCGCCGGAGCCCACCTTCAGGCCAAGGCTGATGTGCGGCGCACCAACCGCAAGCTACTCAAGGACTGTAAACAAACTTCGTATCTGCGGCGTGCTTCACCACGACTACCCCTCTCATAGTAGCGGGAGAGGTGTATCTCAGGGTACTTGAGGGGTCCGAGCGGTCTCCTCTGGATACAGGCAGCGGCGGCAGGTCTTGCCGCAAAAATTAATCGGCAGCTAATGTACTTCAACAGTTAGATGGACACCCTATATCTGCAATTAATACATTTTGGCTTCAAATCAACCTTTGGTGGACTTAGAAAAATATTACCCCATGAATTAATGTTTTTGGTTTCGCAATTCTACTACAACAAAGAAACTCCAAAGCTGGACTTAAACTAGTCCTACCCATTTATATCAAACAACTTAAGAGACCTCTGACTACAAAAAAATTGTATTTTCTCTTCTAAATTCTTCTTCAACCAATCAGCAACAAACTTGGACTTTGTTTTGGAAAAAAAAAATTTCTTCTGTGTCACCCCTTGGAAGGACTTTTGGGGGGGGAGGGGAGGTCTGTACCGGACGGTACACCTCTACGACGCAAGTTCAAATCTTGCGCCAATTGAAACTCCTCTACAGGAGAAACCCTGAACCATAACAACTGAATCAACTCTCCTGTTTATCAGAAGATGTCACTGTGTGTTTTTGATTTGCTTTTGTTTTACAGTGATCAAGAAGTGTGGACATTCTCTAACAGATGTATCTACCAAAAACGATGATAACGCACTCTGGTGTAAAGGAATGAACCTTCTTGGAGAAATGTTGTATTCATAAGTTTTGTCTTTACTGAATTTTGTTCTGTGGTTTGTGGGTTGGCAACATTAATCCTTTCTTTCCACCTGTTTTGAATGTAGCCAATCAGTAATTTCTGTAATTAATTTTCCTCCAATCATAGCTTTCTTCTTCGAATTTCCATGTGTAACTCTTAGTTAACCAATAAAAATTGAGTGGGTGTGTCTACTCATTCCTGAAAGGTCTCAAATTTTCCACGATGGTATAAAACTGCTGATTTTCTTGTCTCCGGGCCATTCGTATAACATCTTTCTCAGGGTGTGAATATGTAGCAGGGGGCGGGAAGCGCCTCTTTCTTCAGGCAGCAGCTCTTCAACAAGGTAATGGCCTTTTAACATCTTTATTTCTTGCTAGCTCAGCAGTTTAACTCTTGGGGAAGGTTCGAAACCTTTAATATGTAAACTATTAAACATGAAAACCCTTTTCCTAGTAAACTTCAGTTTTCTTGAACTTTAATTCGGGGACAGAGAGTGCTTTACCCTCTCGAGCTCCCCTTCATTTGAAATTGAGGTGACCACGTTTTTTCTACCGTTCCTTTTCTTCCTTAATGTATTAAAGTTTTCTCATACGAGTCACCTCCCTAGCTTGGGATTAGCCCCTGTGTATCGGCCTAGCACCACTTAGGTTTTAAAATGTGTATTTAGGAGTGCAAGTTCACGCCTCCAGTCCTTTCTGTACTTTGGGCCAGTAACTTAACCTGATGTTTTGTTTTCTTCATGCGAAGGCCCTGTAGGTTGGGTATAAAATGTGCCTGTTTCTTTGTGTGCCTTGAGGGCAGTTAGAAGTAAAGTTTGTTGTGGCCTTTGATAGGCTTGTAAAATTGAGAGCAGGTCAGCTCTTTCTGGTATTTTGGAAGGTGCCTCTAGGAGGTTTGACATTACTAAGCAGGAGCAAGAGCTCCATGTAATTAAGGGTTTTCTGCCCTTTGGTAATTTGTGGTTGTGAGCTGAGGGCTCAGGAATTGTAACTTGGGGCACGAAGCCCAGAACTTGTTAATACCCTAAACTCTTGTTTTTGTTTGTAAAAGCATTATTGTACCTGAATTTTCATTGTTATTTCACCTAGTGAAAAGTTGTTAAATATTGTTGTCTGTTGAGAATATCACCTTTATTTAAATTTTAAATTCATCTTTCAAACTTATACTTAGACCCATTCCAGCCCGCACCTTCTTTCACCTCTGACGTCCACGGATAACTCCGTAACAATTAATATTAATGGAACAAAATGACATACCGTTACAATTCTTGCGCGGGGGGGAAGGTTATTTTGTGTGTTCAAAGTGAACTCAACTAGCAGCCAAACAACGTCAATGCCGCTGAACTGCAGCGTTGGAAGGTGGACTTATTGATGTTTTTTGGCCGGCCATACCTTTTCTATGCCTAGAATTTGCTTTAAAACATGATAAGACATAGATAAGAGACACATTTTGGATGCGCGTGATTTTAACCAATGAAAGTAAAGCAGTGTACATTATTTGGTTCCATTGGGCGAAGATTAGTGTGGCAAAAACCCAAAATCCGAACAAAGAACCAGACCCCAGAAATCTTACTCCTACCGTCAAACATGGATGGGGCTCCGTTCTTGTTTGGGGGGCCATGAGTGCTGCCGGTGTTGGAAATTTGTGCTTTATAGGTGGAACCATGGATCACAAATGCTACACAAATATTCTCAAAACACATCTTATACCCAGTGCTAGGAAACATAATTTCATGTTCATGCAGAACAATGATCCAAAACCCACTGCCCACAATACAAAGATGTACCAAAGCATCTTCCTACACACCCGTAAGTCCCTTGACATCAATCCGAACGAGCAAGTATGGGAAATAATGGACATAAAATGAGGATGCAAGGTATATTTCCAAACTGCCATGCAGGAAGAATGGAACAACATTGTTTCAACGGTTACCTTGAACTTAGTTGCTTCCATCCCATGACGACGGCAGGCAATAACAAAGGCAAAGAGGAACCCGACAAAGTATTCAAAAGTGAACAAATGTCTTGTATCTCAATACTTTTTCTATGTGTAATAATAAAATAGAATATTTTTTATGAATTGAAAATTTTAAAAATTGAAAATTATTCTTTTTTAAAGTGTTTTACTAAATAACAAAGTAAAGGTAAATTTATACACAAAGAAACATTTTATTTCTCTTTTAGATGTAAATAAGGACATTCCAAGAGCAAAGCAGATTTAAAATTTTAGCATATAGCGACTAATTTAATAGATTTTATTCATTTATGATTTGAAAATTTATATTTTAAAGTTTGTAATAAATGTCATATTTCAAACACAAAGAAATATTTTAACAATTTCAAGATTTATATATAATTGTTCTGTTGATAAGTATATTTGTACCGATGTACTGTCCGCACACTTTATCTTGATGCATTTGTGTACGGGGTGAGGAGTAAGGAGCGAGCTGTCCCGGTATCGATAGTGCTGCCTGGTGCTGCCAACTGAATGAAAATGAAATCTGAATTGAATCGAGAATATGATCTATCGATATGAAATTTCTAAACCGTTCTCATCTTAAGCCAACAACTATGTCACATACACATTATATAACATTATAAAACATATCTCTCGATGCGAATCTTGTTCCTAGCATGAATTCTATACTTTGACTTTGATGTGTAAACAACAACAGTACTAGTACGTAAAGTTTACGCCAGATGTCGCACAATGATGCTTAAGCGATTCATAGTTTGTGTTGCAAAGGTTGCCAGTATGAATCTCGAAGATCGCCGAGGTCGACCGATTCAGCACTAGGATGTAAATGCACCAAGATAAAGTGTGCGGACAGTACAAAGTCCAAAGATTAATTGGTGTATTGGTACTGCTGAAGAAGAGAGTATTTAGCTCTCGAAAGATGTACGGTAATTAAGTATAATAAAATACGTAAAGTATTGACAAGGTGGGAAAGTGTTCTATAAAAATTTGAATATAAGTCAATAGGGACAGGATTAACCAACATGGACAAAATAATAAATTCAATAGTGAAGTTATATATATTACGAGCGACAGTACCATTTTTCACTCTCAGAATACAGTATGGCAGACTATCTCAAATGCACTCCTCCTCTGTCAGATTGTGCGAGTGGTTATATGATCAAGGAGTGAAACTCCAACGGATCATCATAACATGCGCATCTCCATGGTGCGCAGACGGTACTTGGCACTTTTGGTGACCGGCCAAATCTTGGCCCCATACTATACCGCTGGACAAACTACAGTGTGGAAAACCTTTGATATAAGGTAGACTGGCACACAGCACTCCTGTAACTGCCCTCCATCTAAACAATGCTGCCTTCACTCTAACCCCAACTTATTGATCAACACCACCGTTGTTTTGATAACGGTAACCTAAATATTGGAAGCAGTTAGTTTGCACTAGGCCTAGATGTACGGATGTGTTCAGCATCATGACTCCATTTTTGGGAGCTGCGGGACTACTCTTTCCAGTTTATGTTGTAATGTCCTGTATATGTATTATATTATATTATATTATATTATATTATATTTAGTCCTATATATTTCTGTTCAGGTATATTTAATATCTATATTTATTCCCCTGTAATTTCCTGTGGCTGCCTGCATAATGTTAATATAATAAAGCACTTGAGATGTGATTTACGATGGTGGCCATGCTACTCACCTGTTCCTGGATCTGCCGCGGCTGATGCCTGGGCTCTCATCTTACACGCAGAACACCTTTTCCTATAAAAACAGTTCTCCACAGAGCACAGGATCAGTTGAAGCAAGCAATAATAGTTCCAGATACTTGATCTTCATAACATTTAGACTCAGATCGTATCAGTTAAGGAGATCACTCCATGTTTGAATACAGCCCTGCAGTTCCTCTTTGGTTGTAGCTGCAAGTAAGATGTCATTGGCATACAGTAAGGTCCAAATAACACTCTCAAGCAGATCATATGAGATGGTATCCATATAACAAGTATGAAAAGCAGCAGTGCACCTTAAGGTAGAAGAACCAGTAGTGAGTCACTTACATTCATTAAGTTATTTCTGAAACTTACATGAATTCAAAGGCATTTTTTCTCTGTTAACCCCTCAAGCTGGTAATTTAAACCAGGGCTGCTCACTTCTCAGGCGGTATGTAAATTGAAACTCAGAAGAGGTTTAGACACTATCAAGTTAAAGAATTCATAATGTTAAATCTACGAAAAATAACGTGATGAAAATTTTAGGACTACTTAGTGAGAGCAAGTCCAAAGTTCTTGAGCAATATATGTGATTGCTGCTGTTCAGGGCTGTCCATAATCACACGCAATATTTACAAAATATATATAATTTGGGTAGGTTCCAATTTTGAAATTTGTTTCTGGTATATTTACAAAGAAAGCAAGATATTTACATCATAATATTCAAATTACATATACACACAGTTAATAAAAGGATGTTTCTTTTGCATTTCAGGTTTAAATTTTTGTATGAAACTCCTTGAAACAAAATTCAAGACAGAGCCGAACTTTACAGTCTGGACACCAGTATACTGTGTCCTTCCATTTGTTCTTTTGTGCCTTCCATACAGCACATTTTTTGGGGCCTAGCTTTTCATACAGTTGGCAGGATTTTCTCAATAAAATGCCTTTCCACTAGCTTTGCTGGGGAGGAGGGGAGGGGGGTACTGAGTGATGGGCGTCCAGAATTACAGGCAGATATTTGTAGCCTACAAGTCAATATGAATGATTCTAACAAATCCAGTCTATATGCCAGATTGTCAGTGGACTGTTTCTTTGAAAACAAAATGTATGTGTTCAGCAAGAAACGCTTAGGTCCCATGTATGTACCCCGTGTAGAATTATCAATAAAATGTAAATATGGCAAGATGAGTTCAAACCTATACCATTGTTATTGTTTGAGGAAATATAGGGGTTTCTAAAAAACCAGCCCTGGTTAAGTAGCTCTTCAGGGTGGTTTCTGCACTATCCCCATCAACATTACAACCCCCAAGAACACACAAATTTCTTCCCTTCTTACTAGCTCTCACTTCCAGGCGCGTGAAGTATACACTCTGCCGTGCACCTATTTGTTTCTCGAACAAATAGGTCAATCACTTTGTAGAAAAATAGCAACAAAAAAATATCTAAAACAGATGCAAAATGCTTTATTGTACCTGGCACACCCATGTGAAGAGGATCATTTGTGTTCTAGTAACAAAATCCATCCCTCGCTACAACCACTGAAGAGCAGACAAAATTATTATGGCTGAAGCTGTGCTGTCTGCCAATTCTCCGATAACCACTTGCTGTGCATATTCACTGTCTGTATCACTACCAAAAATATTGCTTCCTGATACATCACTTCCACTACTGTCACCCATCAAACCAATAATCTCCGCGCCCGTAAGAGAATGAGACAGCCCTGCCATTCCTCTGCAACTCAATAGCCTTAGCCTGCCAAGCAATAAATATCTGCTTTCAGTGCTTCCCCTTCATAAGTGGCAAGAATTTTCAAGTTAGATATAGTTTACAAAATATTTTTGAGATGGCAGAGAAGGATGCGATACCTTTTAACTATTTCCGGTTTAACTGCGAGCCGAAATTACGTTCACGCATAACCCATAGTAAGGTTAAACAATTCGCTAAAAATCGGGAACGAGCTATGCACACATTCTGCTGATTACATCGTGTTTCTTCATGTGTTAGTTACAAGAGTATTTAAACAGATTTGGAGAATTTACGATATTATTGACGAGTGTGTATTAGTAGGTGTTGTCACTCAATGTGCTCTAAAACATGGCTTTTTGCAGAAAGCAAGTGCTTGATGGAAGTTATATTTTAGATATTTTATGCAATCGTAATCCCTCACATATAAAAAAACAGAAAACTTTACTAATATGTAGATATTCTTACGTATTCGCACAATTATGAAACGCGCGGGAACATACGGTAAACTGTAAAATGAATTTCAATCATAATGAAATGCAAGATATTGTTTTGAATTCGTATTTGGATGTCAGTATTTCCATTTGTGCATAAAATTATAATTACATACAATGAACATCATCTTCACTGAGTATCTTCGCTAACACCACCTTCTGGGCCAGTATCGTCACATAAAAATATGTATAGACAAGAAAAGGTTCCACCTTATCAATACAATTTTATTATTGTAAGAATTAGATTACAGGACCGGTTTCGACTTTAAATAGTCATCATCAGCTGTACATGAATACCTTTACATATGTGTCAAGCATTAGTTGGTTTTGCCCTTTTCTAAAGGAAGATGTCATAGGGAAGCATCATGTCTGAGTTTCCAAATTGGGCATGTTGAGTGTAAAATGGTTATATATTATAATTCAGGTACTTAGGTATAGAGCTATCTTCTTCGGGACTACAATTACAGGACCGGTTTCGACTTTAAATAGTCATCATCAGCTGTACATGAATACCTTTATATATGTGTCAAGCATTAGTTGGTTTTGCCCTTTTCTAAAGGAAGATGTCATAGGGAAGCATCATGTCTGAGTTTCCATATTGGGCATGTTGAGTGTAAAATGGTTATATATTATAATTCAGGTACTTAGGTATACAGCTATCTTCTTCGGGACTACAATTTGTCTATGAACCCTAATTTAAGCTTAAATCTAAAATACAAATACATTAAGCACATTATAATACACAGTACATGTTAAAATCCTTTAAAATAATGAATATAAAACATTGCATGGAATTAAATGTATGCGTCTTGCGTATATCTGTGTTCTCGTTTTTGGGTCCAATGTTGTAAATAATTCAGTGCTTGCGTTCATGGGCAATGCTGTAGTACTCTTAGGAAGTCTTATTGTATATTTAAATGGTGATTCCACTTGTATGTGTGGTGAAAAGCTTCTATCGTTAACAGAATCCAATTATATAAATGGAGGTAAGTATGTGCAGCTGTGAGTGGAATATTGTTTTTAACACGTTGAGTGCCGAGCCGATTGTAGCACACTATTCCACTGGTGCCAGGCATGTTTTTGAATTGCATTCCGCTGGTGCCAAAGCAATTGTACGCGTTGTAGACTGTTTATATAATCTTGGGATGTATTTATATGATGTACTAAGTAAATTTTATCTCACCATACCATGGTCATGCGTGACGCCATATGGTGTCACATCAATTTTTAGGAAAGATAAAATATAGCGTGACGCCATATGGTGTCACAGATTTTTTTGACATGGAATGTTCAATACGAATTTCCAATACGGGATATTTATTTCCTAATTCAAATTAACGCAATATTTATGAAAACCTAGTAAAATGCAAAACAAGTACTTATATTGCATTACATATTGTTGTGAACAGTTTTCTGATAACTCTAAACAATGAAAATATGCGTCTCGGCATGCCCGAGTTCTTGTTACTCGTTGTAATTTTTCAAACCTTATCGGCATCGTTGTTCAAACATCGTCCTTTGTACACTTGTTTCATGTGCTGTTTTCATATTTACGTTTTGCACATCTGATCGGGAAGTTGAGGGAAACGCGCTAACTGTACGCTACCTGGCTGCTGGCGCAGTTCGACGCAGCCCGGTTGGTTCACGTCCGATGCTTCGCTCCTCCCTACCTCTCCGCCACACCCCGATACTCCCGTGGTACTTCTAATTTCATGACTATTTATTTGCTCAATTTTGGCGTTTAAACTTGCGCTGGGTACATGCAGTTTTCACCTTGGCATTCTACTGCCTCCCACGAATATTCCTACCAAATTTCAACCGAATCCGAGTGTAACACATGTATGTGTTCCCTCGTAAGATTATTACCAATATCTTCCATTTTTTTTATATTTTTGCACAACTATATAAACTGAGTGATAATACGTACGTAAACGAGGAATAAACAAAACCTGGCGCGCTTTCACCTGTGACAAAGACCACTGGCCAGTCAGTGGCTTCGGAAGAATACTGTGGCGCCACATGGTGGCATACAGTAAAAATACATAGCTGGAATAGACCCTGAAGTTCGCCCTTCACGTAGTACCAATTTTACGCGCATAGATGTCACAGCTGATTATCTACGGCGCATCGCCTGAAACTCAACTGTGCCGCCATATGGCGTCACGCCAACTCTGATTTCAAGAACGGTGTGCCGCCATATGGCGTCACGCCATCTCAAATTTGTAGACCACCGTGACGCCATATGGCGGCACATGGCACCCAACGTGTTAAGTATTGGAGGAAGATGTGGTCTTGGTCGAGCGTAAGTATTTCTTGATGCAGAGAGGTGGCTCCTTCCTCGTCTATAACTGTATGCTGATATATATTATTATTGCTGTCGTGGTTGGGTTGCGTTGGATCTGAGAGCTTGATATTCATGTACAGCTGATGATGACCGTTTAAAGTCGAAACCAGTCCTGTAATCTAATTCTTACAATAATAAAATTAGATTGATAAGGTGGAACCTTTTCTTGTTTATACTGTCCCCTTCAAAAGTGGAAATAATTTATTAAAGAAGAATGATTTATTTCATCAGCGAGTTGTAACATTATTTAATCGCCAAGAGGGTGAGATTTTATACTCCCGTGCTAGCATGAACCAGCCGCTTGCGAACCGGTTTTCCCGACCTACCAAGAGAACGAGGAAGCAGGGTGAAATTCCTGTTAGGTGTCCTTCAAACACATGTGTGTGTACCATGTGATCGGGCGAGCAGCGTGATTGCGATCGATCAATAAATGCAAGGTCGAGTGACGTGAAACTAGGGCAGCCAATAAAAATGACAATCTTCACAGGAATGCAACAGATCCACCAATCAGATATAATTAAGAGGCACACCTACGTCTTAAGACAGTGAATTAATGGTAATTCCAAAGGAAAACAGAGGGTTTTTACTTCTGAACACTTGATTTGAGCGTTACTCTGAATGCAGCTACGGTCGAGACTGGACGTCGTTACTCTGAATGCAGCTACGGTCGAGACTGGACGTCGTTACTCTGAATGCAGCTACGGTCGAGACTGGACGTCGTTTGCTTTACTGGGAGACTTTGCATTAGAGAAGGCACCGAGGACTGAATAAACTGCAATTCAGACATTTGGAAAACTTCTCTACGATTTATTTATGACTGTCATAAGATAAGTGTCCATCTCCAAATTATTGAACATCGCGTGTGTATCTTGGACTATTGCTAAGACTTTTGTTAGTTTCAGCTTCTCTACGAGAACTCAGAAGAAGGAAGGTCGTTGGTCGAGCTCGCTTCAAGATGGCTATCCATTTCCGAGATGAATACTACTGTTTCCTGTGCACCTTCAGCTCCTCCATGAGTCACTAATTATGTAAGGCGTCGGACATGGGCAAGACTTTGTTCGGTGCAAGGTGATGTGACCACGTACTAGGTCATCAGCCAGAATCCAGTTAACACCAGCCACATGAGTATTCTTTAAGAATTTATCTTTCTATCTTTCTGTAAAATGTTTGTAAAACGTAGCCTTACCTTATTCATTTAGATTTCTATTAGTTTAGCAGTAGTTTGTCTTTTCATTCTTCTTTCTTCGGTGGGAGGTAGTTTGTGCTCTGGAATGAATTTGTATTTGGTTCTATTAGAGATGAGAGTGAATGTCATCGAGAGAGACCTCAACTGTCCTAAAAATTTAGAAGGCAGGAGAAATAAAAGTAAATGAACCCGCGTTAATCTTGAATGATTTTGAAATAATTTGAAAATTAATTGAGACAGATTAGGACAGTGTTCTAGTGTTTTTTCTAAGTGTAAAATTTCATTCTACGATTATACGACATTGCTGTGGGTTTTAGTTCGTTTAGAGTCATCTGAATAATTTCGTAAGATAGCTTTGCAAGTGAGATTAAGCACGGTCAATAATATAATAATAATAATGAGTAAAAATAATTAAACCTAATTACGGGTTAAAATTTGAATAAGATCATGGGTTTAATGTTGGTTTGTTCTTGGAAAGAATTATCATGGGCTCACTTTATGTAAAGTAGGCCTGGAACATGGCAATCCTCCGGACGGAGTAATGATGAATTATACGTATATTTTACTGTGCTATTAATTTGATTATGACTTGCAGATGGACATTATATTTTGTGTGATAATTTATGCATCCATTAGAGTCATTTTGGAAGAAATGTGTCACTGGACATGATTTCTTCGAGCTTGAGTGCAGATTAATTGAGAGCCACGATATTATAGGAGAATAAAAATAAATGCCGCAACTCATGTACCGTAAGCGCGTATTCTAATATTTTGACCTGTGTTGTAGGTATTTTACTTGCTTATTTTGGATTATTTCTATTTAAAAGATTCCCTTGAACATCGTTGTATAATTAATTTTTTCATAAAAGTGATAACCTCAACTCTATCACATTCTAGATTGATACCTGGAATATACATGATATTGTCCTAGAGAATGATTTCCCTAATTTGGAATAAATCCAAAATTTAATAATAATGGGTTAGTGTTCGTGTAAATAATATTATAATATCGTCGTGTACCTATGTGTGAATGTGTGATGTGTGATTTGATTATATACTGTGTTTTGTGAATATTTCTTGAATGATTTTGCGCGTCAAATTTTGACCGATTTGTGTTATTTTTGCGTGTCCATGATTTGACGAATTATGAATCTTTAGGAGATTTTATTATAATTTAAGGTAGATTAGGATCTTATTCACTAAAATAAATTGAATAAGAGAAGGCAACGTCCGTGGATTGATGTCACGAGGCTGAATTTTTAGTTATTGTACAGTCACTTATTGCATAACAACGAGTAAAGTTTAGGTTGATATGAGATCAAATAAGAATTAATTAAGAGAAGTTCAGTCACTTAATAATTATAAAAATGAATTGATTGATAAAGGAAGAGTCTAAGGAAGACTTATTAACCATAATTTCTTGAATTAAACATTTTCAATAATTTTAATAAGGGAAAGAAAATGATCATTTTCTTGTAAAATCAGATGAGATTCAGAAGGAATATTTTAATTTAAGCAATTTGATTATCATTATAGGAGAGAGTGATACCAGATATTATTTTGATTTTCAATCCATTCTATAGTAAATTAACGATCCCTATTATTATTATTACAGACAAGAACATTCGTTGAGCTTTAATTTGATCAAGATTCCTTATAGACGATAGCACGAGGAGAAGAGATTTTCAAGAATTAATCCCAGATTTTGTAAATTTAATTGTTTATTGGAAGAGTGATAGTTTTTAATAAATGTATAAACCTATTTTAGTTTCCTTTCATTTGTCGCTAGTCCTTCATCTATCCCTGCCTTTAAAATTTTCTGCACAGCCGATAAGCGAACGGTCCACCTCTGAGACCCTCGCTCTCCGGCGAGCTGAACCCGGCATGATGGGGGCAATACATACATGAACTATCAATACAGAAATGAAACTAGTAAATCAAGACATAAAAATATATAAATAACATTTCGTAAGAGCTCCCATTTTCATTATTGTTATTACTATTATCATTGAACAGCTATTATTTTATATCATGTTTATTATTGTTCTTTTGTAATTGCAGTGCACATTTTACATTATAAAACTAGGGTATAGATAACAGTATTTCAGGAAACTGAACTTACTTAGTAATCCATCAGACTTTTTTCATTCGCAAAACACGGTATAATATATAAACAACTTTAAAATCTCAAGTGAGAGCTGACATGAAATAAACAACCTTTTTAAAAACTAGATGCTCGAAGAAGCACAAAGAAAAAAGAATCGGGCAAATATCTCCTATAGGTACAGAGATAATCTTTTTTAATCCTTAAAAATGCGCAGTCCAAAACATTTGTTAGGGATGTTCAGGCCCAGTCTGGAATGAGTTAAAGCAAATACGTTGAAACTCAATAGAGCATGTCTCATGTTCTATCCCTTATCAATATAATTAAAAAGGAACAGATATCAATCAATTTTGTATTAGTGCTAATTATGAAACAAAGATGGCATGAAAGTACGTAACTTTTTGGTTCATAAGGTGAAAAGAAATCCCGTGAAGCAGCAGTGTTACATGAGTAATAGGCATTCTGACTTCCACTTGCATTGATCGTTTGTGGTATGTCGAACCGGCTGAACGAGTAGAGTCCTGCGGACGTGATATGTATGTCAAATTTGGCCTGAGTGGTTAATGAATTCTTTTGCTCACCAAGTACCTACATTATAATGGACATTGAAATTAAACTAACCATTCAGGAAATATTTGATGCAGTGCGACCGTAGAGTCACAATGTACATTAAGATGAGCATCTTCCGTGTGCCAAGTAAGTGACTTGGCCTGCCATCTTGTGGTGTTACAGGGGAAATACTAAGAATTGCTCTCCTTTACAGTTGTGATTTTGGAGGTAAACATAGAGTGCTATCTGAAGCCAAATTTCGACTATAATACACGAGTATTGAAGTACGTACAACATTTTTTCGTGAAGAAAGTAGATTAATATGCTTGGAAATGTGAAGAAAAAAATTGCAGAAAATTAATTTACTTGACTCCAGACATACCGTCTCAAATGGTATGCTACTGGTTATGTTTCATATATATCATCAATTATTTCTGTTAATCTTACTTGTTTAAATCTGATATTACATAATGACATGTCTAACAGAAGCAAGGCTTTAGGAGCAGATGATATTCTGTACCTTACTGAATTTGGAAATACATCTCAACTGGAAATTCTGTTGGAAAATGATGAATTTGAATGTTCTGGGCCTGGTTCAATTCAAGCAACACATCTGTGAATGTTTGATCATCTCTCAACAGGTGCATGGGTTCTAAATTGCCATATCAAACTTCTGTGTTATTTCTCAGTTTGCTTTCAGAACATTTTCTTTAGCGGTAGATTTTGGCAATATTCTTTTGGTATATTCCTATTTAGAATTTTTGGTATATTGCTTTGAAACTTATTGTATGATTAATTTATCTACTATTTAATTGTAAATATGTGCATAGATCAAATAAAGCTGTATAAATAATATTAACTGTGTTTTATACTCCGCAATCTTCGCCTCACAATGTCCATTACAATGCACATTAAACATCTCTAAAATTATTCAGCCAAGCCCTTTCAAGCTCAGATATAATAAGTCATGAGGTTTCAAATAGCAAGTATACCAAATTTCAGAATTTTTCGTCGCTTAGAAAAAAAAAAAGCATGACTGAAAGTGTTAAACTCATATTTATTCTAATGATTGAACTTTCTTTTTTCAAAACAGCATTCTAAAATAGTTTAAAAATAAAAAACATGAACCCAAACCATATACTGGGCACCCAAAATTTTATAAATACCTGCAATGGGTCTCCTATACTGGGCCATACAAATATAGGATACATTTTGTATACATTTTTCTTGACTGTAAGTTTTTAGTATGTTATTAAAACATGATAGAAACTACAACACAATCTTGCTATTTGAAAAGTGGATCATAGTCACAGGTAATTTCTTAAGAAATGTATACACGAACAAACAATCCTGCGGTCTGAGTTGTGGTTGTGGTACCAGAGCAAAAAGATCCCACAGAAAAACATCACTTTCTACTACAACAAAGTATGTACCATTTTTACTATGACTTCCTGCACTACGCAAAGATATATATATCTTGTGGCATTTCTTTTTCCACTCAGGAATGACACAACGGCAAATGTTCCTTCCTTAATATCATGATCATTTCTGTCCCTTCTTCACTCCAGTGTTGTCACTTTTTTCTCAAGACAAATCTTCAAATTCATCTATTTCTGGAACGGAATCTTCAGATGAAGAAGAGGCCGTTGACCTTAAGGGATCCCATTTTTCTTTTGTTCTGCAACTCTTTCCTTTTTCTTTCTTTCAATTTGGTTTAGCTTATAAAAAAAAAGAGTTCACAGAAGTCCCACCATACAATAAAAATATCAATTTTATTAAAATCAACTACTACATGTTTCATCTTTGTATTGTGGACATCGTCAGCTAGAGCTTAAATACCATTTAAAAATAAAAGATAAAGGTATCACATAACAAGAAATGGGTAAAATAATACTGTATAAAGGCTAAAATAGTAAGACCTTGTTGTTTCAGTGCTGGGCACAGCAGACCCTTGACAGCAAGATAGATAAACCAACTTAAGCCAGCAAGGTTATATGTTCTTTCAATACCTTACCTTTTATTATGAATTTTATAGTATATAATAATTTGGTTTTGTTAATACAGTTGAGTAGTCCAGGTTTACAATATTAAAATATCTTGTCAACAATGTACTATTTACTGTATGTAGCCCATTGTCTTCATTTACTTTCATTCTAAACCTTCAAAAAAGATTCTTAACCTCCAAAAATTCCATTCAATTATTATCCAAAATTTTAATTGTCCGAAAACCCTTTTGCCCACTTTGTTTCAGTTAACAGAGTTTCTACTGTAATAAATTTACATTATTTAAGCTCAAAATATGATTAATTTACCTGGAAAACTGATCCTGGATTCTACATATCCTTGGTCCACAACCATAAATAGTAGAGATATGTTCATTCCACAGAGCCTTTCCATTCTTCTTCATTATTTTGGAATTTCTTTAACTTCTCTTCTTCAATATTTTCTTCCAAAACTTTGAAGAAGGAAGCCGTTTCTCTATTCTATGGTGATGCTGCTCGCTCTCTCAGTATTGAGCCCTTTAGATAAAATTGCTCTTTTTGGGTCCCCTGGAACTATCCCACATGCCTTGAAACCATCAGTAATTGTTTCAGATCTTAAGTGGAAAAATACTGACTGAAGTACACCCGGAAAGTAATGCTTCTGTACTTGTTGACCTTCATGGCTCATTTTGAAGATCATCACTTCCCATTTTCAAGTAGACTCGAGCATATGGAAGACAACCACATCTATTGGCTGGATCCAGCCAATGGCTGTTTCATTCGGAAGCAAGGCCACAGGTTCAATTCTGTGGGCCTTGCAGGAGCAGCTTAGGGAAGAGATAGATGTGAAGTATGTCCATCCATGAAGAACACTACAGGATTCTCTATATTCTACTGTCTTAAATAGGGCTTGAAGATGTTTGTCATATATTCGTAAAATGTTCCCAGAGTCATCCATCCACTTTCAGACCTCTGAATAGCCCAGTCAGCAGGCATGGCCTCTGCCACTTGTGGAACTCTTGTATATCTGTAACACAAGAAGACAACACATTTAGGACAAATGCTTTAACTTATGCAATATCATATACAAACTATTATTACCATGAGGTCACCACTCCCAGAGGCATTTTATACCTACTGCCAAGTGTAAATTTAGGCTGCTCCTCAGGAATACAGATGCCTTTTGCAACTGCTTCTCTGAAGTACAGACATTGCTGACAGGTGAAAGTTCTTCCATTTTATCTGCCGTTGGGACTGGGGTGACATCTAAACTGATGAACATGTTCTCCTTTCTGGTGAATTTATGTGCTATATCCTACACAAAGGCTTCACTTGGCTTCCAGAGGGAGGGCCCCCTCTGCCTGTAGACATTGGCCCTCCCTTAGGGTGTAAAAATTGGTAATGGTCACTTCAGCCTCAGCCAGATAGTCGCAGGTAGTACCGTCTACTGTCACTATGGTGGCAGGATAATCCTGACCTCACCCTTGAAATTACTGACAGTTTCAAATACCTAGGAAGTGAATTAATGCAGAATACAAGGCTGGACCTGGAGATTAGCAACAGGGTGCATCAAGGCAATGCATTCTACCAGAGTGTAAGAAACCTTGTCAGGAATAAGGAAGTACCAAGGAAGTGTAAAGAGATAATGTACAAAATATGCGCCCATATTGACTTATGCAGCTGAGATCTGGACAACGACAAGTAGAGTAGAGTAAAATTGAAGCCAGTGAAATTAAATACCCAAGTATGATAGGGAAGGAAAGGAAAGACAGATTGATAAATGAAGATGTGAGAAAGGTCGGAATAGAAAGCTCAAATGAGAAAATTGACAGGAGCAAACTAAGACGGTTTAGACTTGTAAAGAGGATGGAGAAGAAAAGAATATCAAAACTGATGATGGAGACGAAGTTCAAGGGGAAGAGAGTGAGACCTTGAGCAAGGTGAATAATTCAATAAAGAGGAGAGCGAGAAGAAGAAACCTGGACTGCGACAAAACGATGGAAGAGGAAAGGCAGGAGAAGAGAGGAAGGTGGAGAAGTGCCATAAATGTCCCGACCTGGCAGGAGCTGGATGAAGGAAAGGGAGAAGGAGGATGATGGTGCTGTAACATGTATCCAAATCAGTTGAACCGTACATAGCCATTCATTTTTGGTGCAAGCCTATTTATTTACTTACCTGTAAACAATCATTGGTGATGCAATTTCTTTGGCTGTATTAGCTATAACCAGAATAGTCATATTCATTATTTTACCCTTTCCCAAAGACTATCTTCGACTCACTGTCTGGTGAAACCTTGTAAGGTATAGTTGTGTTGTACCTTTACTAAATAATTTATTCACTTAATTACATGCATGAACCCCCCAGATTGGAACGATACATCAAGAAGCATCAAACATGGTACAAGTTAATGTTAAATTGCTTGTTCTTAAAGTCAGTCTGAATTACTCGACCTGATGAGCCCTTATTTCCTTGGTAATAAGGAGATCATAGAACTTCACCCTGAATCCCACAATTTATTTCATTTTCGGGATCTGTCGGATGAAGAAGTTTAGATAGTAAATCATACTGCCTCTGACATACAAATTGTAAATTATTTTTCACAGAATGGGGTTGGAAGATAAACTGACATTAGTTGGAATATTATGTAATTACACAGAGGCCCATAGTCCAAAACATTATTACCTGGAGGATTAAAACTGATAATTAATTTTTGTCCAAGTGGGACGGAACCTGAATGAGCATTTTCTGTCCTGTGCAGTTTACTGTATTTTGATTTTTCTCAGGTTCATCTTCTGCCCCAACTGCTTCCCATACCATTTTTAATATTATACCTACAACTTCAAACTCACTACCATTGCATTTGTCAACATATTAATCTAATTTGTAATAAATATCTTCTTCACTCAACTGGTTATGTGCAGCCATGTGTTTACATTCAGTCAGCTGTCTGTTCTATCTAAGGAAACTTATATAACAAACATTTTATTTTAGCACGTCAGTTTTATCTTGGAAGCATAGGGAATTCACTGGTTCCAAGAAGTAATATATTTAACAGACAAATGGCAGAGAAGACTGATTGAAAGTTGAGTACGCTTAACTATGCAACCCATGGGAAAAGAGTTTACCTACTGTATAAACTTTCTTCCCTCCTTTCTCAGCAAGGACTTTTCCTGGTTTTGGATTTAAGAAGAATGAACTTTCATAAGAATTGAAAACCCTTTGTAGGAAGTCTCCACCTCCTGAGAACCAACTGCATAAGTTTTCTTGAGACACATCTTGTCTTTGCATGGTAAGATTTTGGCTTGTCCTCAGCTCAAATACTAGCAGTTAACTCATGCCTGCAAAAGTGCAGTGCTCTATCCTTAAAAGGATCTTTCCTTCACTTTCCAAATTTTACGTTTGGTATGTTATTCACTTTAAATTCAAAGCCTGCCTTATTGCCGTGATCATTAAAGAATCAACTCTACAGCCTCACACCAAGGTTACATGGTTCAAGTCCCATTAGTCAAAAAAAGTATACACCATCAGAATATTTCAAATCAGATTCCGTGCCAAAAGACAGGATTCGGTTCTAAACCTCTCCACAGTGTTCATGTGGAGTCAGTGAAAATGACACTGTTGATGGCAGTTCATCAGTTGGATGGGGATATTAAAGCTTTAAGCAGACCCTTTGGTGCTATCTGACAAGTGTATGCTAAGTGCCAGCACTGGGTTTCACCCACAACCTCGAGAAAGTGATATTATACATGCCCACATGCAGGCTCTAATCACTGCCATGCAGATCTGTTTCCTTTTCTTTTGGCAAGTCATTGATTATAAGGATCTAATTTTCACAGCAACTTCCCTAACTTATCCCAATTAAAACAATGATGGAGGTGCCCTGTTCCAGAAATTTCAGTCCCTTAGCATTCACAAATGAGGTTATAACAATGCAGTATTAGTATTTCATATTTTGCTATCTCATGTTCTTCCAAAAAGAAATATGGAAATGCAACAGTTCTTCTATTCACTTTCAGACACTACAGAAATATAACCAAGCAATGAACATTATTATCCCCCCTACTGCCACCAACTCAATTACACAGTTTCATATCATTCTACTTTTATTCATGAGAAAATCACATTAATATCTCATCAATTCAATGTAAATGACTGGTAATAGCACTTGTAAGCTTCTTCAGTCTGGTGAAACGTGAAATATAACTCTTAGACCACTATAACATACCTGTAAGAAATTATTTTCACATACTACTGAAGCAAAATAATAATTTAAGTGAACTGGTAGAGTAGTCTAAGAGTTTTAACAAATATAGAGCAATTTCATTCAGTCACCCACATCATGTGTCTCTCCACCAGACAGGCATTTTACAAGACTACACACTTTTCAGCAATTTCATATATGATACATAAATACAAATGTCAATATGTGACTTTATAATAATGTTATTGGCTTTACGTGCCACTAACTTCTTTTATGTTTTACATACTACATACTATCCACTTTCAGAGACATCGAGGTGCTGGAATTTAGTCTCGCAGGAGTACATTCAAATACCACAGGACTGAGCCAGGATCAAACCTGCCAAGTTACGGACCAGGGCCAACGTCTCAATTGTCTGAATCAGTCAGCCAGGCGATATGCAACTTTAAAATACGTGATGTTAAGCACCAACTTTGCTAACCATAAACTGACGTACCAGAACTGAACTACAAAATTTAAAACAAACCTATATTCAAGAGTGAAATACAAGTTACCATTTATTTGGTCCATGACTTAGAACATGGCGAGACAGATCAGAACTCTTCCCAAACCTTTTCTTACAAATGTGACAAACATGCTTCGATTGTCCTGTATGGACAAATTCGTGTCGCGTCAGAGAGTAATTATCAGCGAAGGCCTTCTCACAGTATTTGCATTTGTACGGCATATCGCCTGCATGTTTGAGGATATGGGAAGTCAACTTAGACTTCTGAGTGAAAGTTTTGTCGCACTCTGAGCAGGCATACGGTTTCTCTGGAGCGTGGATAAGTTCATGTTGGACTAATCTGGTTTTATTAGCGAATCTTTTCGGGCAATGGGGACAAGCGTAGGGTTTCTCTCCTGTGTGTTCCGCCATGTGGTTTCTCATTGTAGCATATTGAGCAAAAGTCTTACCACAGAAGCTACATTGAAACGGTTTTGTTCCAGCATGTGTAGCCTCATGACGAAACAGCGCAGTTCTATCCACAAATGTTCGATTACATATCCTACAGCGGTGTTTAGTCTCTTTATTCCTTCCTGTGTGGCTCCATTTATGTCGTGATAAATTGGATCTCCTCCGATATGACTTCCCACATTCTTTACAGGAAAATAGCCTTTCATTTGTGTGGCAAGCAGCGTGAATACCCAGATAGGCTCGTGTAGCAAATCGCTTGTTACAAAGTTGGCAGATGAACGGCTTCTCTACGTTGTGATCCGATACGTGACTGCCAAGCCCTTCCGGTGTGGGGAAGGACTTTGTGCACTTCGGGCACTGGAAGTGTGTCTCGGTACTGTGGACAGCCAGGAGATGCTCGCTGAATTCAGATGATGTTGGTAGTAGTTGCTTACAGTGGTAACACATGAAGAACTCTTCGGTGGAGATGTTCAGACCTGTCGTTATAGGGGGAGTTGGTGATGTTTCAACACTGGAAATGGAATGGGAGAAACTACTTTAGATCCAAACCACATATATTCACAAATACAATGACAAGTCAAATAAAGTAAAACCTCAACGCATCGTTTTTGAAGTGGGAGGGCAAAATGACGACGGATGCAGGAAAACTATAAATGCGGGTAACATACAAATAGGAGAAAGCAAAATTAATAAAATACAGGTGCTGTATTTGGACATTTTTCTCATGTAAATATATTATTACTACAACAACAAAAATATCATGTGGCCTCCGGAGCTGGTCTTTCGAGTTGTTGCGTGATAAGTGATCAACGCACCTATGTAAATTTGACCCAACCTATAAGATGAATTTTAATGCTTAAGTCAGCACACCCCGAACTGTTGGAATTAACCAAGGAAAGTTAATATACTTGACCCGATCAAGAACCCTTGAACTAAAGGCCAATGCGGGCTAACCGTTTAGCCATGGAGGCTGAAATGCTCATACTATACATAACGATATCAAAATATTGCAGCTTGCATCCGGGAGATAGGGGGTTCGAATCCCACTGTCGGCAGCCCTGAAGATGGTTTTCCGTGGTTTCCCATTTTCACACAAGGCAAATGCTGGGGCTGTACCTTAATTAAGGCCATGGTCACTTCCTTCCAACTCCTAGGCCATTCCTATCCCATCGTCGCCATAAGACCTATCTGTGTTGGTGCGACGTAAAGCAAATAGCAAGAAAAAGAAAATATTGCAACCATGATATATGCAATAGAAATAAAAAGTGTGACTTTTATGCCATATCATTTCACTTTTCTTTACATCTCATAATAATTGAAAACCTTTAAGGACAGTTCTCTTATTGCAAATTAATGATATATGTGGATATTACAGAGATAACCTGTACTTCGGTAAAGATCCCTTAGACTTTTCACGAACAATAGGTTAGAGATCCAACACGGTGAGTCTCGGATGTTGGCACAGCGGGCTATGCGAGGCTGCCAACTAAGGAACTAGTTACAAGCCCATGCTGGTGAAAAGATTATTGGTCTGGCTTGGTTAGGTCCGCCTTGTAACAAGACAATTGGGCAGGGGCAAGAAACTTGTCAACATGCCTCTAGCATCAAACACACTCTCCACAATGTATGACGCGATCAATCATACTGTGAATAAAATGTACCCGGCACATGCCGTGACTATTTTTAACTGCAGGATTTTCTCATTTTCAACAAAGGTGGCAGACCCAGCCAGCCAGTAGCAACAGAGAAAATGGTGGCATATTTGATTTTTACAGCGCCTCAGTTTTAATTCTTGTAAATAAGAATACTTCTAGGGGTCGGTTAGTGAGTCAAGGAGAAGTGTTGGCTCCAGGAGGCTCATAATGAGGTTGCACATGAATAACCTGCGAAGCACTTAAGCATACAATGTCCTTGCTTAAGACTAGCAACTTGGAATTGCTCGTACATTCTTGCGAAACAGGTTGCCACTATTATAGGCCTATGCTAGAGTAGTGAGCTGTCTCTTGAAAATAAAAAAACTCATGCATACATTTTTCTTACGTATGATTGATAAATGCAGGAAAATTGTGGCCAAGGGCAAATATATTTTTGACGATTGATGCGATAAAACAATAGTTCGAGGAACGATGGACACAGGAAAATTTAACATTGGTTTATATGGAGAATTTTTGGGACCGAATAAACTGAACGATGAATACAGCAAAACGACAGGTCGGGGAATGATGCATCAAGGTTCTATTGTATATCTTGGCATGTGTCCTCCGAAGAGGCCTGTTGCAGGTCTTTCGAGCTGATGCTGTATAGGCAAGTCAAACGAAGCCCTGATAGTGCAAGAAAAATAGAAATGTCATGCCAAGGTTCTGTCTCTTGGCAGTACTGCCACAAAGGTTTTAATAAATATCCCAGGAGGCAATTATGTGCAGACAGGCAAACACCAGTGAAGTATAAGTGTTACAATGGCTGCTTTCAAGAACCTTCAAAGATGAACACAAATCTGTTATTCGGATTTTAAGTACTTCATTATTGTGCATTTTCTGTGGTGGTGCTCTGGGTGTATGAAGAAAAGAGTACTGAGACAAACACAAACACCTAGATCCCGAGAAAGAGGAATTAACCAAACATGTATAAAATTTCTGACACCTCTGGGAATAGAATCCATGACCCTCTGAACCAAATGCCTCAATGCTGACCATTCAGCCAAGGAGCCAGTCCACTTATGTGTCGGACTATTGTTGCTTAATGTACATCAGAACCATGGCACTAAACAGGAGTGAAATATGGACAATAACCATTATAGAACAAAAAAGAATAAAGGTCTTTGAAATGTTGTGTAACAGAAGGTGAGACGGGTTGACTGGATCACAAATGAAGAAGTATTGAACCAAGTAAGAATGAAGAGAATGATTTAGTGAGTGACATGAAAGAGAAATAGGTTGGTTGGCCACGTTCTAAGACATACAGGACTTGTTCATTTAGCTTTGAAGGGAGGTGTATGGCATAAAGACTGCCAAGGGAGATAAAGGGACCAGAACGATAAAAAGATGAAGGGCGCAGGATATGCTAGTCTGGGAATACTTTAACATTTCCAGTATCTACTCAGAAGGGTGGCACAACATACACAAGTGTTTATTCAAGTCTTTGCTCCAAGATACTGGTAGACTGAATCTGGAGGGGAGGGCAGTGTGCAATGGTGAGGTTAGTATACAGATTAACTGGGATAGAGTAAGGTGAGGATTAGAAAACTACATCAGACCTGTCCAAGGACTCATTACCCCCAGGAATAATATTAAAAATATTTCTATACCTAACTATATTTGCCACTCATTTGTTTTCCTGTATTACTTATATCATGACAGGTAATGTTCCTTTGACAGTGAGAACTTAGCAAAGTGAAAAGGGATTTGACTCAGGTTTGAATATTAGATAGATAGATAGATAGATAGATAGATAGATAGATAGATAGATAGATAGATGTTATATCTATTTAAACTGGCAAAGTTAGGAACACTTGTCACTACCTTACTCTTAACCAGCGAATATATAAGAAACATACTATTAAAATACTGTACTTCCTTACTGTACATTACACAATATACAAACTAAATTGACATTTTGCTTCCAAAATAAAATAATACCTACAAAGAAATTAATGAAAATTACAATAATAGTAATAATGAAGCTAACAAGAGCCGGTAAGAGAAGATGTCTGCAGCTTTTTGTAGGACGCATGTCTTATACAAGAAAAGGTCAATTTCAAGGAAAGCTAAACTTAGTGATCAAACCTGAGTATCTGTATGCAAGTGAATGCCTCAGAATGAGAGGAAAGGCTGGATTGAGAGAAGCAAAGAAGTATGAGTGCAAGATCCTTTGATAAATAATGGGTCCTAAGGTAACAGATAAAGACAGTACAGACTCTGAGGAAGAGAAGAGCTATACAGGGTTAGTTAACGGCTGATGGAGTCTATAAAGAAACGACAACTGAAGTTCTATGGACATCTGTTCAGGATGGATGTGACTCGACTAACGAAGCAGATTTTTTATGTGTTGGACAACAAACCCAAAGTCTCACATAAATGGTTCAAGAATGTAAGGAAAGACCTCAGGAGCATGGTACTGAATCAGGAGGACATCTCTAACCAATCAAAATACAGATCAGTGATCAACAATTTTAAGGGCTTCCATAATGAGCAAAAGCTGAACAGCAGCTGGACAGAAGAGAGAAGACAGGCGACCAGAGAAATAATGCAACGTTTTTGGGCTGCTAAAAAGGCTCCCAGAAATGCCTTGACGTGGTCTCTAATGGCCCTAAATGAAAAACTAAAAATAATAGCATTATAACAATAACTATACTATTATTTAAAATTTGATGTTCAGTACCAGAAATTTCTCACATTAGGGAAGGTTTTTACTAATCATGTTACAACTGTGAGTGAAAAATATTACTAGAATAAGGTTTAATGCTTAGAGGGCGGAATTTAATAAATTAAATGATCAGAATTCCGGCATCACCGGCTGACAGAGTAATAAAAAACACAACAGGTGGCAATAAATAACACTTACAGGCCTGGCTAAAAGGGGAATCCTCTAATAGAGTTGCGTTATCTCCCTGCTAGCTTTTTACAAGCTGTGATTCAGTCAAGCATGCATCACGAGTTTCGGGACCTGCATTTTGCGATTCATGTACCTATTTTGCGACATGGTTAGTAAGAAGAGAGTCAGTGAGCAATAGATTACTTCAATTTATTTATTTATTTTTTTTGCTAGGGGCTTTACGTCGCACCGACACAGATAGGTCTTATGGCGACGATGGGATAGGAATGGCCTAGGAGTTGGAAGGAAGCGGCCGTGGCCTTAATTAAGGTACAGCCCCAGCATTTGCCTGGTGTGAAAATGGGGAAACCACGGAAAACCATCTTCAGGGCTGCCGATAGTGGGATTACTTCAATTTTGGACTCTATGGATGTAGATGAAAGAGATTTTTCAGCTGAAGACGGAAATTCAAGTAATGAGCCCTCTCAGTGCAAGAGTGACTCAAGTGCCCCGGACAAAGAAACAGCTAACAAAAGGACTGACTAAACCCAGGAGCTTCAAGTACCATTTCAATAAATAATATTAATCAAGGACCAATTTTAGATTCATATCTTGATATGGCAACTGAGCCTACAGAGTACTTGTCATTATTTTTTGATACTGAAATTTTGATATAATTCGCCAGGAAATGGTAATTCAGGGAAACAACAGGCAAGACCTCTACTGGACCTTGTAGAATCAAAGACTGGTTATCTCCAACACTATCTGATATAAGGGCTTTGAATGGTATAATAATTTAGCTGTGAAATGACTCTCATGCCTTTTCTTGCACAAACATGCTGCCATGAAAATATTCAATAATATCCTATGGACCTCCGCAATGGAGTACATCCAATACTCAAAGTAAGTAATTAATATTACGTACACATGCTTGTTTATAGTTAGTGTTCGATAATTCTGGAGGAGTTTTAATTTGCCATATTTTCAGTCCGCATACAGACATAAAACACGCTTACACCTGCATGGGGTTAAGATAAAGATTACTTAAACTGAGAACCACAGCCGAGTACTATTACTGCACTGTTACATACTTTTAATAACAGTAACAATGAAGATGATATGATAATCATTGTAAGAAGCAAAAGAAGAATCACTGTCAATCTACAAGCTCATCCTATGGAGATATACTGAGCGTACTCATTTAAATCTTCCCTCCGATCTCTTGCAAAAAGAAGTTCATTCACGGCTGGCAGCAACAGTGAAAGATTTATTATAGGCTGATAATTTGTTTACAGTTTGTTTTACTCGCACCGACACAGATAGGTCTTATGGCGATGATGGGATACGAAAGGCCTAGGAGTGGGAAGGAAGCGGCCGTGGCCTTAATTAAGGCACAGCCCCTGGTGTGAAAATGGGAAAACACGGAAAACCATCTTCAGGGCTGCCGACAGTGGGGCTCGAACCAACTATCTCCCGGATGCAAGCTCACAACAGCGTGCCCCTAATCGTACGGCCAACTTGCCCGGCAGGTTGAGGATTTATGCCTAGGAATAGCGACTAATATTGTGTTCAGTGTACTGGTATTTTTCTCACCATGTTCAGAAAGGCTGTGAAATTGTTCATACAGATAGGTTGAGTTTGTAAGGCAAGGATTTGGTGCAGTGAAGTCAAGGTATGCAGCATGTGTCTGTCGTGGAGGCATAGCCATCTCCGGTCAATATAAGACTGGGCAACATGACCAGAAAATTGCCAGTTACATAATATCATATAGTCAACCCCTATATAATGCCAGCCGATACTCTGTCATACTCAATTATCACCCGCAAGCAACAAATGGATATTCCTAATGGAAAAATTCTAGTAACTACCTCAATACAATGCCGCCCCCACCTACCGCCATGTGCCATTGGTGGCACAGGTACAGAAGTGCAACACAGTGATATAAATGTGCTGGATATATCGCCAACAGCTGGTTTAAAATTATCAGCAGGAACCTGGAAGCCGTTTCTTTGAATTGAAACATGGCTCTTATATGATCCTTTACGGACATGAGCAGGTGAGTATTCTACCGACCCTCATCACATGTAGCTCATCATCTCAAGTGCATGGTGCCAAGGAGTTAATTGCTCTGGGATTGAATCAGCTTCCCAGAGGTGGGAATTTCCATAAAGCTTTGGAAGCCTGGAAAAAGCAGTTTGAGGATAGGGAGCTGGACAGAAGTACATCTTGACCTGTTTTAAACTTCAGTCCTGCCTGTCCTGTGCACACAATATTCTACAATGAATAAACAAACGATTTAATGTGTGAAAGAGAAGCGAGAAGTATGTGTTTATAAAGAACAGTATCTTCTGTTAGTCAGAAGAAAACTGCAAATAATTTTTCATTGTTGTGGGAGAAAACCATACACAGAGAAAGTATTGCAGTATGTAACAGGAATGTTCTAATGCAAAATACAGATATTTTAAAATTAAATGTTGATCAACACTATTCCAGAAAATCCCTATACAGTATGTCAATAAGTAGGTGCTGAAGTGACTCAACGTGCTGTTTTTAAAATACTGACCTCAAATTAACTCCACTCTCTTTATTGCACCAACAAATGCTCTGAACAAACGAAGGCATTATAATGAGGGATTCTATGCGCATTGAAGTTTATCTAAGAGTTCTGTTTTGTATCTATGTAAACTAGTCATAATAGTCAAATACTGGAAGGAATTTTCTTTTTTGGAATTTGCTTTATGTCGCACAGAAGGTCTTATGGTGACTATGGGACAAGAAAGGCTTAGGAGTGGGAAGGAACTGGCCGTGAGCTTAATTAAGGTACAGTCCCAGTATTTGCTGGTGTGAAAGTGGGAAACCATGGAAGACCATCTTCAGGGCTATCGACAGTGGGGTTCAAACCCACCATCTCCCGGGTGCAAGTTCACAGCTGCGGGTGCAAGTTCACAACTGCGCGCCCCTAATCACACGGCCAACTTGTCCGGTACAACTGGAAGGGCGAGGCCATTGAAGATGAGGCAGGCTCCTCATATGAGGTGAATGGGATAATATTTGCTACAAACTGACCTCAATGTTGGTTATAACAAATGTATATAAAGTCAAATAGTAGCACAAGGAAAGAAGTAATATCAAAAACTGATTCTCATATTACATAAGTACTTGGTCGTTAGAGTTTTACAATCCATAATCTTATGATAATGAGGCAGATAAATAAAAACCAGTTATTTCAAAATATTCAAACTAACAACAAAAGTAAAACAGTTAAGTTAGTGTTATAAAATTCATGTCGCCCCATATGTAAATTATTATAAATGACATGTGAATAGGCTACTGACGTAAATTAGTTCATTGTATTTTCCTCCTGCATATCCACCAGGTTGAAAGGAATGAACATTATCATGAGGAACAGATACATACCACAGTCCTACTCCTATCCCTTAAATGAGTTACAATAATTGACTTAAGTCACATACTATTTTCTTAGTCTCTGAGTTAAGTTCACTTATACAAAAAAGATTCAGGCCTTCACTTTAACCTGATGATTGCACAGCATATATATCTTCATTAACAAAAATAAGGCACAGTGGACCAAAACTTATACATTCCAAGCAGTGTAAGAATCTGTTGAAAAGTAGAGTTGACTACTTCTAAAGAGCCCATAAATCAAATAAACCAAGAATTATACATATATTTCTCTTTTTTTTAAAATGACCATCTATTTGGAGCAGAGAAGCAATCTTGCAGGGAGGAAAAGGAAACAAACACATTGCCAGGAATGCACGTATCATTGGGTACAACTGATATTATGTGTGACGAGTAAGCGGGCACCCACCCAGGTTTCAGTATCTGTACCCACGTAATAGGTACCCAGGTATTCTTGCTTTCGGTAACCAATGTAAAGAGTATCCGGGCACCCAATTACTCAGGTCTGATCATCAATACTAATACAAAGTTTGACACTAATTCCTTCATACAACAGTACATCCATTTTTTGTATTGGAGGAACAGTACTAAAGAACCATAATACTCACCAATCACTATCTTCAGAGCAGTCTGATGTATATAAACTATCATCAGCAGCAGCTTGTTTCTTGACATCCTATAGAAATAGAAGTTATCAATAAACAGTTCACATAAATTCAAAATAATATTGTAGAATACTTTTTTACATTTAAGTAATAGAAAAGAACAAGCAAGTACAAATCAAGACATTATAAAAAGATAGAAACATGGAAAGGAACACATAACAGGAAAAACATAAGGGCAGGTTAGTGTGCGAAGCACAATTAGAAAGAAGATACAAAAGGGCAAGGACAACCACCACATCTTCACACATCAACATCATCATCATCTTAATCATGAAGTTCTAAAGGCAATGCCCCATCTATGTAACCATTGTTCTCTGTTTTCAGCTCCTTTCATTTCAATATAGGAACCATAATGAAGACTCTGTGCCAAGACCTGAAGAAATTCTTTTCTTGGTCATCCTCAGCCTTTCTTCCTTGTGAACCCCTGCAGGTGGCGGCAGTAGAATATCACCCATGGTATCGCCTGTCTGAAGTACAGGGCAAATAAAAGGGGCTCCAGGGGCTCTTAACCAGGGAGCATGGTTTGGTGACCATGGGGTCCTTAGCCGAGTCCTGGCATTGCTTCCACTTACTTGTGCCAGACTCCCTGCTCTTGTCATCTATCCTATCTGACCTCCCTTTGTGAACTCCTGTTCTTTTCTGACCCTGATGGCATTAGGTTTGTAAATTCTAGGGAGTCTTTCATTTTCATGCCCTTCGTGGCCCTTGTCTTTCTTTGGCTGATACCTTCATTTTCAAAGTGTCGAATACCTTCCATTTTTTCCCCCATCTGATTAGTGTTAATATAGGATAGTTGCCCAGTTGTACTTCCTCCACCACCACCACTACTCTTCCTTGTGATTTTCCCTTCCAGCAGAATGGTTAGAAAGGTATTATGTTGGAAGATATGGCCAGTGCCATAAGCCCTTTTCTCTGTATCATGAGCATCAGTTCTCTCTTCCCTTGAATATCTTGCAGGATGCTTTTGTTCATACTCTTTTCAATCCATTTAATCATAGCATTCATCTGCAGAGCAATATCTCAAACGCTGAGTTATAACTGTTCAAAATTCATATCCATACAATAATACACTCCATTCAAAAGAAATCAAAAATTTCTTCCTAGTTCCACAATCTAAATTTGCATTGATCAAAAGATTTCTCTTATTACTAAATGCCTGTTTGGAAAGCGCTATTTGCCTTCTGATTGCTTTGCTGCGCCTGTTGTCACTGATCATTAGTAGAGCCTGGATTTTGGGCAAAAATCTGGGTGGATATATCGAAGTGTCACATAGAGATAAATATGTTTCCGTACGTTTGGAAATGGTAGAACCAGTTATTATTTGCCTTTTTGCCTATTTTAGCTTCCGTAGCCTATTTCATAGTTTAACGTCGTTTTTTGCCTTTTCTTAATTAGTTATATATATTTCCTGCTGTTATTCATGTATTAAAATTAATCAATGGAAAGAAAAACTATATAATTCCAATGTACTGTATTAACAATATAGAAAATAATTCATTTTAACTTTATAGAGAAGAAATAACATTTACATAAACAATATTTTCAAATGACACAAATCTCTACTGAAAACTAAACAAGCAAAATTTTTTATTTTCCTCACCACGTAAAATTAAGCGTTGGTGATTACTGTCTTAAGAGGAAGAACAACTTGGTAACCATCCTCTATTAACACCAATCAGAAGGAAAATGAAAGAGGTTTGATACTTCAAAAAATTAAGTTATCAGAAAAAGGGAAGGGTCACGAAGAATGCGAAAATGAAAGACACCCTAGATCTCACAAATCTAACACTGTCGGGATCAGAAAAGAACAAGAGTTGACCAAGGGAGGTCAGGCAGGAAAGGTAAGATTGAGGAACCTGTCACAACCAAGACTCATCTAGGGAAATCGTTGTCGAAAACCCACACTCCCAAGTTGAGAGGCCTTGGTCCCCATTTTAGCCGCCTCCTGTTAGGGCAGATAGGGGATACCATTGTTATTCTATCACTCCCTTTCACAGGGGGATGTAAGATTAAGTACTAAATTGTGACGCAGATGTGTATTATGTAGCTTGCATTAAAATATCTTTAATATTTTAGTGCCCATTTTTGTCATTATAAATGCCTACTTTAATTACTTTACTGCCTAGGCCTATTTGCTAAACGTTAAATGCTCATTTGCTTATTTGCCTGTCAATTTTAGCAAATATAAATACTGAACTTCCAGGTTTCAAAGATTAGCCTTCCTAGATAAGGGAAACTGGTGACTTGTTCCACTACCTTGTCAACAAATTTGATGATGGTGTGAATTCATTCAGGATGTTTACTCATACATCGCCATGTTTTTATAGGCTCTCTCTCCTCATCAATCCCAATTCTTCTACATCCATCTCTTCTCAGGCCTGATGAGCTTGTTTCTGATTGCGAGCTTCATCAGGAGGGCGGGTATCAACACTCACAGATAGGCCATCTTCACAGACCTTTGTTTTAATGTAAGAAGTGTAGGATAGGCAGAAAGGCAGATAAACACAGGAAAAGGGAAGAAACAGAAAGATGAATACAGATGTTAAAATACTAAAAATGGGACTGGTGAGGTGCCAATCTACAACCGATTAGTACCATGCTTTGCAATATAGCAACAAATTTTGTGCTTTTTATATAGTACCACTGGAAACAAGAAAGAACCTGCAAGACTATGGTGTTATCCAACAGTAAGAGAAGTATAATATAACTATTTAAAATAGTTTATTTGAATCCACCTTGATCAATACATTCATTAAATGAAAGAAAAACTATTTATTAAGCCAATTTTTTCCCATCTGATTAGTGTTAATAGAGGATAGTTGCCCAGTTGTACTTCCTCCACCACCATCACCACCACCACTACTCTTCCTTGTGATTTTCCCTTCCAGCAGAATGGCTAGAAAGATATTATGTTGCAGTGAGAGAAGTGTTTGTAGAATTAAGTAATCATGTTTCTTTAATTTTAACATCTATTGCTGTGGCACAAGGAGTGGCGAAATGTTGGTTATTTTCAGATTCCCAAAAAAAGGCTGCCGGCTTCACATAACAAGTGTATAAAATTTATAAATGAAGTAGTTTAATTAGAACGTTCAGTAATTTCCCAGAAATGTTCATCAGCTGGGTGGTAGGAAGGAATTTATCCCCCTCAGGGCATTAACAATAATATCTGATGGGTAAACATTAACTGCAAAACTGAACTACTGGTATTTTAATGTTATTACTAAAAATAATACATAAGACTATTTTGAACTTCTAGTGTTCTACTGCTCGTTCACAATCATGTAACTCTGGGGCTTATCACTTAGTTGTGGAGTGCCATGAGGGTTTGTAACGTCATGCTGAATCAGGTGCTCATATGCGATTCCACGCTAATCCATACACCGCTCGTGCACAAAACTAAGCCACAGTCAAGCTAAACATTTAAACTCTGATGTAATTGATGCAATTTTTCTAACAATAATGAAGGTTATTAAATCAACAGCATTACAGTATTTACGTTTTAATTTGGAGCACCAAACGACTCAAATATGTATTAATATTATGTAACTAGCATATGCATAGGTTATGTTAGCCGAGCAGTATATAAAAAGGTTCTAGGGAGAACACTGATGTTTACAATAGTGTTGTGCACATTTTGTTATATATGTTGTTCACATTTGAAATAGTACGGACACACAATGCCGTAGTAGTGCTCGTTGAATCATTAGTGCTGCCATATAGATGCTGCAAACAAATTACTTTTCCTTCGTTCAATAATTCTACACTACAGTCCCATTAATCCGAACCCCGTTAATTCGAAAGTCTGGTTAATCTGAACTGAAATATTCAATTTTTTTTAAATTCTCCTTACTGAAATGAAAGAACATATTATAGAATGAAGATTTTATTAGTCATATTTTACTAGAATAACTTAATGTAAACATAATTACACATCATAAACCATCAATCACTGGTCGTTTATCTTTAAAAAGTCTGTTAGTTTATTTTGCCGTTGTGATTGGAACCTACTCGAAGATGCAGTGTTAAACCAGCATTTCATAAACATCACATCATAGGGCGTAGCAGCAGAGTATTGCTCAACATAGCGTGCGGCAAGTTCTAAGGCGGCCGCGGCATCTGAATGTGACACTAGTTGTTCATTGTGGTCTTCTTCGTCGTCACTCTGTTCCTCATCAACTCCAGATTCTTTCTCCACCATAGCTACAATTTCTTGGTCTGTTTGTAACTGATGACAGTCAGCTTCCATCCATTCGCTAATGTCATTTTCATTGGCTTCCTCACACCCAGGAAGTTGTTGAACGATTTCAAGGAGATTGACATTTGCAAACGCTTCCGCTGGATTCTCGATGAATGCGAGACTCAGCCACAATTTCTTCCACGTTTTCCTCATGAACTGCTCCCTGAAACTATTTTCCTCAGACAGTTGAGGCACTGACCTTCTGACCCCAACTTGGCAGGTTTGATCCTGGCTCAGTCTGGTTGTATTTGAAGGTGCTCAAATACATCAGGCCTATGTAAGTAGATTTACTGGCACATAAACTCCTGCGGGAGAAAATCTTGGCACCTAGGTGTCTCCGGAGACAGTAAAAGTAGTTAGCGGGACGTAAAGACAATAACAGTATTATTAGAAAATATTTTCCGGTTAATCTGAAAATTTTGTAATCTGAACAGACTCCAGTCCCAATTAAGTTTGGATTAACGAGACTCTACTGTACTTTTTTAAAGCTGTGATGTGAATAAAAAGTGATATTTCATATTTTTACAATAAATAATGCTAAGATTTTTCAACAATGCTCTTGTATGAGAAACAAAAAACTACTTTGTAACCTAAATACTTCTTCCAAAACTCATTGTTAAAAAATAGGCAGTGAAGGTGCCTAGCATTGCCACATAGCAACATCAAATATCTTATGTCATAAAGGTCCCAAAATTCTGAAACTTGTTTCATTAGTTTATTTTGGTCTCAAACATGCAGAAAAACACAATCAATCAATCAATCAATAAATAAATGAATTCCAGTGCTAATGGGTTAAAGATGTAAGAAGATGTGAAGATAGCCCGTGTTCTTTTGTGTCTTCTCTCTATTTCTCCTCCTTACTACACTGACCTGTCAATTTGTTTTTCCAAATAATGTGTTCCTTTTGAAAGTGGACACCATTTACTCTCCTGTTAGCTTGCTGGGTCTAAGACAAAAGAGGATTTTTTCTATCAGGGCAATCTTTCTTAGTCTTCAGCAGTCCCCTGACACATCTACAAGGCAGCAGTTTTTAGTGAATTTATGTGGCAACAAAAAGCCATGAGAGATAAGGTTCACAACGAGAGGATTCGCGAAGAGATTCAAATAAGAGAACTACTATGTGATACCATAATCAGATCAAGACTGAAATGGTATGGCCATGTAATGAGAATGGATTCTTGCTCAGTAGCTAAGGAATGGTTGGAGAATACCTTAGACGGCAAAAGACCTAGAGGTAGACCTCGAAGGAGATGGATCGAACAAGTCAAACAAGATCTAGAACATAGAAAAGTGGATTGGAACCAAGTACAGGAAGAAGAATGGTACCCGAATCGACTGAAGTGGCAAGCATTCATACACCGCACCTGGGAAATTGAAGACGGTTAACTGATGATGGTGATGATGTGTTCCTTTTGATTATTTTACATTTAAAGTTATTTTCTTTGTTAATAGTTTAATGCTGCACTAACATGTAGAAGGTTTCTGGCAACATGTGAATGGGAAAGGTCTAGGACTAGAAAGGTAATTGCCATGTCCTTGATTGATGTAGATCCCAGCAATTACCTGGTGTGAAAATCAGAAATTACATATAACTAACTTAGGGCTACCAATGGTATGATCTGAATCCCACTTTTTCTGAATGTGGAAGAATCATGGAACAGCAAATAGAAATGGAAGTCAGTAATTCACTACCCTACCCAAAAAGGAGCCATATAATGCAAAAGACAAAAAGAAAAAAAAATAAGTGCATTTTAACGATTTGGATACATTTGTTTTCCATAAAGGCAAACCAAAGAACAGAAGGAGTGGTTGAATTGATGACGAAGATAAGATTATAGTTCTATGGACACTTATTGAGGATGGACAGTAACAGACTAACAAAGAGAATCTTTGAATTCTTCAGGAAGAGGAAAACAGAATTGAAATGGTTTTGAGAAGTGAGACTGGACTTGACGAAGATGGGGTTCCATTAGTTTACATCATGGACAGAAATCAATTTGGACAACTTGTCAAAACGTTCCAGAGTTTCCAGGAGACTGGGAAAACACTAGTGAGAAAAGAGAGATCCTGTACAGAAGAAGAAAGCAGGACAAAGAATGAAAAGATACTGACAGAGTAAAGAAAGAGAAGGGTAAAAATAGCTGAGAGATTGTCAAACATGGTCCATAAATGGCTGAAACAAAGGAGGAAAAAACGCAAAATTACGGGAAGTTTTTCTGCAGTGTATCCTCTGTAGAAATAGTGCCATTGTTTTCTCACATATAAAGCGCCAAACTGTATGCAGAACGTAAAATTTGAAGGGCTATTGTTTTAATCAAATGTGGGCCCAATGGCATAAACTCTCGGTCACATATATGATTATTTTTGACGTATATAAACCTCCCCAAGTTTGAACAAAATTAACGATCCCATGGTTGTTACCTCCCTTGTTAGCTGTTTTCAAAGCATACTTTAGGAACTTGCCTAAACATTCTGCTGGGGGAAGGACATTCAAACACACTCTGCATAGTATTCTTAACCCGTAGAGTGGGGCTCGCTTCAGGTGACGCGGCTGGAGCGAGCCCGATGGTGGACGCGCGTCATGTGAAGCGCGGAAAGTTTTTATTTTTTATCTCCGTTATGAAACAAGCGGTAGGTTTGAAACTTTCTCCGTATGTTCCGAGAGGTGCTGCCATCTGACAGAATTTTTTTCACCTTCGTGTATCTAAGCAGTTCTCGTCTAGGAATCCCCTTATTATCTGCTACATAGCTGCGTAGCGCAAGAACAACCTATGTGGCGGTTGGCGAGAAGCTCAGTCAGTGTGCCGTGAGGAGAGTAGTATTTCGTGTCTCGGTGTGAATGTTTTCAGCTCTCATAAGCTGTTTTGTTGGTATACACATTTATCTTGTGATTTATTGTTTTAATTCTACATGTAGCATTTCATATTTGTAGTCAACATGTTCAAAAGAATTGTAGATCTTCCGAGTGATGATATACGGGATATTCTCGAGCTCAGTGAGGAAGATAGTTGCAGTGATTCTAGTTTAAATAGTAATGGTGAAACTATCCCGCTATTAGATGCTCCAAGCACGAGTGCTTCCGTCGGAGTAGGCCTGTTGCCTAGATGCCGTGGACAGGTGTCGAGTTCGAGCTCTGATGAGAGTAGCGAGTCAGAAAGAGAGAGCGATTTGCCTCCTATTCCGCCTAATGACTGGGATGTAAGGGCATGTAGGAGAGCCCGATTTCCAGCTACATATCAAAGTGGAATTCAGGGCGAACTTTTAAATAAAAAAGAACCGGACGAAATATTTGAGCATTTCATTGACGATGAACTGTGCGAACTTATTGCAGAGCAAACTAATCTGTACGCTCAGCAGTCAATACAAGCTAGTATAGGAACAGCTAAGATGAAAAGGAGAAGCAGGGAGAGGGATTGGGTTCCTACTAACAAGGAAGAAATAAAACTTTTATTTGGGATCTTTCTTCTTCAGGGTATAATTCAAAAGCCGAAGCTATCTCATTATTTTTCACGTAATAGATTGTTTGCTACGCCCGTGTTTTACGAGACCATGTCCGAGAAACGTTTTTTCCTTCTACTGAAATTTTTACATTTCTCAGATAATGAGGCTTACGATCGGCAAGTATCCCCAAAACTCTACAAAGTGAAGCCAGTTCTAGACATTCTTGTATCAAAATTTAAAATGTCCTATTTACCAGATGATCGTCTATCAAATGACGAAAGTTTACTCCTTTGGAAAGGTCGCTTGGGGTGGAAAATGTATATTCCGAAGAAGAAAGCTCGTTTCGGGATGGAATCTTTTAAATTGTGTGAAGCTAAAACAGGATATGTGTGGAATATCCTGTGGTACACAGGCAAGGAAACTGAGCTAGTAAATGAGGTTTGTGGGGTAAATATTTCTCAGTATACCAAGCCCTCGAAAGTAGTGTTTGCTCTAGTCGAACCTCTTATAAATAAGGGATATCTCATAGCTCTAGACAATTATTACAGTAGCCCGGAACTCTTCGATCAGCTCAATGAGTTTCAGACAGACGCTGTCGGTACTGTAAAATCTAACAGAAAAAATCTTCCGAAGGACGTCATGGGGAAAAAGCTGAAAAAAGGGGAGGTGGCTTTTGCCTATAAAAACAAACTCATGGCCTTGAAGTGGAAAGACAAGAGAGAAGTCTGCATACTGAGTAGTATTCATAACGCGAAAATGCGCACTGTTCTAAACAAGAAAGGAGAAACCAAAGAGAAGCCGGTCGTATGTATTGAGTACAATGACTCAATGGGAGGGGTGGACTTATCGGACCAATGTATCGTGCCATACAGTATGGCGAGAAAAAGAATGAAGAAATATTACCACAAGAATTTTAAACACCTACTGGATATAACAGTGTTCAATGCTTTTGCGATATACAAGAAACACGGCGGTAAATTCACTCAGCTGGAGTTTCGTATTCAAATTGTTCAGAAACTATTTCAAAAGTATGCGAACGCTACCCCTAACGCAGCCTTGCCAATTCGATCAGTGAGACCCGCACCCGTTGACTTGTCAACTCGATTCTCGGGAAGGCATTTTCCAGATTTCAATCCAGCCTCGAAATCAAGACTGCACGCAAATAAGAGATGCGTTGTTTGCATGGCGAAAGGCCAGCGGCGGGACACTCAGTATTGTTGTGCAGTATGCAATGTCGCTTTGTGCCCCTCTCCTTGCTTCAGGCTATACCATACAGTTGAAGTATGAGCATTGCAAATATGCCAGCGAGTTTCAGGTTCCATACTCAGGGAATCTGAGAAGATCGTAGTCTACACTCGGTGACCGCTGTACATTCTGCGTGCCGGCAACTATCAGTCACCATCCTGAAATAGTTCTTTTCAATTTTCTCTCCAGTCATTTGTTATAGCTATTGAGTGTAAATAGTGTTGAACAGTGTAGTGTAATTTTGTGTAATGTGGTGACAAAATTGTGATGAATGAACTCATGGATTACTCGCTGCCCTCTTCAATGGCAAGTTATAGGCCTACGTGGTGAGTACATTTTTCTATTTTCTTTCAGGAAAATGTGATATTTGAGTAAATGTGTCTGTATTATTTGGAGTATATGATACTTTTGTTTGTTTGTGGGTTACGTATTTCAACGTTGAATTAATGTAAGCAACACAAATAATACTCCGAATCGAAGTAAATATGAAATGGCACATATGCAATTTTTGCACTGACACTGGATGAATTGAAAAATCGTTTTAATTGTAAATAATAGCGCAATTTACACCGCAACGTATAATTTTATGCTAATTTTAACATAATATAATATTTAAGCGGGTGTAGGTTTGCAAAAACTATTTCTTTTTTAAAGAAAAAATTTACTGAAAATGATTCCCCACTATGCAGGAAGTCCTCGTTTATGACCTCCCCACTTAACGGGTTAACACATTCACTGCAAGCTACCTGCTAGCCATCTAACAGTAACTGCCCAGGCATTTTGAATGGACACTTCAGAAGCTACCAATGTTTACATTTTAAACTTAAAAAAACTGCCCAAAATAAAAATCAGAAATTTTGATCATTTGCTAAGGGTAAGTTTTTGTAGAACTTAACTATGTGATATCTACATCACACGAGAGAAATAATTTACTAACATAATGAAGCTGCTTGTTTCTACACAAGTTGCTCAAAGACACAGTATACCAATTTAATCATGAAGAACAACAGTACTGTTGAACAATTTAAAAAAAAAGATCCACGTTAATAAATTAACCAAATGCATATTATTTGCTGGAGTGAATGTGATGCTGAACAATGGCAACACTTTCACCAATAATGCTTTCCACTAAAGAGCATAGATTTCTTTTATGTATGTCTAGTGATATCAAAATATTATTACCTGCAAACTGATGTATAGTTCCTCAGGCACCAAACAGAAGCCCATGGACAATGAAATTCTGACCATGGAAGTATGCATAATTTCTCCTTGAAGAAAGTAATGCAGCCTTCATATATATATATATAATTTATATTGTGAACATTCCCTGCTTGGTTGACAGCATTTGTTTCGTACTAACTGTAGGATCTATTGGAATTTTCTTGAAAGCTACAATGTCTATGAATCTGTTAGCTCCTGACTAATCTAAACTGTGAACCTCTTCCTTTTTGCTCAACAGATCAGTGAGTAAATGTTTTATTTTGTGGTGCCTCTGGTTGATTAGCAATGAACTGAAGGGACAGACCTGAGAATATGACTTGGTGTTGTGCATCTTTCACAAAGGGATGACCCATTCATTTCACTGCCATGAAATGCCATAAAGATTGCCAGTTTACACTGAGCTTCAGAAGGGCTGTCAATTCAGGTAAACTCAGATGGACATTCCCAAGTTAAAATGATAATAATTCGAGTACCTCCAGGAAGGGTGTGTTGTTCTGCACACAAGTTAGCTGGTTCAGCAAAAATAAAGAAAAAATTCACAATTCAAAAATATATCTACATATAGCATTATACTTCCAGTTAGGAATATATTTACACTTTCCTCCAGACCTATATTTTTGGGGAGCAAAAATACAGAGAGTCCTGATCAATAATTTGTTCAACAGTAATGACAAGAATACTACCTGCACATTCACGTCTCACAAAAAGTTCATTGTTGGACTCATTTTCACTGTCTGAGTGAATTTGATCATCCCTTGAATCCTCATTAGGTTATACACTGCATGACAAGGAACAACTGACAATTTCTCAGGAATAAGCAAACAATGGGAGTAAAAGGCAATGGAGAGGGCGGGACGTGTTATCTGCAAAGCCAGTGCACGAAAGCTCTGTATTCATTCGACAGTTCACGTAGTGCCGTGTTTGACGAAGTGTTGTTGAACGTATTTGTATAAAAGTCGATGTAGTATGGAAACAGGTACCTTAACTGTAAAAGGAATGGCTGCAAGACAACATTTCAGTGCATACAATCGTGGATGAGCAGTTGGATGTCTTGAAGCCAGTCAAAGTGTCACTACTGAGGCCACAGTAATGGGTATGGGTATAAAAAAAAGGCCACTGAAAGTGCTATGCAAAAGCATACTGGTGGTCGTAGAAGGACCACCACACCACAAGAGGATCGATATAGCCTTAGTGATGAAAAGGAACAGACAACTTACTACTCATCTGATAGCTGCAGACCTTGCAACCGCTACCGGTACATGTGTACCTCCCAGAACCATTTTGTGGTGATTAAATCAGGCTTGTTTGTATTCTCGGAAGCCTGTTAAATGCATCCCACATCAACCACGCCATTGTTGAAAAAGAGTTCGTTGGTGTAAGGAACATGCTGGTTGGGGTCAGCAACAGTGGTTCAGAGTGATGTTCTCCAACTAATGCCGCTTCACTGTGGCAAGTGATTCTGGCCACCAGTTAGTGTGGAGTGAGAGGGGAACAAGTTACACTTACACACCACAGAACGTTCATGAGTGTATCGGTATGACCTAGGCATTATAGTGTGGGCAGGCATTATGCATAATAGCTGAACACACTGCTATCTACCTTTGAGCGAAGTACCATTACAGCACAGAGATATTGCAGAAAGATTATTCTGGTCCACGTTTGTCTCTTTAGGGGTGCAGTAGGTCCCAACTTTCCGTTTATGGATGACAATGACTGCCCACATAGGACCACTGCTATATCAAACACACTGGAAAGTGAAAATATTGAATGTATGGAATGGCCTACATACTCCCTGGACTTTGTAAATCCTATACAGCATGCCTGGGATGCTCATGGTAGACATGTTTCTCAATGAATTCCCCCTCCCCAACCTGTGCAAGAACGGAAAACCGCCTTGAGAGAAGAGTGGGACATCCCCCAAAGGACTCCTCAACAGTTTAGTAGATAGAATAAATAACAAGTGTAAAATGTGCAAAGTGTCCGAGGAGGGTATGTACCTTACTGAGAGACTGAAATCGACCTTTCTTTTGTGAGTCTTAACTGTTTCAAACAAGAATATTATTTGTTGATTTCTTTATGTCTGTTATCCTACTTTCCCATCAGGTGAACTCGGTACCATTTTTCGTTATCAATATATATATATACACCACTACAATCTCTATTACATATGTACTGTGTTTCATGTCTTCCATCCTTGCCTGTGATTATTCCTTTCTAACAACGTCCCTGTTCCTTAGCACTGTATACCAATGATTTCTTCCAAAGACAACAGCCCATAAGCAAACTAATCACTTTTACTTCAAACACTGGATGCAATGTGTACCCTGCTATACAATAAATTTCACAGCACTGGTTGCAGACTACAGTGCTGCCAGAAGAAAGATCACTTTGGAGAAGTCATCTAAATGATTTAATTCATCCACGGTAGTCAAAGTAGTAAAAACTTGACAAATCTACTTACCACAGCCTCATCTTCAGCAAGGAACCCCTCAGATTTAGATCCCTGTAATTCTGCTTCATCGCACTCTTGCTTGATGTACACCTCACTGAAATGCGGTTCCTGTACAAAAAATAAAATTACAAGGTGACTGTCTTCAAAACGCTGAGCAATATAAGCAATAACATGAAACAGCATAACACTAAAATAATGAATTGCACATGTTACAATATTAATTTAGGTAAGAATATAAATAATTATTAAATTATTAAATGACCCATTTATTCAGCACATTTTCCTAGTTAGTAAGTTTCTCAGCTTCCATGCTTAGTTACATTTATTGGAAAAATGTTTTCAATCAACAGACTTCATTCATCATCATCTGGTTCCTTCTGTGCTAAGTACATAAGCAGCAAGCTTCCGCCAACAATTTTTGTTCAAAGCATAGCATAGCATTCTTTGAGTATAGGCTGACTGGTGAGCAAAGGATATGGTCGATTCAATATTCTGCCACAATATGTTGTAATTTCCTGCAGCCACTCTCTTGCAAAATTTCCTCACTGGTGACTTGGTCACGCCAAGTGACGTCTTGTAGAGAGGTACTGGTTTCTGCTAGCTATGCAATATTAAGGTAAGTAAGCTTGCTTGTGGTCATTCCACGAGATTCCAGCACTTGGTCCGTTCAGCGCCTTCTGCGTAATAAAATCGATGGTGAAGAGAAATGGAAAGAGTGATAAAATATAGCCTTGTCTGACCTCCGTATTGATGATGAAAAAGTTTGTTGTACTTCATTAACTTGTCCCTGTCCCCTCCCTTTCTGGTGCTCCCTCTTCCCACATTGAGCTGTTATTGTGTTTATCCTATTATATGCTATTGGGCCAAACATTAATTTGGTATGAAAACTCATGACAAAATAACTCTCAACTCTCGAGATGTAAGTGACCGAGCGAGTTGGCCATGCAATTAGAGTCGCACAGTTGTGAGATTGCATTTGGGAGATAGTGGGCATGAACTGCGCTGTCGGCAGCCCTGAAGATGGTTTTTCCATGGTTTCACATTTTGACACCAGGCAAATACGGGAGCTGTACCTTAATTAAGATCACAGCCACTTCCTACCCACTCATAGCCCTTTCCCTATCATTGCTATAAGACCTATCTATGCCGGTGCAACATAAAGCAAATTTGAAAAAAAAAAAAAAAAGTTAAAAAAAAAAGTAACAAGATGTAAGTGGCCTGGGATGAACTGCTTGGGACGAGAAGTCTCAATACTTCCATCTTTCTATATAGACTTGAATTATCCTCTGTGTGTCCCTCTCCAATGTATTTCAACATATACACTCTTGTTTCTGGTGAGCCATCCAGCGTTCGGCTGGCACTGATAAAGGTACCTTGGCTCACATGTGAAAATCATGAATTTTGATTTCCGAACCCTCATGGTGCACAATTAATTATTGATCCATTCACAAAAGAATAGAATTATGAGGCTAAAAATTAATATTTTCAAATAAGGTCTGTTGTGTGCTATTCAGGTTGCAGCAGGAAATGGGAACTCACTAGTGTAAACAATGGCCATTACTGGGTACTAACAATGCTTATTTTTGACAACGGGTGAGACTGTGAATTGTAATTTATCTAAAGAGCAACAATATTTAAAGGACAATGATCTCAGGCTCTGTTACATGAGGATAGCAAATTAGAATAATATAGTTATTATACATAATGCGCTTAGTATTTTTCATAATCCTACATATAGACAGAAAGGAATTCTTCCACTACACAACACATTCACATGATGCCCTGTACAAATTCTGAAGTGTGGTATTTCTCAAAACAACCAATGAAGCACAAAGGGGGGCTTGATGAAACACACAGCACAGAAGTAAGTGGCTTGCTTTCACTTAGAGCCACCCTTGCCGCGTTTTTGACAATTAATTTGCATCCATCCACATTTAGAACAACTGAGTTTTTTTACTTTTTGTCCTTTAACTGTGAAGAGTAACGCTTCTCTATGAGACTTACTTTGAGCGGGTTAGAGAAATGACGTCCCATCTTAGTCGATGAACTACTTTCAAACTCTTCACACAATCCATCAATTACAGTACAAACTGCTGGAACATGCGGTGAGTGAGTGAGTTACTTTGCATGATTTTACAAATTATATGAGATGCGACTATTCACGAATCGATAATAAAATGCAGAATTTCCTTTTTCCTTTTCACAATTTTGCTTTACATCACACCGACACAGATAGGTGTTATGACGACGGGATAGGAAAGGCCTAGGAGTGGGGAGGAAGTGGCCGTGGCCTTAATTAAGGTACAGCTCAAGCATTTTCCTGGTGTGAAAATGGCAAACCATGGAAAACCATCTTCAGGGCTGCGCCTGTAGGGTTCAAACCCACTATCTCCCGGATGCAAGCTCACAGCTGCGCTAACTCGCCTAGTAAATGCCAGATTATTTGGTGCCACTTTAGTCTTTCTGGGTAGGTTCACCAGCAGTGATCAATACAGTCAGCTCCACCCATGTACTTGTTGTAACTAATCTGCACATTGGGTCTAGAGAAGACACATTTTCCACTTTTGGTGTTTACTTGAACCTCAATAACTCTGGCATTTCCTACTGCAGACAACATGTTAACATGGATAATAACAACATCAGTGCCGAACACAAAGATCACAACAAAAATAATCTTCCATCTCCGTTAATGAAATGGAAAGGAAGAAAACCCATGATACTTCATCTTGGATTGGTTGCTGGTTTATTTCCTTCAATGACACGTTTCTATACATGCGGGTACACAATACAACAGAAGCTTCCCAAGAAACAGTTATCTTCCTATGTTTATGATTATTAAGCAGCCAATGAATGAATATTACTAATAGGTCTTAATATGTTTCCAATTTCCTGGAATATTAGAGTTCAGAAGTGGAGTGATGCCAATGAGGATGAAATATATGTTTTCTTTGCTCTTATAATGCTTATGAAAAGACTTAGAATATTGAAATTTTCAGAATCATCATCACGACGATCCTCCATTCCCCTTATAGCACTTCTCCACCTTCCTCTCTCCTTCCACCATTCCTCTTCCATCCATTTCACCCAGTCCAGGTTCCTTCTTCTTGCACTCCTCTTTACTGCATCAATCCACCTTGCTCTACATGTCCCTCTCACTCTCTTTTCCTCGAACTTCATCTCCATTAATCTGTTTTGGTATTATTTTCTCTCCCCATCCTCTTTACGTGACCAAACCATCTTAGTTTAGTCCTATCAATTCTCTCGTTTAAGCTTTCCATTCCGACTCCTTTCTCACATCTTCTTTTCTCAATCTGTCTTTGCTTGCATTATCCTTCTGGGTGTACGATTCAAATCGACAAACTTCGCATATTTGCTATGTCAGAGAGCAAGTCGCTGCCTGTTGGTGTGCGTCAAAGGAGGGAAGGAATGGGAGGGGAAGTGGGAGACAGAGGTGCAAATGCACAAGTTCCCCGTTCGTTTCGCATAGTCACTTCCCAGCCCCAGTAGGCAGAGTACAGAGAAGATGAACTTGTACCAAGAATACAGCCAGCTTTCTGGGTCATGCGCAATGTACTAAACCTCCTGAACAAAGTCCAAAGGTCACTACTACACCGTTGTGAACTGTGTATCAAAGGAGGGGGGCATATTGAACATCTACAGTAATCAAACCATTGGGCGTATTGTTTCCTTCATTCAGCATTCCATTCTATTTACAATGTTGTGAGTGAAGGAATACACAATCATGAGGCAGCAGCATTGCATCTTCCAGCATATGTTACATAATAAACTGCGACCAACAGACAAGAGGAGAAAAAATATGGAGTATTCCTTGACTAACAAATGTGTCTTAATTACAGTGTGTTCTTGTACTCTGTGTGCAGTTATGATTGTTTAATAAATGAGCTGCGGATATTGCCTGTAGGAGACAAGGACAACGCTGTGTGAGTCGAACAAGGAAACTTGTGCATATGCACGGAGCATTATCTCTGTCTCCTTCAACCCTACTTCCCCTCCCATGCCTTCTCTTCCCTGAAGCACAGCAGTGGTTTGTGCTCTGGCACAGCAAATATGGCGAGTTTGTCAATTTGAATTGTGCACCTGGAAACAACAAAGTAACCTCAGTTTCTCAAAAAGAAACTTTTTTTTTTGCTACTTGCTTTACGTCGCGCCAACACAGATATGTCTTATGGCGACGATAGGATAGGAAAGGCCTAGGAAGTGGAAGGAAGTGGCCATGGCCTTAATTAAGGTACAGCCCCAACATTTGACTGGTGTGAAAATGGGATACCACGGAAAACCATCTTCAGGGCTGCTGACAGTGGGACTCGAACCCACTATCTCACGATTACTGGATACTGGCTGCACTTAAGCAACTGCAGCTATCGAGCTCAGTAAGAGACATTTTCACCAATCCAACTGCACCATCTTTCTTAACATAATACGAAGAGCATCCCTGATTATTTTTATTGGTATAGTTCTGATACCAAACCAAACTAAACCCCATAGCACTACAGCCCTTGAAGGGCCTTGGCCTACTAAGCGACCGCTGCTCAGCCCGAAGGCCTGCAGATTATGAGGTGTCGTGTGGTCAGCACAACGAATCCTCTCGGCCGTTTTTCTTGGCTTTCTAGACTGGGGCCGCTATCTCACCGGCAGATAGCTCCTCAATTCTAATCACATAGGCTGAGTGGACCTCGAACCAGCCCTCAGGTCCAGGTAAAAATCCCTGACCTGGCCAGGAATCGAATCCAGGCCATATGGGTAAGAGGCAGGCACACTACCCTTACACCACGGGGCCGGCATAGTTCTGATACACTCTGTATAAAATCACCTGTAATAGGAATGTATGAACTCTGCACCAATTTTACTGCACCATAGATCTCGACATAACACGAAGAGCATCCCTGAATTTTTTGTTGGTATTCTACCTCTCTTACATGTAACTCAAGGTAAGACTTCTACGATTTCATGTCTTAAATTGTGTAGTTTACCTATGCAACTGTTACTGAATTTATATCTTGAAATGATTCTGATTATGCAATATCTTTCCTAGAATACATCTAAGAGAACTTTTCAAATATATTTAGAAGCGATTGAGCATGACTGCATAAAATAAATGACCTACCTCTAAAGGATCTTCTTCTATTTCTGTCACGAATTCGGGCTCACATTTGATGTACGTGATGTCATCTGCAGAAGATATGGAACTCATCTGCAACCAAGAATAGAAAACTATAGTATAATTAACAAAACAACACTCTGCTGGTAGAAGTTCACTTACAGTCATGTACTTGCACCTCAAAAGCATACTACGGCAGGCACCAAAGTCAATACTCTCTTGTGGGAGACGAAAATTCTACCAACTTTTGAAAGAAATGCTGTTAAGTTCATTTATTACCAATGGTTTACACTGACTGACAGAGCAAATGCAACACCAAGAAGGAGTGGTCAGAACTTTATGCCAATTGCAGGGTAGACTGACGTCACTGAGGTATGCTCATGATGTGAAATGCGCCGCTGTGCTGCGCACGTAGCGAACACGAACGATAAATGGGACACGGCGTTGGCGAATGGCCCACTTCGTACCGTAATTTCTCAGCCGACAGTCATTGTAGAATGTGTTGTCGTGTGCCACAGGACACGTGTATAGCTAAGAATGCCAGGCCGCCATCAACGGAGGCATTTCCAGCAGACAGACGACTTTACGAGGGGTATGGTGATCGGGCTGAGAAGGGCAGGTTGGTCGCTTCGTCAAATCACAGCCGATACCCATAGGGATGTGTCCACGGTGCAGCGCCTGTGGCGAAGATGGTTGGTGCAGGGACATGTGGCACGTGCGAGGGGTCCAGGCGCAGCCCGAGTGACGTCAGCACGCGAGGATCGGCGCATCCGCCGCCAAGCGGTGGCAGCCCCGCACGCCACGTCAACCGCCATTCTTCAGCATGTGCAAGACACCCTGGTTGTTCCAATATTGACCAGAACAATTTCCCGTCGATTGGTTGAAGGAGGCCTGCACTCCCGGCGTCCCCTCAGAAGACTACCATTGACTCCACAGCATAGACGTGCACGCCTGGCATGGTGCCGGGCTAGAGCGACTTGGATGAGGGAATGGCGGAACGTCGTGTTCTCCGATGAGTCACGCTTCTGTTCTGTCAGTGATAGTCACCGCAGACGAGTGTGGCGTCGGCGTGGAGAAAGGTCAAATCCGGCAGTAACTATGGAGCGCCCTACCGCTAGACAACGCGGCATCATGGTTTGGGGCGCTATTGCGTATGATTCCACGTCACCTCTAGTGCGTATTCAAGGCACGTTAAATGCCCACCGCTACGTGTAGCATGTGCTGCGGCCGGTGGCACTCCCGTACCTTCAGGGGCTGCCCAATGCTCTGTTTCAGCAGGATAATGCCCGCCCACACACTGCTCGCATCTCCCAACAGGCTCTACGAGGTGAACAGATGCTTCCGTGGCCAGCGTACTCTCCGGATCTCTCACCAATCGAACACGTGTGGGATCTCATTGGACGCCGTTTGCAAACTCTGCCCCAGCCTCGTACAGACGACCAACTGTGGCAAATCGTTGACAGAGAATGGAGAACCATCCCTCAGGACACCATCCGCACTCTTATTGACTCTGTACCTCGACGTGTTTCTGCGTGCATCACCACTCGCGGTGGTCCTACATCCTACTGAGTCGATGCCGTGCGCATTGTGTAACCTGCATATCGGTTTGAAATAAACATCAATTATTCTTCCGTGCCGACTCTGTTTTTTCCCCAACTTTCATCCCTTTCGAACCACTCCTCCTTGGTGTTGCATTTGCTCTCTCAGTCAGTGTATTTTCAGCTTGCACGGCGCAAGGTGTTAGACAGTCTTCTTCTTCTTTTCTAGCCTAATTCAATCCACTGCTGGATATAGGCCTCTTCCATTTGCTTCCATTGTCTTTGGTCTTGAGCCACTTGGAACCAGCCTGTTCCAGCCAACCGCTTTATGTCATCGAGCCATCTCTTCTGGGGTCTTCCAATGCCTTCCTTGTGTTCCCATGGTCTCCAGTGAATAATCCTAAAGGTCCACCTGTTCTAGTCTTGTTAGACTGTATCTGTGTTAATTTATCATCACTCGTTCAGGAGTTCTTATTGTCCCATAACTGGTGATGACAGTTACCTAGGTAAGTATCTGTACTGAAATATGGGAGAGATGCTACACTAATAATACCAGCTAAGACAGCAATCCATCACGCCGATACTTTGGAACAAAGAAAACCTGTTTCATGATGTTTAAACACAAAAGTAAAGGTACTATTTAGGGCAGGTTGGTGGGTCCCCAGCAGAGGCACCCAACAATTCTACCTCTCTTATACATGTAATTCAAGGTAAGACTTCTATAATTTCAAGTCTTAAATTGTGTAGTTTACCTATGGAACCTTTGCTGAATTTATAACTTTCAGATTGGCTCATTCAAAAGTATCAGCATTCCTTGAATATATTTCTATTTTTATTTATTTATTTATTTATTTATTTATTTATTTATTTATTTATTTATTTATTTATTTACAAAACTGTGTCCCAATGGAGGTAGCCCCAAAGGACTCAAGTATATCCATAAGACAGCAATAATCAACATCAAAATTATATTAAAAATATATTATAATAATATGATATAAATTTTCAAACAACACCTAGAAGTGTGAATTTAGATGATGATTCAGAATTTGATAACTCTTCTTTAGGACTATGGAGACTACATCATCTTGTACAGAAGTTGGAACATCATTTTTTTTTCAAAATTACTAAAAAAAGCGGGGTATAACACCTCGAGCTCCTATCAGTAGGCCTATTACATCAATGCATTTGAGCTTATGCCTGTCTTTGAAATAATTAACTGTAGGTTCCTACATATATATTTTTTTTTGTCCATCTCCTCAGTTTGTTGAAGATCAACCTCATATTGGACAGAAGGGTCAATAATTATACCATGCCTAGAGGTATTAGAATATGCAATAATATCAACTCTTCTAGTAGACCCATCTGAGGAAAAACATAGGATTTCTTTATGCACTTGCCACCCTTTCCACCGCGAAGCCTTAGTGATCTTACACCTCACCATGTAATGCCATGCATTACATAGTAATGTTCCTCTATCACGCAATCGTAAGATATGTCCAAAGTGATTCGTTCTCGGCGCAGTGTCTGCATCGGGTAACGTCTAAGTAACTGCCTGGAATGGTCCAGACAGCTGTTTCATTTGCGTTCATTTTAAGGCAGGTGATCCATTTGGATGTGGATAATCCAGCTTTGTTATAAATCTACTTGTGAGAGTCAGATACATTTGCCAATACTTCAACACCCGTACCTCCATCCAGGTAATGTCTTTTAAGTTTCAAGTTCGTGAGTCCTTAGATCTTAACGACGCTTCTTAAGTTATATTTTCAATAAAACTACAGGTTGAGGAAGACTTAAGATATTTACACGAAGGTTAGAGTTCTTCCTGAAGTGGGCGTAAGATATGTGGATTACTTTTTTAAATGAAGGAAATACATGTTAGTGTTGTAAAAAGGCTTCCCATGGAGCTCAAATTAATCCAAGGCCTCTTACATTCCTGTTACAATACAGCATACTATTGGGAATATTAGCAGGAAACAATAAAATTTCTTTGGCAGAGCTTTGAATTGAATTAATTTACCAACGTCCTCCAAGAACAATTGTGACAAGTGATGTAATGAGATTTGATTAGTTACTTTAATATTGATATATCATTTCTTTTCTACACTCACATGCTCCTTAATTTTGACTTGATTTTTGTTTGCACCTCTCTGAGCCAGTCAGACAGTTTCTTTCACAATTGATGCATTTTGCAAAGTTTATGTACACTCCTCAGTTTTGTGATTTAGTGAATATTTGCCACAACATTGCACTTTTATTTGGCAGTTTGGTGTGATATGTCCATACTGTTGAATTTTTCTTTTTTACAAATTATAGGGGTAAAATATATATGCTTGAACTTCCAAATAGTCACGCAAAATCAAAACATGCTGTGGTAATTGTTGAGCTTTGAAAGTTATCTTAGAAAATATTCCATTTTACCCTCCACATTCTCCTCCCTATTCATACTTTGGATGAGTGTAATGTCTGGGATTTTCTTCTTGTAAAATGTCTGCCCTAGAGCCATTGGATGTAAGTGTCCAATCTAATTACCATTCAGACCTTCAATAAGGACCATGAAAGCATGACTTAGTGAATAATTTGTTTTTGTTGCCACCGCCACTAAAATTGCTCACAGTCTGAGTAAAACCAAGGACAAATTGTCCCCACTTTTACATCCTGGGGTATACGAAATTCCCTGTACTTGCGGTAAGGTATACATTGGCCAAACATGCCGGTCCATTGGTACCCGTATCAAAGAACACAAACGTAATATTAGTCTCAACCAACCAGACAATTCGGCAATAGCTGAGCACACTCTGTCGTCGGGTCATGACGTCATGTTCCAAGATGCTCGAGCTCTTACCCACACTAGACACTACAGGTCCAAGATTATACAGGAAGCTGTGGAAATACGTAGAAATCCTAACAATTTCAACAGGGACACCGGCTATCAATTAAGTAATATATGGTTGTCAGCCATTAAGAATGTACATAGGTAGTTCCCTTCCATGTCCTTTCACTATTGTTATTTCGCCTCAGTGTTTTCCAAATTCGTACGCTCCTCATCGCCAGATGTTTCATTTCAGGCTTGAGTCTATGTCATACACCTGTCAATGTCATACGTTACGTACACACGTTATGTGAACCACTTAGATTAATTCTGATGGTTCGGTTAGCTTCCACTTCGAACGCTAGCATTGGGTCACATTCTGGGAGCCATCTGGTGGTGAATGAATGTACTATTTCCACTTCTATTAACATCTAAATTTTAAAGAGTCATTGTTTAAGAAGCCTTTCTCATAGACAGTCGAGATTACTTCTGAGGACGCAGAGCACAGTTCTCTGTGAAACGTAAAGAATTTCACCTTATTTTCTTGACACGGCATAAGCCCAAAAGCCTATACAGTACCATGTCTATAACTTTCTTTGTTTCTCTCTCAATATTTACAAAAACCAAAGGTAGTGAAGCAGTTGCAAATTTTATAACATTGATCAACATAACTGAAGCATTAGTTGATATAATTAACATACCTTCCATGGGAAGTTCCTCCATGGTACTGCTCCCAATATCCTTATTATCTAGAAGTCTGTCTACCGGAAATCTGCAGCTACCAAATGATATCCTAAATCAGTTATTTAACCCGTAGAGAGCCAGACAACGATATATCGTTTCGTATATACGCGTAAAGTGCCAACCACGATATATCGTTGTTTGGATAGCGCGCAATTCTATACGAGTTAGTACAACTTGGGCCGTCAGATTGCAACATCTTATGTGTCAAGTCCATAGAGAATTGTCATTAGATTTTAACTACGCCGCTAGATAGTGCGTAAATTCTTTCGCTATCATGTACTGAATTTCTAAAATCCGTGTTCATCTACGACGTATGATCTCCATGCCGCGTGATTAAAATGGTGACTAGCGGGAGAAGTTATTTTGTTAACAATGACGAACTGGCTGTATATCTTAATAATTTTTAGTGAAGAATAGGATGATGAAGACTCTGATGAGGAATTTATTCCTCCAACAAGTGAGGAAGGGGAAAGTGAAAGTGTTATTGGGAGTGATAATGCCGCGTTCTCTGTAAACACTCAACCACATGCTCATTGTCCGAGTGTAAACATTGAAAATGGTAATGACCGTCTGAGTGACAGTACTGATGAAGATGACGGCTGTAACAATATCCAACAGCAACAATTTCCTGTTTTCCGTGAAATTCAATTTGGTCAAGATGCAAAATACCAACCCTAACCTGATTATTATGTTACTCCTGGCCCGAGACACGCCTCTTCGTCAGACGCAAACCTATAGCGTATTTTAATTTTATTTTTCACGTCTCAATTATTGAATCTCATAACTACAGAGACAAGCAGATATGAGAAATCATGTCTTGTCACCACATGCCAGAGCACAGCAGTGGCGCCTGGTTACATTGACTGAAAGGAAGGCTTTCATTGCTGTTTTGTTGGAAATGGGTATAACTACAAGGCCCAGCATATTTTCTTATTGGATCAAAAACTCCCGTTATAATCCATGGTTTGGAAATATGTTCTCAAGAAACAGATTCCAATTGATCTTGAGATTCTTTCATCTTGTGAACAATGATAATGTGTCACCATCTGGTCACCCTGACTACAACCCATACGCCAGGTTCGATCCCATTGTTGAACATGCCAATTGTATATTATGATACCATTGTACATAACTCTTAAACTACTGAAGATAAAAATGTAAAATTTTACATGTTTATTCATATAAAATAGGACATTTCAAAGAAGTCATCAATATTTATCGTTGAGTTAAATTTTCTCTTTTTTTTCTGTTTTGTTTCTGATTTTTAATTTTTGGTGTTTTAAAATTGTTTGGAAAATCTTTTTTTTTCAAAGTACCCAGGAGCATTTTAGTGCTGTAATTTAGTTCAGCGGTAAGAATGTTTTCTTGTTAACGTTTAGTAAAAATTTCAAGTCATAGTTATGATATTTATGAACTATATAGTCCAGAGAGTGAGAACCTGCAAAATTCTCTAAATCTGTCTGGCACACTTGGCATAGTGTGAGCAACCGGGCCAGGCACTAAGAGGGTTAAGCACTATCGCTACTAATGAACAAACAAAATTGAAATAATATTAACCCTATAATACTAACATACGTAAAAAACACACTGCTCCTTCCCACGTTACCCCCAACAGACTACCTCAGTGCAGTGCTTCCACTGATCAATCTGGATGATGTCATCATAGTATTTAGATGCATGTGTGAGGAGCGAATGCCGGGAGAGTTAATTTTCAGTAAGTCACTGCGCTTTTTTATGTATTATAAGTATTAACACATTATTGTTGGTATGTAAAACTTATGTATCATTAGTATGTAACAGGTACTTGGATATTGTCATAGGAGGTACATTGCTCATTCCAGATGGTTGCTTTATAGTTATTAGTCATGTGACGTTTCAGGACATGTTGGATTAATGAAAATTAAATAGGAGTAGTTCATTCCCTGTATTCTTGATGAGCTGGATGAAAATGAAAGCAGGGAAGACAACCATTTAGAAACTAAATCTGAGTACAAAGACTCTTTGATCATGATCCAAACTATTCACCCAAAAAGGAACTAGGAGGAGAATAACAGAAGCGAGTACTTCAAGCAGCTAAGCTTAAGCCTCTCAACCTCTAGAGGACGAGTTTGGCAGTCACAGCGAGAGAACACACATGTTTCCCGCTGACTCACTCTCCACAGATTATCTGTACTTTCCAAGTACTAGTCAGGCATGTGTACTTGTTAATACATTCCTGAAAGAGTTTTGTCTACAGTGTGGACTTTCAGCGCACACTATCAGCATAGACTGAAGCACTTCTCAGTGCTCATATTCTCTTTCAGAAGGACCAGGATGACTACAGTGGACAAGACGGTTACAGGGACCAGTGTGACCCCCCTGATGGCTTTGAGTTCCGGGAGCGACCCCAGAGAACCAGGCTCTCCTCATGTACTACAGGAACGGGTGCAACACGTTCATAGAAAGGGACATAGTCCTGTATATGATGTGCAAACCCTCTACCGGCGTACCAAAGGTGTCCCCTTCTTGGCATATGGAGAGCTTTCTCCTGGGAGGCCTCATTGTCCGGCACCACAGTGAGGAGTATCTGGAAAGCATGGCGAAGGACCTTTCCGTCCAGTTCTAGGTTGTCCGACTACCAGTGAGGGACAGCACACAAGGGGTGAACGCCAGCACCCTCAGGATGGAGACCAGCAAAACTGCCACCCAGACAGCCAGGAAGGACAAATGGCTGAGGAATAAGGCGCTTAATACCGATTTAGTACTTTTGTCCAAGCTGGAGGCCAGCGACACCTCCACGGAGGTGCAGCACGCCGCCCCCTGCTGCCACGACTGTGCGACCCAGGCCGAGTGGCTCAGCTCTGCGAAGTGGACGCAGACCGCTCACCCAAGGGCCACCTCTGCAAGATGGATGACAACCAAGTCCTACCAGGAAGGGCCTACTACCAGGGCACAATCCAGGAAGAAGCTCCCGATGGCAGACAGCAGTAGAGGAGGATGCCCCCTGGTGTTCGGAGGCTGCTACACAGGCCCGGCCTCCCAGCGAGTGTCATATTGCAGACATCGATCTGCGGCCCACAGGACAGGGAATGCAATCAGGTGTCGGCAGCGACTGATGCCGTTGCTGCCGGCACCCAGCAGGAGGAGAAACCAGCGCTGCAGAAGGACCACCTGCTACCGTAGGGTCACCAGGCAGGGAGGAGGGCCATCAGGATGAGACCTCATCTCCAGACAGGAAGCAGGTACCGCCCCTGCACCAGGAAGAATAAGTCGCCAGCTCACCAAGAGAGGGCTGCCCAGCAGCAACCCAGGATTGCTCCCAGGACAGCAGTCAACCCAGGAGCCAATCAGGAGAGGACCTCAATGGGTAGCCGCAGTCAGGTGAGACCAAAACGCACCCCCTTGAAGGCTCTTACAGTGTTTCCGCTGCCTGACGGGGGGCCACCGTCAGGATGGGTGTGGGCTCTTAGTGAGGTGCAACTGTCGTGGAGGTGATCATCACTACACGACCTGCGCGGCACTTAAGGAGACGCCAGTGTGCGCCAACTGCACAGGGGGCTACCCGGCCTCTCATTGCAGTTGCCCTGTTTACCGGGCCGTGGCACATGCAGAGAGGAAGGAGGCCCAGCGTCATGTCCCACCCCATCCAGGAGGCCCCCATCTTGGCGGGCTTGACTTCATTCTCCGGGATCGGAGACTGGGTACGAGGGACCCCGAGAGGGCAGAGCAGTGCAGCAGGCCCTAGTGGCTATTGGCGCATGGCTCTACAACCAGCACAGCCCACGCTAGTCACAGCAGTGCCCAGATGGACTGATCCCTTGATAACTGAACTGGTGAGATTATGGATCATGGTTGGTGCATGATACCTTTTCTCAATTAACACAAACACCTGGACCTATCCAGAAACCACATCCTTGCATGTGCTATCAAAATATGTCAGGTTTTTCATGTAGGCTCTTTCTTTTCCCTGTGTACGTGGTTTTCCTTGACCCTTAATACCACGCCTCAACACCACCTACCCAACGCAAACTCTGGCCTTGGTAGCATGTCTGACATGGGAACAGGCAGATACTCCTTGTATCACTTCCCACTTCTCCCTGCTATCTCTTTTCTTCTTAGAAATTAATAGGATGTCAGAGGCAATGTAGATTAGTCATGATTGCCATTCGGGGGGAGTGGCTTCGCCCCACTGAAAAATACTCTCAACCTTTAGAATAGCTTTTTGTTCACTTTGAAGTGGATAAACTCTTTGGTATGGATGGACATACATGGAAAACAACTGGGCCAAACACAGGAAAATACCCAAGAAAGAATATACTTCATATCAGACTAGAACCTTCGATGAATGTAGAAGCTGATCCACTTAGATGTTTTGAATTATTCTTTACTAACAACATAATGCAAACTATACTTCGTAATTCTTAAATAATATATTAGTTCTGGCAATAATGTGGAGTGCTTACTGTTTTAGTGTGGATATGGACATAGACGTAAATTTTACGTACATTAGTATTCTAGGGTTAGCTGCCTCTGTGGATCAGTGGCAGAGTGTTGGCCTCCGGATCCCACGATAGTGGGTTCAAACCCTGCAGAGGTAGTCGGATTTTTGAAGGGCAGAAGAAAGTCCATTCGACACTCCATGTCATATGATGTCGGCATGTAAAAGATCTCTGGTGACACATTTGGTGTTTACCTGACAAAATTCATTAAAATCTCAGACACAGACGCCCAAGAGAGATTCGGTTTACTCTGCCATCTAGTATGCCTACAGTTAAACGGAATATCAAAACTGATGAGCAGACAGCCAGATAGCTTCAAATTGAAATGTCTGCACACGGTAGCTGAGGCCATATGATTATTATTATTATTATTATTATTATTATTATTATTATTATTATTATTATGGGTTATGAAAATAATACTATTAAAACTACATCCACACCTGACACAAACTATAGTATGAGAATACTACTTCCATATAACAGCACATGATATTCCTTGTATTTAAAGCAGACAAGAAATGATGATGATGATGATGATGCTTGTTGTTTAAAGGGGCCTAACATCGAAGGTCATCGGCCCCAACAAGAAATGAGATACAGTCTATATATCAAAAAAGAAAGAAAGTAATTCTCTTAACTGAGTTATCCAGTACTGTCACAGCAAAATTTCCTTCTGCTCTCTTAAAATTTCCCACTGAAATACAAAAGGTGTGATAGAGGTCAGAATGAAAAGATTTAGAAAAGGAGGGCATGCCTCCTTAAAAGAGGTCAGATAGTAATCGCCGTACAATAAATGATGAACTCTATATAGCAGTTTCTAACAATACAAACACCACAGCCCTATATAAAAATCATCCTACTTGGTTCTACTTGACAGGTTCCCCCACTCTCAAGTAAATATACTGCTCTTTCTACCAGACCTTTCATATAAAACTTCAGGAACATCTCGTTTACACTACTTTTCGTTAAATACCTCGAAAAATATCAATGAATGCAATGCTCTGTCATCTTACGAAACTGAAGTTCATATACCTAACCTCCTTTTTTTATAAATAGAACGCCGGGCTGAGTGGCTCAGACGGTTAAGGCGCTGGCCTTCTAACCCCAACTTGGCAGGTTCGATCCTGGCTCAGTCCGGTGGTATTTGAAGGTGCTCAAATACGACAGCCCCGTGTCGATAGATTTACTGGCACGTAAAAGAACTCCTGCGGGACTAAAATTCCGGCACCTCGGCGTCTCCGAAGACCTTAAAAAGTAGTTAGTGGGACGTGAAACAAATAACATTATTATAATAAATAGAATGTTAACAAAATGATATTACATACCCTTTACTATTCTTACTAGGAAGAATTGTTAGACCGCTTTTGACATTCTACAAACAAAATATTAAGTGGGTCAAACTACTTTTTCCTGTCCACGTTCTTTCGTTAACTTTCTAAGGCCAGGTATTGTTTACATATCGCACACTTCAACATAAAAACCCATAGTTTCCAAATCTCTCTCACCGCCGTGGGAGGCAGAGAACATTAATATTTGATTATACATGACCTTACTATAGACGAAAGAAAATCTACATAAGCATAACGCACACAAAAACACAAAATATTAAGCATTCTCAATTATAAACGAAAATCGGGAAGTAATTAATAGGCCTATTTACATAAGTAAAGAATCGGAGGCTAACAGTATCGGATGAGGGTAATGATGACCGCGATTAACACTTACCTCCAAAGGTTACAATGTTCTCTGGACTACAGGACTTGGTTAAATCATTTACATATCATTTAACGCTATCGGCAGCTGAGGAATAAAAATAATAACTGAAATCACACTTAACTGAAATAAATATTTCAGAATTCTGTGACAATCACTACGAAAGTGAAACTGCACTTTACTTTGACAGCGAAATATCTTTTGTTACGGTATTTGATTGATTCCTGTCAATATCTACAGCTGTGATGCGGTGCTTAATATGGCAATGCAGTATGGCAGTCCATGTTCGAATATCTCTTCATAGGTGTGGTGCAGGAGCGAAGATCGGTGAAATTTACTATCTATATTATATAAAATAAGAGTTTTGTCTGTACATTGCTCAGAATTTGAAAAAAAAATGGTATTTCTGTATCGTTCATGTCCACAGTAACAAGGAAACGCACTTTTTTCTTTTCCGTAATTTCTGTGTGTATGTCTGTCTGTATGTATGTATGTCACGCATCACTTCAAAACGGCTGAATAGAATTTAATGAAAATGGGTATGTAAAGTCGGGGGATGAGCCACTATAATCTAGGCTATAAATCATTTTATTCACCCTGAGTGAAATGTTAGTTTAGGGGAAGGCCTAAAATTCAGTTCTCAAATATTTATATTTTAAGTGGTCCTATCGATAAATACTACATAACTAAAGTTACATAGAATTAAATTTCCGATCATTTATGTCTTATACAATTTTACTGTACCGGCTATGATAACACTGATATTCATGAATTTCGATTTTTGTTGCTAAGTCCACATCAACGCCAAGCCACGAGAAAATGGGTGAACAGAATTTAATGAAAATCGGTATCTAGAGTCGGGGAAGAAAGAACTATAGTCGAAGCTATAAACAATTTTACTGAACCTGGGTGAAATGGTAGTTTAGGGGTAGTCGCCTAAAATTTAATTTTTAAATACCTTCGTTATTGCTCCTATAGAATACTACATAACAAAAGTTATAGAGAACACAATTTCCGATCATTTATGTTTTATTCAGTTTTACCGCACCGACTGTGATAAGAGTGGTATTTCAGAGGCGGAAGAAAACTAAATGCGAAGGCCTACAATATGGAAAGTGCATAACATTGATCAACAATAACATTACATTGACCATTGTTTGTTGTGATGTTCTTTGCCACTTATCGTGCCCTCAACTCTGATAGATCGGATTACTGTTGAGTACCGAGTATAACAGCCTGACTCAATATTGGCGGGAAAGAGCTGGGGAGTTAAAAATCTGTTTTCTTTAGCATGCCATTCCTCTGGTTCATACATTGTCTGATACTGCTGGTACGTAACACGCTGGTTCATCAGTATTCCAGCTATTCACTCCCTACTCTGACGCGCTGTTTTGAATGAGCCGTGTGCAGATTTGGCATAGGCTCACTTAGAATCTGGTCTAGAATTACAATTTAAGCCTATTCCAAATTACAGCACTACAATTCATTAATAATTCAAAATTCAACCCTGAAAAGAGACGTTACTTAAGAAATTCGTCTTCCTCTTCACTTTTATTAAATTCTACATTCATTTTGTTCGAAATTAGCAGTGAAGAGCGGTTTTCTCCTCTGGCTTGGAGGAAAAATTTCCCTCCAAGTCAGATAGATTGTTCCGCCACCAGTGTAGTGAAATGAGATTTTCCGACTCATCGGGTGCTCCTAGGAAAGATATTAGTAAAAGGGCATAGATTTGTCCTCCTGGGACTCCCCGCTATTCGACCCCCCCCCCCCCCCCCCCGACGAAAAAAGACGAAGAGTACTCACGGATCAAGGCTGTGCGGCCTGGCCATTCTAACTCTGGAACTTTGGACTGCTAGATCGGCAGCGTAGTACTGTTCGTTAAAAGTGAGAAAATGTGCTGTTTTTCATTTGATCGAGTATTTCATATTGCTTTTAATCGCGCCATTCCTACTGACGGCAATGACCTATGTTCATTTCACTTGGGAAACCACTAAGGCAGTCTTTCTGAGAATGTAAAAAAAGCAGGTGGACAGTGAGTGTCTGCCATTATAATAAAAAATCCCCAACCTGATTGTGACAGAGTAGGCAAGCAGACCTACAAGCACAAAGAAAATTCCCTAACCCAGTCTTCATACGAGAAAAGACGTTTGGTGACTTCCCCGTCGCGTTTCTAGGGTAACGTTGCTATGCAATATAATACAATCTTGCTCACAAGGTGTACACTACTTAACCTAGAATTCTGTATACAATGTAGAATTCCGTAGCGAAGCACGGGTACATAGTTAGTATTTAATATTTTTAAAGCTGTACCTTCGGAACATGAAATAGTGACGAGGTTATATTGAAATAAATAATTACTACTAATATAGTAGGGCTACCGGTATATTAAAACATTCTCCGACGGATGATAATACAGAAATATCACAATAATCGGCGTCCCTGGCAAGTCAAAATTGGGGGGAGGGGACAAAAATGAGAAATTATCATTCGAAATCCTGTAACTGCCAGTGTATTTTGTGCATAATTTGCGTTAAATTCTTGATATATTCAAATTAAATTAGTCGTGCCACCTTATGGAAAATTTTAATATTACCGAAGAAACATAAATTAATGTCATGAAGTTAGGTTATTAAAATGCAGGGGTCGCGTGACCCCTCCTCCAGAGACGTCCATATGTACAGTTTTCACTTACACTTTATGCAGCTACACAAGTAGATATGAGATTTCCAGCACATCTTGACATATTGACAAACGAAGCAACAAAGGTACGGTAGCTAACAATATTCTAGACAAGTGTTTAAACAGTCCCAGTAGCGTTGATTTAGCGGTGGGGCAGGGGGGAGGCGGGCAGTAGTTCCCCAACTTTTTGGACAAAACATCACAATTTCATTTCATTTTAGCCAGCTGAAACTAGGAATTATTTAACAAAGCAATTTATATACCGGTAAGCCCTGTTGTCTTATCAGCTCATTCCTTCCTTTATTTTCTTTAATTATTAACAAAATTATTAACGGAAATACGCAGAACGCGCATTCGACAGTCTTGCAGTCTCTTTAGTGTCTCCTAGTTTCTTAGTGGGTTGTCAAATACTAAATAATTTTTAATTGTTTAATCACGCCCTACTTCTGTTTAATTGTAATACATGTGTAATATTGTTCCTTTGGTGGAAGTTTTAATGTATGGTGTTGAATAAAATCTCAAAAACACTATTATTATCGCACTTATTATCATTTTTTGATGGTTTTTCCTCTCTTGATGTATATATCCCCCCTCCCCTCGGTCCGTTATATTTCACAAACCCGGGTACCTACTTTTTGTCCTCCCTCCCCCTTTTCTAATTCCCAATTGCCGCTACTGAGTCGGGAGACAAGAATAATACAAATATATGAATAATTTAACTTTTGTTATTGTCTTACAACAGTGAAGCAGAACAAGTGTAAGTTGATGGGCATAGCAATGGATAAATAATGCACTGGGTATTTTGTTTTGACAATAGTGTGGACGCCACAGTTTTTCACCGCCATGACAGTACACCCATCAAGTCTGTGCTATCAATTTTTTCTCCTGTTTTCAAAGTTTTTAGCACTTCTAAGATGCCATTTGCTATGCCTTTTGCAGTTCTGTCTTGCGAAATGTTAAACAATCCGATAAAGTTTTCTTCAGTTTTCACAGATGAAGTATTTGCATACTACAAGATAACTCTTGGTTGACACCGGTACATCAGTAGTTTCATCTGCTTGGATTGACGCAAAAGAACTACGGTACCGTACTTTCAATTTTGTTCAAAATATTATTTAATTGCATTATAACACAATGCACGGTATGTAAAAGATGCATTATGTACCGTACCCATAACAATTTACGGAGCAGAAACTTGGACAATGACAAAGAAGGATGAGAGTCGAATACAGGCAGCCGAAATGAAGTTCCTGAGGAGTATGATACAGAAGAGTAGAAGAGACAAAATAAGGAATGAGAAAATCCGGGAAGAAATTGGAGTGGAAGAAATGAATCATAGAATAGAGAAGAGCCGATTAAGATGGTTTGGGCACATAAAGCGAATGAGTGACGAAAGAATGCCAAAAAAGGTGATGGAAATGCAAACGCAAGAAAGAAGAGGCCGTGGACGACCACGACTAAGATGGAAGGACACAATACAACACAGTATTAAAGAAAGAAACCTGGACTGGGACACAGTATTGGAGGAGGAGGAGTGGTGGAAAGACCGAAGAAAGTGGAGAGGAACCATACGGTATTTGCCCCTACCCGGCTACAGCTGGATAATGGGAGTTGATGATGATGATGAGTAACGCAATGAATAAGTTAATTCTGTACGTCGGAAGAAATCCCCTTAAATACGCTGCTTATATTTGCCGTAACTGGTCTCTCACGAAACTTCCTTCCTCTGATAAAAATTCCAAGGTTTCCAGATAATTCCCCCTTGTTCATGGACAGTTCTGATTCGTCATTCCCGCGGAAAGCTGTCGCGCTAGGAAGCAGACTGCTGAAAATCGTTTGATTATACAGTATGTCTGTTCTGGTCAATCTCATATTGAATAGCATTAAGACGCGTGACTAGAAAGTGCGTTTTCTATTCTTGTTTTGCCTGGCTTTACTGAGTTCAACTGCGGCTGCAATATGACTTGTGGACGCCTCAACAATATTCTTTTAACTTTCCTCTTCTATTCCTGATTCACGCCATTCTGAACTGTCTTTTCCAGAAAGTAAACAGTACAAAGAAACAAAAAGTTTCTTCCTCTTCAAGCTACCAGTCAGGCAAGGTCTCGTGGTATAAGTTACCACTTGTTTTGAAATCTCCTAACATATTTACTGTCTTTCTATTGCAACATAAACTGAGGGGTTGGTCTCTTACCTTTGATTTCTAGCTTTTCTTGGTAATTTAATCGTGAAAAATAATTTCCATTCTCAATTAAATGGTCCAAAATAAACTCTGACATATCCATTCTTAACAATTTCACATCACTCCACATCACAAAGTAAAAACCAACACAGCACGACATGTTAGTGTTGCGCACGCCTCCTGGCTTACAGAACACTGTGTTTTTAGCCTACAGGCACGCTGGAGGCCAGCCTTTGAACGGCTGCTGAACAAGCATATTCTCTTCTCAGCTTCACTCCCTGCATCGGGCTATATTACCGCGTGCACAAAATCGCCCACAAGGCTGGCTGAACCCGGGCTTAGCGCGAGTAGAAATCAGCTTAAATTATGTTTCAGAATATCTGTAACCGGCATATTTTTGACACAAATATATACGGAAGAATCTTTTGTTGTCTTCCTTTGGCCTGTCTAAGGCATTTGATAGGGTAGATTATAGGAGACTTCTGGCAAAAATGAGTGAAATTGGACCAGACAAAAGGGTGACTGAATGGGTTGCTATATTTCTAGAAAATAGAACTCGGACAATTAGAGTACCGGTAGGCGAAGCTTTATCTGACCCTGTATTATTAAGAGGGGAATTCGTCAAGGCAGTATTATTGGACCTGTATGTTTCCTTATATATATACAGTATATACACAACTTAAACGATATTTTGTCACAGATACCTCCGTAACAGCTTATCTGATATATCGGTGACAGAAAAATATTGGTGACAAAGTAGCAGCCTGTGATTTATCGACCATCTCTAATAACAACAGTTGTGGGCCAGCTTGCCTCAGGAGAGGATACAATGGCTTTATGACACCCTTCCCAACCGAATCAGTGCACGCATCCAGGCCAGACGGGGTAGGAAGTCATACTGACAAGTCCTTTGTAAATTTGACTCGATTTTGTAATCACTGGAATAACATTACATACACTCTCAACACGAGAGGTTTCAATCCGATCCCTCCTGGGTGCTGAATTATTATTATTATTGTTATTATTATGATTATTATTATTATTATTATTATTATTATTATTATTATTATTATCTTCTTAATCTGTTTACCCTCCAGGGTCGGTTTTTCCCTCGGACTCAGCGAGGGATCCCACCTCTACCGCCTCAAGGGCAGTGTCTTGGAGCTTCAGACTTTGGGTCGGGGATACAACGGGGGAGAATGACCAGGCGGCCTCACCTGCTATGCTGAAGAGGGGCCTTGTGGAGGGATGGGACAGGCAAGAACGAGGGAAGGAAGCGGCCGTGGCCTTAAATTAGGTAACATCCCGGCATTTGCCTGGAGGAGAAGTGAGGAAACCACGGAAAACCACTTCCAGGATGGCTGAGGTGGGAATCGAAGCCACCTTTACTCAGTTGACCTCCCGAGGCTGAGTGGACTCCCGTTCCAGCCCTCGTACCACTTTTCAAATTTCGTGGCAGAGTCGGGAATCGAACCCGGACCTCCGGGGGTGGCAGCTAATCACGCTAATCACCACTACACCACAGAGGCGGATATTATTATTATTATTATTATTATTATTATTAAAAACCTCAAAATACCATCTTGTTAACACCACTCACTGAACTCAACAATTCTAGGAGGTAAACGTCTTTAGACGATGTTTCAACTTCCTCAGTGGTGTAGTGGTGATGGCCGGCCTTGTGGTGTAGGGGTAGCGTACCTGCCTCTTACCCGGAGCCTTCGGGTTCGATTCCCGGACAAGTCAGGTATCTTTACCCGAATCTGAGGGGTGGTTCGAAGTACACTCAGCCTACGTGATTACAATTGAGGGGCTACCTGACGGTGAGATGGCGACCCCAGTCTAGAAAGCCAAGAATAACGGCCGAGAGGATTCCTCGTGCTGACCACACGTCACCTCGCAATCTGCAGGCCTTCGGGCTGAGCAGCGGTCGCTTGGTAGGCCATGGCCCTTCGGGGCTGTTGCGCCATGACGTTTGTTTCTTTGTAGTGGTGATGATTATTGGTTTTAGAGGAAGTACAACTGGGCAACCATCTTATATTAACACCAATCAGAGGAAAGAAATGGAAGGGGTCCGACACTTCGAAAAATGAAGGTATCGGCCAAAAAAGACAAGGCAACGAAGGGCGTCAAAATGAAAGCTCCCTAGGACTCGAGTGGTCTAATACAATCGGAGTTGGAAAAGAACAAGAGATGACCAAGAGAGGTCGGATAGGATAGATGAAAGTGAGGAGCCTGACACGAGTGGAAACAATGCCAGGACTCAGCTAAGTGCCCCGTGGTCGTCAACCGACGTTTCCCAGTTAAGCGCACCTGCGGCACCTTTTAGTCGCCTCTTACGACTGGTAGAGGTTACCGTGGGTGTATTCTACATATCCCACCCACACGGGGGGCAACTTCCTCACAGGCAACTTCTTTCTGAATTCATTTTAGAGGTCTTTAAGAAAATAATAATAATAATAATAATAATAATAATAATAATAATAATAATAATAATAATAATAATAATAATAATAATAATAGTAATAATAATAATCTCTGCAAATAACCTCAGCCTTTGTGCTGAGGTTAACTTCCGAAAGTAACCAGGGGAACCCGACCCCTACAGAGCGCGTCCCCAGGTAGCGGGTAGGGGGCCCCTACAGTTTGTAGGGCTGGTTGAAATACCCCCATACAACCCGCGGACCAACGGGTAGCCCAATTCCTGGGGGCTTTAAAATACTGGGATACCCTCTCTCCAGGGATCATAAATATGGAGGACCCTTAGCCTGGGTTATGGGTGAAGTCCTCAACGGCATCTACGGCGGAGAAGATGGCCTTTGGTACGGTGGAGATGGCGGAAGTGTAAAACCTTGCCTAGGGTTACTAGGCGAAAACTGGTCAACGGTCTCAATGGCGAATGAAGAGAAGAATCTCCCAACGGAAGAGAGGGCAGATGAGCTTCCTCCAAGAATTGAATCTTGGTTGAAGAACATAAAATTCCCCAGGCGTCTGTTCCCAGATTGGATGGCCTTAGGTCAGCATCTGTACCCCAGGTTAGGGGCGGCAGGAAGAAACCTCCGGGGCTCACAACCTTGGCTGTAAACTGGTGACTCAAGTAGTTACCCCAAACTCATATGTATCGTTCAAGGGAAAGTGTAATGTGAAACAAATTACCTCAGGTGCACCGTTGTGCACAAGCAGACATTCGGATTCTGGGGAGTCTGCAGCGTTACACAGAGACGAGTCGGAGCGTCTTGGAACCTCAAATAAAATCAAATGCAAATACCCGAAATTCATAGCCACCTTCAATGCTAATTCTCTTCTTAAAACTGGAAAGTTAGAACACCTTACAGACACTCTCAGGAATCATCGATTTATCATAACGGCACTTCAGGAGACCAGATATATAGATGAAAACAACTTCGACTCTGACGGGTTCAAGATATACAAGGGAAAAGTTGTTAAAAGGGTCATGAAAAACTTGCCACACCTAGGAACTGGCTTCATAATAAAAGAGAACGTCTTGGATTCCATATTCCAGTTTGAGTCCCAATCTGAAAGACTATCAACTTTGGTTTTCAAATCTACCAAAGAATATACACTACTGTGAATGCCCATGCCCCCATAAATGAGGACAAGAGAAAGAACAAGGAGAAAGTGGAACTCTTTTGGGATTAGTTGGACGATGTCATCCAAAGGGTACCTGAAAAACACAACATACTAATGGGCGACTTCAACGCCCAGATAGGGAAGGAGAGAAAGTATCGACATGTAGTCGGGAAATACCTAGCGCATAACAGGACCAATCAAAATGGTGTCAGACTTATAGAGTTGTGCCAAGCCCACGGTATGATACTGAAATCCACAGCTTTTAAAAAGCTTCCTAGAAAAAAAACGTGGATCTCACCAAATCCTAACTTGGGTGAATTTCAACTGGACCATGTGGCTATTAGACGGAAGTTCAATAGGGAGATACAAAATGACAAAGTCCTCAGGGGAACTAATTTAGACTCGGACCATTACATGTCGAAGATAAAGATCAAAATCGTCCCCAGAAGGAGAGACAAGATCCTTAAACAAACAAGCAAACGATATCACGCGGAGAATATTTTAAATTCAAAAGAATATCATCTTGCGACAAATGATATACACAAACAAAATTGTGATCAAATAAAACGGAACTTATTATCAAAAGCCGAAAAATTTGCCCCTACAACAAAAGTAAAAAAAGAACATGCTTGGTGGTCGGAAGAATGTGACGGTCTATTGAAACAATGGAAGGAAGCATGGCACAAATGGCAGTCGCAACGAACAGAAAGCAATAGACAAAATTTCTTGAATATCAGAAAGATGGTAAAAAAAATGCAAAACAATTAAAAAGGCTTATGAAAACCAGATGCTTATTCAAATAGATGAGGACTTTACTGAAAAAAGACAAGAAGTTTCTAGAAAATCTTTAAACAGTGAACAACGAAGTACAAGCCACCGACTCAGTTAAGGCTTGGTTTCTCAGAACCGACGCATGCGAGGTGCGAGGTGCGAGGCGGGCCTCGCACAAATCCAGACTACACGAGCTTATGCAAGTGGTTTCTCAAGCTGCGCGGTGCGCAGTGTGCGCAACCTCGCAGTGAGACCTCGCAGCGTCACCGCGCACTGATTCGTCCGGCCAGATTTGTGCGAGGCGACAGCAGTGCGAGGCGACATTGTTTGTTCTTGTTTTTACTGTTTTAAGCAACACGATGAGCTTTACGGACGAAGTGGACGAGGAACTGATTAAAGAAGTTCGAATACACCCAGTGTTGTATAACTTACAACACAAGAGCTACAAAAACAACGTTGTGAAAGACAACTTATGGAAAATGATATCACTGAAGTTGGGTAGAACAGCTAATAAATGTTGCTAGTTTTATGTATTATACGATGGTCTTGAGAAGGAAAGAGTTCGTAAAAATAGAAACTCCAAAAACGGAGGTACCAGACGATTAATGTTAATTTACTGTCATTTGGAACCCCGTTCTTGGGATTCTTTTTTTTTTTTTCATTGTTGTGGTAGCTGCCTCTGTGGATCGGTGGTAGGGTGTCTATTATTATTATTATTATTATTATTATTATTATTATTATTATTATTATTATTATTATTATTATTAATGTTACTTATAACAAATATGAGTTCAGTTTCAAAGGATTAAATAATTAACAGATTTAGAAATATATCAACCAATAAATTCCTTACTTTAATATGAAATATGCCAATATATATAATTTTACAAAATTTGAGTTCAGTATTGTTCATTTAATAAAATCACGTGTTTTATTTTAATAACGATGTTCATTCCGTTATTAGGCTAATTGGATCACAGAAAAAAGTAAACTATAGTTAAAATACATGTTTGTCCGTTAGAAAAAAAACTTTCACTCCACCCTGTTAGCATATTTTCTTTGTCATACCGATTCTCTCTCCCTGCTACAAAAATATTTCTTGAAGCTGTCTCTTATCATGAAAGCATCATGTATAGAATTACCTCCGTTGTCAACTGCCAGAGGAATCATGTTTTCTTCTGTTAATTCCAAATAGCCAATAAAGTGTTAATTTGGGCAAGGAATTCGCTCATTCCGGAGAAGGTTGTGGACGATACAGGCTGACATCACAGGATCATCAACAGTTTCCATTGATACTGCTATAGGGGTGAAGAAAACCCTCCAGTACTGACACACTCCAACAATAGCGCACAGGCTGCGAGACATGTGCTCGGCAACTGATCCGCTTCGCAGCCTGGGAAACCACGAGCCTCGCAGCGTCATTGGGATGAAAGTACGCAACGTCGGCCTCGCACCTCGCACCTCGCATGCGTCAGTTCTGAGAAACCAAGCCTTTACGGGACAAGAATGGAAATATAGCTCATAACAGCACTGATAACTGCAGGATACTAACCGACTACTTTGAAAATCTCAACTGTGAAACGCCAGTAGAAAAAAATGACATTTAACGTCCCAACAAATATCAATCCCGACTCAAAGCCGCCAACAATCGAGGAACTAGAAAAGATAATTTCGAGCCTTAAAAACAACAAAGCATCGGGAGAAAACCAGATCACAGCCGAACTTCGGAAGAATGCCAACAAGGAAGCAATAGAATCCCCACAAAAAGTTTTTGAAGAAATCTGGGTCAAAGAAAGAATTCCAGAAGAATGGAAGATGGCCCTTATCCACCCAATCTACAAGAAGGGGGATAAAATGAACCCCAACAACTATAGAGGCATATCACTTTTGGATATTACGTATAAGATATTCTCAAAGGCCTTACTTAATAGGGCAGAACCACAGTTAGATCATCAATTGGGAGAATATCAAGCGGGATTCAGAAAGGGAAGATCCTGTCCGGAACAAATCCTGAACCCTAAAAATCTCATAGCATAACAGAAATCTAGGCCAAAAACATACGTCATCACCTTTATTGACTTCCAAAAAGGCGTATGACTCACTAGACCGGGAAAGTCTCCTTTCTGCACTCAAAGAATTCGGTCTAGAAAACAAAACAACAAACCTCATTAGGGAACTCTCACTAATACATTTTCCAACGTCAAATTCATGGGAGAATTATCGGCTCCTTTTGAGATCAAAACTGGTGTCCGACAGGGTGACGGACTTTCCCCCATACTGTTCAATTGTGCCTTGGAGAAGGTAGTCAGAGAATGGGATAAGACAACTAGTGGTGGAATGCGATTGGCAAACAAGGGTATCAAGATCAAATGTTTAGCTTTCGCAGACGACATGGCCTTACTAGCTGAGACGTGGGAGGAAGCCAAGGAGCAGTCCTTCGAACTGCTGAAGCAAGCAGAGAAAATAGGTCTCAAAATCGCCTTTGGAAAGACCAAGATAATAAACAACATTAAGAATCCACCAAAATATTTGAAATTGGGGGAACAAAAAATAGAGATCGTCACATATTTCAAATACTTTGGTGAATGGATCAGTTGGAGTGGTCTTGAGAAGAAAGCAATGGAATCTCGACGAACCAAAATAGAAACAGCCTTCCAGCTTACGAAAGACACCTATAACAAAAAATTCCTCTCCTGAAATTCCGAGATCAGACATTATAATACAGTAGTCAAGCCTGAAGCCCTTTATGCTGTAGAAACGCTGTCTGTAACTACACATGGTCCAATGGAAAAGTTGGAGATAAAGGAAAGGAGAATACTACGAAAAATTCTAGGCCCCAAATTCCATAATAACGAACTTTCACACATCAGCAATGAAACTCTGTATAGGAAATCAGAAAGGATTTCCGACACAATAAGAAAAAGGAGAATTGACTTCTATGGCCACATCCTAAGAATGGACCCGAAAGGATAACTAAAAAAATCTTCGACTATTTCCGTAATAAGAAACTGAGAAGGACCTACGAGAATTCCGAATTACAGAAGAGATGCTTGTAGATGGATCCGCGAAGAAATTAACCAAAGATAAAATAAAGAGGTTTCAGGACAGGGTGAAGCCCAAACGACTATTTCTGAAGAAGAGAGGAGGGCAAGATCTGAAAGAATGAAAAAGTACTGGGAGGACAGGGAAACACGACTCACTAGCCATTGATAGATCTATCGTACCCCAAAGAGGGTGAAAAGGACAATAATAATAATAATAATAATAATAATAATAATAATAATAATAATAATAAATCCACGTCTGTGGTGTAGTGGTTAGTGTAATTAGCTGCCACCCCCGGAGGCCCGGGTTCGATTCCCGGCTCTGCCATGAAATGTGAAAAGTGGTACGAGAGCTGGAACGGGGTCCACTCAGCCTCGGGAGGTCAACTGAATAGAGGGGGTTCGATTCCCTCCTCAGCCATCGTAAACTGGATTTCCGTGGTTTCCCACTTCTCCTCCGGGCAAATGCCGGGATGGTACCTAACTTAAGGCCACGGCCGCTTTCTTCCCTCTTCATTATCTATCCCTTCCAATCACCCGCCCCCCTTCAAGACCCCTGTTCAACACAGCAGATGAGGCCGTCTGGGCGAAGTCTTGGTCCTCCTCTCCGGTTGTATCCCCAACCCAAAGCCTCGCGTTCCAGTACACTGCCCTTGAGGCGATAGAGGTGGGATTCCTCACTGAGTCCGAGGGAAAAACCAATCCTGGAGGGTAAACGGATCCTCAACAGCACTGCCATCAGCTGTCATTGATGGCCTAGGGAACACTGAAGAAACGTACTAGGGAAATGAGGAGTGAGGTAGTTTCCCGTTGCTTTCGTCACCGAGCCAGGGTTGCTATTACATATCAGTCTGCCAAGCCCACTGAAATGCATGCACCAACCGACCCTATGAGCAACACTTTCACAACATTTGCATAAGGAATGGCATTACTAGCATCGCTCATACCTCAGTGACTTTCATTTTGTCAAAGCCAAGAATAAGACAGGGACAGATCTAAGAACGTAACAAAATTGCTCTAGCCTATACAGTAAGAGATAGTGCACTGTAAACACTAGGTCCTGCCAGCAAAAGCATATTATTTACATAGTCGTGTTATTTCAAATGGAGTCAAGCACAAAGCAGTAGGTGAAGAGGAAGTACATCTTGGCAACAAGAAGGGAAAAGGAAGAGATCCACATTTTGAAAGAATCACGAAAAGATAGAGAAAATCCAAGAATGTCGTGAAAATGAAAGACTCCCTAGACCTGATAAACAGTCGGGAACGGAAGAAGAACAAGTGTTGTCCAAGAGTGGTCGGCTAGGATAGATGAAAGTGAGGAGTCTGGCACAAGTCTGTTGATGCAATGCTAGACTGAGCTTAGGGCCCCGTGGTGGTGTCCGGACATTTGCGGTCATCACAAAATCACGGACATTTGCGGTCAATGAGATAAACTTGTGTTCACTCACAGAATTTCCCCAGCAGTCACAGGACATTTGTGGTCACTGCAGCAGGGGGTGGTCCTCATTAGCTTAATCTCGGGGTATCCCCGCTAACCTGAGCTCCAGCTCGCTCCTTGCAGATCAACATTTTTCTCTCGCAGGCATTATTTAGAGACTGATACTTTCAGACACAAACACAATTCTATATCTAAACTTCCTGGTGTAAGTATTTACTGTTGTGCGCTGTAATGGATTTGACAGTTACTAATAAGGCAAATGGTTGTATGTACAGAAAGTATAGGGAAAGTCAACATAAAATCGTCACCTGGGTGTGTCTGAAGGAGAAGAACAAGTCATGCCACGTTTTGGTAACATACAATTCTGTAGATGATAAATAGCCTAAATATATTCTATTCTATTTCATATCCGGCCTCTCTTGGTCAGCTCTTGTTCTCTTCCGACCCCCACGGTAGGATGTTTGCCAACCCCAGGCAGTCTTACATTTTCACGTCCTTCGGGCCTTTACCCTCTTTTTTCCTAAAAGAGAGTCGGACCTATTCGACTTTTTTCTGCTTAGTTTCAACGGAGGATGGTGGCACCGTTCTACTTTCTCACAAAAACAGTAATCACCACCATCACGAAAAGATCCCGTGGCTACCACGTTATAAACGGTCACACAGATATACAAGCTCGAATATTTGATATTTAAACTCTAATACACCACAAAGTGAATTTTTATGTACAAGCATAAGAAGCTAATTCAAAAAAATAAGTTTCCTATTTATTTATCGTGGAATAATTAAAGATAGGCCAAGGTAAAATACACTATTTTATTCCCCACCAGTCTTTCATTTTTCGAAAAACAAAAGTTAATCGATCATTAATTAATTAATTATTTTATTTATTTATTTATTTATTTATTTATTTATTTGTGGTAGTCTAACGTCACTCTAACATATTTTTCGGAGAAAATGGGATGGGAAAGAATTAGAAATGCCGGACTTGGGTCACACGATTGAGGCGCTGGCCTTTTGGCCCCAACTTGGCAGATTCGATCCTGCCAACCCACGCTCCCAAGTTGTGAGCCCCCGGGCCCCATTTAGTCGCCTCTTACGACAGGTAGGGGATACCGTAGATGTATTCTTCGTGGCTGAAGGAATCAATAAATAATGCCCGCCAGAGAAAAATATTGATCTGCAAGGAGCGAGCAGGTGCTCAGGCAGGTTATCGGGGATACCCCGAGATTAAGCTAATGAGGCCCACCCCCTGCTGCAGTGACCGCAAATGTCCTGTGACTGCTGGGAAATTTCTGTGAGTGAGTACAAGTTTATATCAATGACCGCCAATGTCCGTGACCGCAATTGTCCGGCAACCCCCGTGGTAGCTAACCCACTCTCCTAAGATGAGAGACCCTGGTCCCCCTTTTTCCGACGGTCAATCAATCACCACTGTCACCCAGATGGCAGAATCCTTCTCATTCTTCACCTAGTATTTTCTTAAATGATTTCAAAATTCATCAAACATCTCCCTTGATGAATTATTCAAATTCCTAATTCCTCTTCCTAAACATGGGTATTTGTCCCAGTTTTTCTCTTGAATTCCAACTTTATCTTCATGCTGTGATCTTTCCTACTTTCGAAAGATCCACTGAACCTTATTGATCTACTAATGTCATTCCACGCATCTCTCAACTCACAGCTCGCAACATACCACTAAGTCGAGCAGTTCTTCTCCTTACTCCCAGGTCTTCCCAGCCCGAAATTTTACAACATTTTCCTAAAAGTACTCCTTTGTCGGAAATCACTCAGAAAAAATCGTTCTGGTTTACTTTGGATTTTTTTTTCTAGTTCTCGTAACAAGTAGTCTTGGTGAGGGTCCCATACAGTGGAAGAGTACACTGAGTGGGGTCTTACCATAGACTTATACGCCCTCTCCTTTACATCCTTACTACAACCCCTAAATACTCTCATAACCATGCCTTTGTATTGCAATTTGCTTTACGTCCCACCGACACAGATAGGTCTTATGGCGACGATGGGATAGGAAAGGCGTAGTAGTGTGAAGGAAGCGGCCGTAGCCTTAAGTGAGATACAACCCCAGCATTTGCCTGGTGTGAAAATGGGAAACCACGGAAAACCATCTTCAGGGCTGCCAACAGTGGGTTTCGAACCCACTATCTCCCGGATGCAAGCTCACAGCCACGCGCCCCTAACCGCACGGCCAACTCGTCCGGTAAAGACTTTATATACAAGCTCGTTATTGTGATTACTAGATCTAGGATTTTAAGACAAATGACTATTTTGTTCCTTAAGAAATAACATGAAAATATTTAAATATATTAACGTTTCATGACAAACCACTTCATTTACAAAGTTTAGTGCCCTAAAATGCCTATTTGGACCTTTAGAGCGTGTTTTATTATTTTAGTACCTAAAATGCCTATAATGAAAGCAAAATTTTCAATTCAGCTAAAGAAAATCATAAGTTTAAAATGACTGAAGTGTTCAATAGGAAGGGGATAAAATAAAAGACAAGTGGGCTAGTGTACTGCAGAAAAATCCAGGTTATTCAGTGCTGGAGAGGGTACATCAGGTAATGGAAGGGAAAATAGTAGACAAAAAGCAGACTTACGTAGGGAAATTAAACTCAAAAATATAGGTAAATTTTCTCTGCCCCTCTAACAGCTATGAGTATGGAGCGCCCTTTGCTTTCAAAATGATTTTAACAGACAAAAGACACAATCTGACTGTGGAAAATTTGGAGAAGATTATTATAATACTGTAAAGCAAACTACGAATGAGAATGTTGTAGGAATATTCCTCACAAATAAATAACCACATACTCCGTGTTACACCGTTATGGGATACCTACAGTGTTGTAATTGTATTCAGTGATTTTAGTATTAAGGTTTTAATTCAGTACTGATTACGATTCATATAATCCATAACTGTTTTTGATAAATGTCTTTTTAATTGTGTCTGAATTTTGCTGTTATTTATGCTAAGAATAGGTAAAGTAAAGCAAAATAAAAAAAGATCGTACACTGACTGACAGAGCAAATGCAACACCAAGAAGGAGTGGTCAGAACTTTATGCCAATTGCAGGGTAGACTGACGTCACTGAGGTATGCTCATGATGTGAAATACGCCGCTGTGCTGCGCACGTAGCGAACGATAAATGGGACACGGCGTTGGCGAATGGCCCACTTCGTACCGTGATTTCTCAGCCGACAGTCATTGTAGAACGCGTTGTCGTATGGGTATTTGTCCCAGCTAAGAATGCCAGGCCGCCGTCAACGGAGGCATTTCCAGCAGACAGACGACTTTACGAGGGGTATGGTGATCGGGCTTAGAAGGACAGGTTGGTCGCTTCGTCAAATCGCAGCCGATACCCATAGGGATGTGTCCACGGTGCAGCGCCTGTGGCGAAGATGGTTGGTGCAGGGACATGTGGCACGTGCGAGGGGTCCAGGCGCAGCCCGAGTGACGTCAGCACGCGAGGATCGGCGCATCCGCCGCCAAGCGGTGGCAGCCCCGCACGCCACGTCAACCGCCATTCTTCAGCATGTGCAAGACACCCTGGCTGTTCCAATATCGACCAGAACAATTTCCCGTCGATTGGTTGAAGGAGGCCTGCACTCCCGGCGTCCGCTCAGAAGACTACCATTGACTCCACAGCATAGACGTGCACGCCTGGCATGGTGCCGGGCTAGAGCGACTTAGATGAGGGAATGGCGGAACGTCGTGTTCTGCGATGAGTCACGCTTCTGTTCTGTCAGTGATAGTCACCGCAGACGAGTGTGGCGTCGGCGTGGAGAAAGGTCAAATCCGGCAGTAACTGTGGAGCGCCCTACCGCTAGACAACGCGGCATCATGGTTTGGGGCGCTATTGCGTATGATTCCACGTCACCTCTAGTGCGTATTCAAGGCACGTTAAATGCCCACCGCTACGTGCAGCATGTGCTGCGGCCGGTGGCACTCCCGTACCTTCAGGGGCTGCCCAATGCTCTGTTTCAGCAGGATAATGCCCGCCCACACACTGCTCGCATCTCCCAACAGGTTCTACGAGGTATACAGATGCTTCCGTGGCCAGCGTACTCTCCGGATCTCTCACCAATCGAACACGTGTGGGATCTCATTGGACGCCGTTTGCAAACTCTGCCCCAGCCTCGTACGGACGACCAACTGTGGCAAATGGTTGACAGAGAATGAAGAACCATCCCTCAGGACACCATCCGCACTCTTATTGACTCTGTACCTCGACGTGTTTCTGCGTGCATCGCCGCTCGCGGTGGTCCTACATCCTACTGAGTCGATGCCGTGCGCATTGTGTAACCTGCATATCGGTTTGAAATAAACATCAATTATTCGTCCGTGCCGTCTCTGTTTTTTTCCCAACTTTCATCCCTTTCGAACCACTCCTTCTTGGTGTTGCATTTGCTCTGTCAGTCAGTGTATATTGTAATATTTTAAAAGTCTACACTTTCTGTCAATTTTCACTTTTTAAAGCATATTTTAAGTGCCCATTTTCTTCTTTAGGAGCCTATTTATTTCTTTTAAAAGCGACTTTTAGGTGCCTATACCAACATTCCTTAGACCCTAAAAGCCCAATTCTAGTGATTACCCAAATTTAGATCTTTCCTAATATTAACATCTTACAGTGATTTCCATGAATTATTGTTATCCCATCAACACAATAATTAAAATTGAGAAGACTTCCCTTCTTAGTGAAACTTATAACCTGACCTTTAACCCTGCTTATCATCACCGTGTCTGCTGTCCACCTCACAACTTCATCGAGGTATTTCTTGCAGTGGACGGCGTCACGAAGGAAACATACCTCCGTAAACACCGTTGGAAAAATCCGTTAATCTCTTCTGTTTTTACGGTTAACCTTCTTTTCTTCCACATACTTTTCAACAACATTTATTGCTGTGAGAAACCCTGTCATTTATATTCTACTGACTCTGTATGTAGGTTCGAAACCACGCAGCCAAGATTAGCGAATGGAGCTTGTCATTCACGACTTCGGGGATTTCCTTCGTTATTGATAGGCATGCCTATTGAATTCACACCCGAGAAACAACGAGGCTTCGCCGAGTTTCCGATCACTAGAAGTTCGTTCTTCGGTTCCTGTCATATTACCTCCCAGCATCAGTGCAACCCTTTCTTACTTGTTAACTGACCCTCACAAACTACAAATGCTGTATTGCACAATCAACGTTGTACAAAATTCAAGTTAAGAGTATTTTTTGCTTCGAGGGAGGAAACGTTTGCTTCGAGAAATCCAGATATTCGTGTAACCGAATATCGAGTAATAGAGAAAAAATGCATGTGAAGAATAGGACAAACGAGTAATGGAGGTTCGAGATATCGAGTTTCGAATGTATATGAGTTTTATTTAAATGCCTCGCCATTTAAAAGTACGGTTTTTCCAATGAACAGTTCTGTAACAGCATGCTTATTGCATTAATTAGGCATAGATTTATTTATTGGACGCCTCCTTAAGAAAAGTATACAGAGTGTCCCAGGAGGAATGGTCAATGTTCAGGGATATGACGGGAACCATAATTTGAAAAAAAAAAACCTTCATATGGACTTATACCCGGTTCCAAATGGTTTAAGTGATAGAACACATCTAATGTACATTTGTTTTTGGGCTAGTGGTGCGCACGTATGGGTCATACCCACCCAACGTCTTTGAGGTTTTCAATCAATCACTACTACTCTGCATATAGAGCACTCATCCAGATGGCAGATTCCCTGTCCCTTGTTTTTCTAGCCTTTTCATAAATAATGCCGGCCCCGTGGTGTGGTGGTAGACTGCCTGCCTCTTACCCGGAGGCTCCGGGTTCGATTCCCGGCCAGGTCAGGGATTTTTACCTGGACCTGAGGCTGGTTCGAGGTCCACTCAGCCTACGTGATTAGAATTGAGGAGCTATCTGACGGTGAGATAGCGGCCCCGGTCTCGAAAGCCAAGAATAACTGCCGAGAGGATTCGTCGTGCTGACCACACGACACTTTCGAGATGAGCAGCGGTCGCTTGGTAGGCCAAGGCCCTTCACGGGCTGTAGTACCATGGGGTTTGGTTTAGTTTTTTCATAAATAATAGCGAAGAATTTGGAAATTGATTGAACATCTCCCTCGGTAAATTATTACAATCCCTAACTCCTCTTCCTATACGGGATACACGAATGTCTGCCCCAATTTGTCCTCTTGAATTCCAACTTTATCTTCATAATGTGATCTTTCCTAGCTAGTTTTAAAAACACCACTCAAACTTACTCGTCCACTAATGTCACTCCACGCCATATCTCCACTTACAGCTCGGAACATACCACTTAGTCGAGCAGCTCGTCTCCTTTCTCCCAGTATTTCCCAGCCCAAACTTTGCAACATTTTTGTAACGCTACTCTTTTTTTTTTTTTTTTTAGATCTTTCCTTATATTAACACATAGGTACTTACAGTGATCCCCATAAGGAACTTTCACCCCATCAACACAGTAATTAAACCTGAGAGGACTTTTCCTATTTGTGAAACTCACAACCTGACTTTTAACCCCGTTTATCATCATACCATTGTCTGCTGCTCATCTCACAACATTGTTGAGGTCTTTTTGCAGTTGCTCACAATCTTGTAACTTACCGTATTTATTGCTCCTGGTACAATTTCTCCGCATGTAATGCTCGTCACACACGTGTTCGTAGACATCCATACGTGCAGAAAGTCAACGTAGAACTACGCTGCACCATTTCAACAATGTGCTGCTGTTCCTTCACAAGTTGTTGAACTAGACCAGGGCCTCTCAAACGCCCAAAATCTCACGCGTGCAGATCGAGGCGCAACAGCTCCGTGCACTGTGCATCGGTACCGCTCGGCATAGCTCGGATCAACGCTTCGTCTCTGGGCTACTCGGCTAAGCTCGGCTCTACTCGGCTATACTCGGTTCAACTCAGCCCGGATTTGGAGCGCTACGGCGCAAGTGGGGCAGAGGGAGACAGGCGGAGCGAGCGAGACAGGCGTGAGGAAAGAGAGAGTAAGCGCTATTGCTCCAAATAGAGGAGTGGGGGGTCTGCACTCTGGTCAACCAAGCCAAGTCGTCTTTTGCACCGTGCACAGTGCATGCACCACGCGCATGCACCCTGAGAGGCCCTGAACTAGACGTTCAGAAGAAGAATGGGAACTTGGAAGAATACCTTTTTTCATGCAATGTGCTGAAAACTCTGGTAAGCATCTATGATCAGGAATTCGACATGTCGGAAAACGCCGACAGTACTCCTCGACAGCAGCGGGAGCACTACAATCGCAGTAGCCGTAAGCAAACACCATATCTAAAGCCCTGCGCAGATATACGAAATAATACCCGCATCTGCCAATGGTTATCCGCGGATATTGTAAATACTTAACTACACTATATTACACCCAAGGTACTGAAATGGATAAATCTGTTATCACAATAAGTCTTATAGCTGGCACCAGACCCAGTGGCGTATGCTGGGATGAAGACGTGGGCTACCACTAGACTTACGTTACCCCTTTTCGATGGCTGGTTTAGTGAATCGCGAGGCCTTGAGCGTTTTGAGCTGCAGCCAATAGCCAACGGAGAAGCCTGCTGTATTGTCAAGGCTGCTTCACAACCTACTGCCCTGGCCTCTGCTACTGTCAAAACACCTGATCAGTAGAGATGGTAGCCTAAGGTTTAGTAAATTAAAGTCCGGCTTTGTGGCTAAATGGATAGAATGCTTGCCTTTGGTCCGATGACCCCAGTTCAGTTCTCAGAATCAACCTCCTCGTACAGGCTTGGGGACTGGGTGTTTATGACGTCTTCGCCATTCATTTCATCCTCATTAGGTCACCACAAAGCCGATACAGATGACATGCGCCATTATTATTATTATTATTATTATTATTATTATTATTATTATTATTATTATTATTATTATTATTATCACAGTCTTTGCTGAGCTGAGCTAGTGAGCAGACGTGCGTGGTAACGGTGCGGAAGTGCAGGAAAAGCAATATGGGCGTAACAGTGCAGCAGTATAGGAGTGTGATAGGGCGATGGCACAACCGGGTCAAGTGGATCAAGACGGACTGTAAATCAGGATTTAATAAAGAAATAGGACTGACAGAACTGTTGATGGCGGCAGCTATAGTGGCTACTCTATTAGTCATCGGAGGCGTCGAGATGAACCCAGGCCCATTGACATGGGAGGACATTGAGAAAATCAAGGAAGTTGTCCGCGATGCTTCTCAGGCTGACCAGACCAAAGAAATGTTCGAAGCACAGTTCGAACAAATCAACGATATGAAGGAAAGCATAACCAAAGATCTAACAGAAATAAAGGCGAAGATAAGAGAAGACAAGGAAGAAAGAGCTATAATAAATCAGAGGATACAGGAGCTACAAGAACAAGTACAGGTACTTCAATGGCGAGATAGCAGAAGAACGGAGGAGGAGAAGAGAAGAAATATTATTATTTACGGACTGGATGAAACGGAAGGAGAATCTAAGATGGAATTGATGAGCTCAGTCCTTAAGCTAATGAGAGAGAAATTAGGCATTGAGTGTACCGAAAGGGGGATAGATGATATGTATAGGATGGGAAAGAATAGAGGAAGAAGACCGGTTAGAATTAAGTTTGTTTCCTCATTAATGGCAAGCCGAATTTTGAATAGTGCGAGGAACTTGAAGGGCAGCAGAATTTGGATAAAAAGGGATATGGACAGAAACAGCCTCCAAGAGCAAAGAGTTCTACAATTCCATTTACGACAAGCAAGAAAATCGAATCTACGAGCATTTATAAGAGGAAACCGCTTGCATGTGATGGGAGATACCTGGGCGAGAACGTGGACGGTCAGTGATCTGGGTGATATGTTTAAGGAACGAAGTAAGCAGTTTGGGTCATCAGCGGAAGTGCATGGTGAAGGAGTGATGACACAAGAGATTCCAGAGTATATGTGCGATGCTCGGGTTGATAACCCCGGGCAGGTGATTCAACAGCCTACGTCAGATCTTCCAGCGGAATTAAATAACAGTGGGAGGAACGACGAGGCGAGCCGGATGTCAACAGCGGCGCCGCGTGGAGGAGCTGAGGATACTTCCAGGCGTAGGTCAGTGAGTCTAAAAGACTTTTTTCAGAAGAAGGGGATGGGTTCAGGTAGTAGATTAAAACTCACAGAAGAACTATCTGAGAAGGACGTTATTTGCTCTCCGGAGGGAAGTATAATGGAAGTGGAAAGATCTAGAATAACTAGAAGTAAGTCAGGAAGTTTAGAACATAGAAGTAAAAAATAACTGGAGTTAAAGGTATCATGTGTTAACATTGAAGGAGTATGGAGCAAAATAGGTAACGAAGACTTTAAAGAGCTACTGGAAGAAATGGACATCCTTGGGCTTGTAGAAACTTGGGCTGATTACAAGAAAAACTTAAAAATAGAAGGGTGTATCGTATGGAGTCAATATGGATCAAGGAGATCCAATAGAGGAAGGATATCGGGCGGAATTTCAGTGGTTATCAAAAACAAAAGATAGAATACAGCTGTTAGAATCTGAGTTTAAGGAATTAATCTGGATAAGAATATTAGATAGGGTCAACTGGAGGAATGGAATATGTATAGCTTTTATATATAATCCACCTTTGAGCTCCCCATTTGCGCAGAATGATTTTTTTGAGAATTTAGCGACAGAAATTAGACGAATGAGAAGTACGTATGATCAGGCAAGCATTATTATTATGGGCGATCTTAACGCGAGGATAGGGGACAAGAAACCAGTTTATAGTCAACTTGAGGACGGGGTATTACTAGTTAATAGAAATAGCCAGGATAAAGAATGTAACAGAAATGGAGAAAAACTACTAGAGTTATGCGCGGTATAGGAGCTTTATATATTGAATGGGTGGTGGTTTGGAGATGAGAGTGGAAAACTAACCTATATAGTAGGAAATGGGGGCAGTTGTATGCTGCAGGGATAGTTTGCAAATTATCAAAGAGATAAGCATTAAGGATTGGGCAGAGGCAAATCATATGCCAGTATCTATAAAATTAATTATTCAAGAGATAGGAGCGCAAGAGATCGTTTACGATAGCGTACAGGAGAGGAAAATAGCTAGGTATCGTTGGAGAGAAGAATCAGGAAATGAATTCAGAGAGTACTTCAATGGAGAAAATTTTGAGATTTGGAAAATAGGTATTGTAAAATTGATAGAAGAGAATAGAGTGGAGGAAGCCCTAACCAGGATAGAAAATTTAATAGGAATGGCAGGAAAAGGTATGAGGCAAAATCTAAGTAAAACGCAGATAAGAGGTGGATGGTATAATCCAGAATGTGTAAAGAAAAAGTCACAAGTTATGAAGGCACTTAGGAGATACAGGGTGGATGGTGGTCAAGTAGCTAGAAACGAATTTTGTAAAAAAAAGGAAAGAATACAGAGAATTGTTAAGAAAGACGAAGTTGGAATGGCAACAAAAGATGGCTGCAGACATAAATAAAAAGTGTAAGGACAATGACAGTAGGAAAGTATGGGATAAAATAAATCAAATAACAAAGAAGAAGTCGGGCTCTGGGGGGACCAATATAAGTTATAGTACATGGGTCCAGTATTTCGAGAAATTATTAAATAAAGAAGACAAATGAAGAGCTCAGCATGAGGGGATTACTGTTTCGAGGAGTTTGAGTGTCACTCTGCCTGAATTAGATGAGGCTATCTCGACTCATGAAATAAGGAACCTGTTACAAGGAGCTAAAAAGGGAAAATCAGGAGCTATTTCAGGTATCACATATGAATTTTGGAAAGAGGTGGGAGAACGAAGCGGCATGTTGGAAATTTTGACAAAGATATTCAATAAGATATTCGAGAAAGGGATATTTCCAAAAGCTTGGAAAGAGGGGATTATATGCCCTATATACAAAAATAAAGGGGATAGATTAAATCCAGGAAACTATAGGGGAATAACCTTATTAGATACATTGGGGAAAGTATATACGGGTATACTAGCAAATAGACTAAGGAACTGGGCAGAGAGACATTCAATCCTCTCGAAATTTCAAAGTGGCTTCAGAAGAGGGAGAACAACACCAGATAATGTTTTTATTGTGAGAACTCTTATTGACAAATATGTAAAGAAAAAACGTGGAAAGCTCTATATTACATCAATAGATTTAGAAAAAAGCATTCGATACTGTGAACAGGGGGGCAGTCGTTACTAGATTGAGACAAGTAGGAGTGTCATGTAAAATGATAAGGGCTATAGAAAAGATACATGCTGAAGTAAAGTGTACTGTGAGAGTCAAAGAAGGAGTAGTAGTAGGAGATATTATTTCTAAAATGGGTTTGAAACAGGGATGTAAATTGTCACCGATTTTATTTTTATTGTTCATTAATGATATACTAGAATTTGAAGTTGAGGAAAGATTAGCACTGCCGTGTTTAGAAAATCAGGATATTCCTGGTCTTGTCTTTGCTGACGACATACTCCTGTTCACACTAACGCCAGTTGCAATGCAAAAAAGTATTGATGGTGTTGAGAAGTACTGTAAAGAGTGGAATATGAAAATTAACGCACAGAAAACTAGAGTAATGGTGTGCAAAAACGGGAACAAATTAGCAAAAAAGGAAAAATGGTATCTTGAAGGAGTAAATCTGGAAGTAGTTAATAAGTTAGAATATTTAGGAATTATCATATCAGGAAATGGAAATTGGTCTGAACACGTCAAGAGAGCAAAACTGATTGGTACAGCAGCCCTAGCTAGTATAAGAATATTAGATAACAGGATGCCTAATATTGATTTTAGGGTACAAAGAAATGTATACAACGCTGTGATTAAATCTAAAATGACATACGGTTCAGAAGTATGGGGCACAGAAAAGGAAATAGTAATGCTCGATTCAGTCACTAGTAGATTTATTAAAATAATTACAGGCTTACCAATATGTACAGCGAATAGTGGAGCAAGATTAATGTGTACTGACATTAATATAAGAGTGGATATAATTAAGAGATTAATAAAATATTGGTTTAGGTTAAAAAGGGGAGGAGTGGGAGAAATTCTAGATATAGCTTACCGACACCAAATGAGGTATCAGGATGGGTACTGAGCGGGCAACTTAAAGAAAATACTAGAAGGAATTGGGATGGGGAACTATTGGGACAACGATTTAGAAGAAAGAAAAGTCTGTGGGAGAGTGGCACAGAGGGTAGCAGATATAGAAATACAAAGGCTAAGAGCTGAGGGTAATAATAGGAGAACTCTGGAGGAATTCATGAATATATACCCAGGTATGAAAATAATACATGATAAATTAACCAAAAGAGAATACAGGGGAATGATATGGTGGTTGATGGGAGTTTATAAAAATAAGGCATTTACAGAAGTTGCAAATACATGTTTATTGTGTGAAAAGGAGTTAGGAAATGCACATTTCTTGAGACAGTGTGAAAGTACAAGAGCATTACGGGTTAAATACTTGGAAGCGGAAGAGATAAATAAAATGGAAAGAGAATCTGAGTACTATACTCTTGTCAAATTAATAAACAGGGAATGGAGAAGGCCAGGGAAACTATCAAAACTATTCACAATTATAAAAAGCTTGTGGGAGAAAAAAATGAAATTAGTGCATGAGGGAAGGGGCACATGCTGCTGAAAAAAAAAATGAAACAGCGAAATTAGCACGAGTACACATGGTTGAAAGGATATTATGGGACATTTAAGCTACACATACAGGAATGCATGCTAGTATTTCAGGATGAACCAAGTCTCGGCTCTCCTACTTCGGACGACCGAAGTTGGAAGAGGGAGACTCCAAATCGACCAGTTACCCGTACACTGAATAAGAAATTTAAAATCATTATAGTCAGTAGAAGAAAACATACGGAAAGTAGTTATCTCTGAAGTATCATCTCTGTATGGGTTAATAATAACGAAGTTTTGTAATCATGTATGTACATAAAACAACTTTGATTCACAGATATGGAACATTATAGAGTTTAACTCACTAATAACTAAGGGCGACAATAATTATAAGTTTAGTATTATTTTCGTTTTTTATATCTGTTCAGTTTTATTCCCTTGTTTCTTAGGTATTGTATATTTCTAATTAGTAGATTCAGTTCACTGATATGTAAGCCGTACCGTATTACTTCTAATGAGGTTGTTTGTTGTTTGTCTGCCTGTTGTATTTTACTTTGGTTTTGTTAGTTAGTTTGTTTTGGCTACCTTCTAATGAGATTGTTGGTTGTTTGTCTGCCCGTTTTATTTTATTTTATTTTGGTTTTATTTTAGTTTGGTTTTGTTAGTTTGTTTGGTTTGGCTGCTGACGTACAGTAGAGTTGGAAGAGGCGGGGATAGGCCTGACCTATCTCAAGCTAAAGTGTTGATTCGGTACGTCTGCACATGTAAAGTAGAGTTATATATTCATGTAGTAAAGTAGTGAGTTTAGTTAGGTGGTGTGTTGCATGTGGAGCTGGCGATCCGCCCATGTGCAAGATGCTACAAAGTAGATTTAGAAGTAGTTAAGTAGTAAGTAGTTAGTGTCTAGCTATAGTCTGTGAGTGTTTATTTTATTGGAACATTGTAACTGGGCGAAAGCCTGTTATGTTCAGTTCAATAAATTCATTCATTATTATTATTATTATTATTATACATTTTTCTTTTTACAACATTATCAGCGGTCATACCCACGTATCCATAGTTCATTGGTTTATTAGCTTCCTCGGGAGATCAGTGGTGGTGTGCGACCCATGATGGCGGGTTTGATGCCAACCAGCAAAAGAGATCACTGAACCTGAAGGATTACGTTTCATTTTAGCAGATCTACCTATAAAAAGAAAACTATATTACTTCTATAACAGCAGCCCTGCAGTGTCTTCCTACAAGGATGTAGAAGAGACGGGAGTGAAATACCAGCACTCCGTTATGTATGTAATTAAGTCAGAAGTATGAGGGGGGGAAGCATATACGATGAGTAACTCGGTGATCTGACGGAACGAAGCCTAGCACACCTAGCCCCCTGGTCCCCGCACCTAACGTACATACAGAACCAAGCCGCGCGAGGAGGGTCGAGGGGAGAGGGACGCAGAGTCTAGGCGGCGAGATCAGTCTCCGATGCCTTGCACTCAGAAATACGTGCGACGTTTTTTCTTACTGCTTTCAAGTTTTGTAAATGGAACAATGTGTCATATGCTTTACATTATAATGTGCTTTAGATTTCCATCGTTCTGATTTGATGTTTTGGCTTCGCCGATAGCCTTGGTAGCCCTCAGTATTCGCCACTGACCAGACCCCTACAGTCACAGGTTTATGAGGGATTTTCTCTTGCGACAACTAGCGACGTATTTGTTGCGTCGGTTTTATAGCCTTTATTGCCTGGAGACATTTATTAAATGCAATTAAATGCATCCCTCATCCCTCGAGCCCATAAACATTATTTGTATATTTTCTCACCCCAATTTGCCTTGCACTTCAATGCTGAGGTTTGTTATATGCCGCAGTTTACCTCTGATTCTGTACCTACCAAAAAATCGCACATGTAAATCCCCCGTCCCCTTTAGTTCATAAAAATAATTTGTCGCTTAGTTTCTTCCACTTTTTGTCTTGAACTTACATACTGAATTTCACAAATTTATGTGCCGCTGTTTTCCCCTCATGGTGTTGAGCAGAGCCATTAGATATGGCAACTCTGTTGTCATAAGAGCAATACAGTTTCCTTAACATGGAATGAGCTACAGGTAGCCTGTAAGTTTAAGAATCCTAGCAACTGCTGACTCCTAAATTTCACTGATATTAGTGTCTAGAGCAGGGCCTCTCAGGGTGCATGCGCGTGGTGCATGCACTGTGCACGGTGCAAAAGACGACTTCCCTTGGTTGACCAGAGTGCAGACCCCCCCCCCCTTCCTCGATTTGGAGCGATAGCCCTTACTCTCTCTTTCCTCACACCTGTCTCGCTCGCTCCCACTGCCTCCCTCTTCCCCACCTGCCCCGTCACGCTCCATATCCGAGCTGAGTTGAGCCGAGCTTAGCCGAGTAGTCCAGAGACGAAGCGTTGGTCGGACCAGCCGAGCTGGACCGATGCACAGTGCACGAAGCTCTTGCGCCTCGATTTGCACGCGTGAGATTTTGGACGTTTGAGTGGCCCTGGTCTAGAGTATCAAGACAAGAAATTTCATTTATTGGGTCTGAGGTTTCTGAAGCTTTATATAACAATCTCAAGGAATGGTAAAGGTACGAAATAGAGAAAACCTTCATTTACCCTAGTGAGGATAGACAGTATTATTTTGATGATGTTAGGCTGTATCCGTGATGATGTTACAAATTTTCAAGAAATGAAGGAACTGTAACCCAGAAAAGATCGAGTCAAAATTTAAGCTAAATTCTACTCATTTAAGTCCGTTTACCTGCACAAGTTTCACAAGCTGCTCCATTTACAGCAAATGTTCGAAATGGCGTCTCCCTGCGTCAATGCAGGCATAGCATCGTCGCACAAAGTTCTATTGTACCCGTTCGAATATCCCCGATGTCGTTTGAACAGCGTCGCAAGCAGCGAGAATTCTCATCAAGAGATCCTCTTCAGTCTCGACATGTGTCTCAAACACAACCCCATATCGTTGGCTTCCGGCACGTTACAGAATTACTGCGGGAGGAGATTCCGAGACGCCGGCGTCTGTTAAGAACGGACGAACGTTAAACAACTTGGATTATTAATAACTTTTGACTCAAACTTTTCCGGACTACGGTTACTTGTCTCAAATTGATCCTCCATAATCTCTGAAAGTTTGTAACATAATCACAGATATACCCTGTATAAGTGATTATGGAGGGTTAGGTTATTCAGGGAGGAGCGAAGCTGGAAATGAAACTACATTAGAACGTAGCTGAAAGAATATAATACAAAATGTAAAACATTGTGTGTAAAAAAAAAACTTCCGTTTGTGATTTGCTAGTCAACTTTTAGAAGAAATACATTGTATTTCGCGCTACGAATTTGCATGCCCTAATTGTGTCTTCGCGCATGTGCGAACCCAAATGTTTGCGGAAATACGAAAAATTAATGAAAAGCTTCATTCACAAAAATTAAAGATATTTTGTTTATACACAGAGCAGAAAAGTTTACAAACACGCTATTTTGTTTATTAACAGTGAAACATGTTCATGAATATTGTTGGATAACCGTGTTTATTAACCCTCAAGCACACGCGCCAGATCTTAGGACGCAGACACACGCGTGGGGGTGCTTTCCACACCACATATCATTGTATTGTAAAATATGAATTAATTGGAGATTATATAAGAATGACTTTTTCTGCGGGGATCCAGCCAGAAAGGTACAAGAGCGGGGAGAGCACAGAAAATTTATTTGTACATTTCACTAGGAAATAAAATGACCTGGGGTGGATTCCACTCCACACGCGTGTGTTTGAGGGTTAACGAAGTTGACGAAAACATGTTGGTGTGGACGCACCCTTATACTGAACACAAGCAACAACAATTTGTAGGTAGATGCAATCATCCGACAAGTACTCTACATAGCATAAATGGTTAATCCGGTTAAGCTTAATTTCTAGGTTTCCCAAAAGATATAGTAGATATTTTCGATTCAAGAGATCAAATGGACTGTATCGACATTGCCCTATCCAAGGCCTTTGACACGGTAGATCATGGGAGATTATTGACGAAAATGAAGTCTTTTGGGCTTGACAAAAGGGTGGTTGAATGGGTGGCTAAATTTCTAGAAAAAATTCTTGTGGGTGGGGGACGAAGAACACAGACGGCATCTCCTGCCTAAAAGGGACGACCAATGGATGATGATTTTAGAACCATGATACTACTTGTGATTACTTACATTGCGTGAGGAACGCCATTGGTCGACGTTACTTACGATTAGTCCCACCATGTGAGGAACACCACAGATCTACGCTACGTAGGAGCAGAACCCTGTTGTGAAGAATACCACGGGTCTGTGGTTTGCACCCCCACTGAGGTGGGCATTCGGCTGTGCGGACTAATATCCATGTGCCGTACGCTGCGCTGGAATGTGTCGGTTCCCCAGTATCAGAATGGGTCTGCGCTACCCATGAGAAGTACCACTTTGAGAAATACCATGGGTCTACGTTGCCTGCGATTAGTACCACTATGTGAGAAATACCACGGGTTTGGTTGGCGCCCGTGATTAGCACCACTATGTGAGTAAAACCATTGCTCTGCGTTACCTGAGAGTAGTTCCAGTATGTGAGGAACACCGTGGGTTTTTGTTACCTGTGGGCATTACCATAATGCGTCATACATCGTGGGTCTGCATTGCTTATGATCAGTACCACTATGTGAGCAACACCATGAGTATACTATATGTGCCCTGTGATTAGTTCCACTATGTGAGGAACATCATGTGTCTGCGTTGCATGTGAGTGGTACCACTATAGGAGGAACACCATGGTTTTGTGTTACCTGTGAGTGGTGTCACTGTGTGTGATATACCATGGGTCTACATTACCTGTGATTAATACCACCATGCTAGGAACACCATGAGTCAACGTTACCTGTGATTAGTACCACTATGTGAGGAACACCATGGTTCTGCTTTACCAGTGATTTGGACCATTATGAGGGGCTGATAACCTGAATTTTTGGATCACTTTAGATATGAAGCATCATCCCAGTAATTAATCACTGTGAATTGGATCCAATGATTGTTTTTGTTTCACGATATTCTTTTTCATTATCATTCGTTTTAGATTCTAGTCGGGGGATACATTTTGAAGTTTTAATTTTAATTTCGTTGCACCTCGTGGCATTAGGGGCCGATGACCTAGCTGTTATGGCCCTTTAAACAATGAACATCATCATCATCATCATCAGAAAATAAAACTGAGAGAATTACAGCATGTGAAGCATTATCTGATCCAGTAATAATTAGGAGGGGTTCCGCAAGGTTCTATGATCGGACCTCTGTTTTCATATATATATAAATTATATTAGTACAGAACTGCAGTTATAGAAAACAAACTTCTCCGGCCCCATCTAAACACATCGGCGATGTCACCTTTCCCATGCACATTGGCATTCGGCTAAAGTTATTTATTTTTATTTAATTTTTTTCCTGAAAAGTCTGCGGGGCATTTGAGTTCCTGAACGACTGCAATAGAAGCCTTGCAGGCCCCGACGTTACGCCACTGTGTCGTTCCCTTCTTTGTGCAGCCCTGGACGGTAAAGAATGTCCGTGATCGTGCGATAAGGCGAAAATTGTTCAAACTTCGTAATGAATAGCACAACCATGAGTAGGTTTGGTATCTCATTGTGTCGTAGCGGTCAGCATGGCTAGATCCGGATCAGAACTGCACCATTCCAATAATGACGCAAGCTGAGCATACTTCAGGAAACGTTCTGTAGACCGTCCAGCTTCTTCGGTAAGTACCTGTGGGTTTATACAACATCACGCACAAAATACGTTATTTTAACATCAATAAAACTTTATTTATACAATTTTGCTTTAGGTCGCACTGATTCAGAAACATCTTGCGGCGACGATGGGATAGGAGAGGGTGAGGAGTGCGAATTTTTTGTGCTAGTTGCTTTACGTCGCACCGACACAGATAGGTCTTATAGCGACGATGGGACAGGAAAAGCCTTGGAATGGGAAGGAAATGGGTGGCCGTGGCCTTAGTGAAGGTACAGTCCCAGCATTTGCCTGGTGATAGAGGATGGTTGCCTAGTTGTACTTCCTCTTAAAACAATAATCACCACCACCACCACCATTTGCCTGGTGTGAAAATGGGAAACCACGGAAAACCATCTTCAGGGCTGCCGACAGTGGGATTCGAACCTACTAATCTCCCGGATGCGAGCTCACAGCTCCACGCTCCCAACCGCACAGCCAACTCGCCCGGTGGAGTGGGAAGTGGCCGTGGCATTATTATTATTATTATTATTATTATTATTATTATTATTATTATTATTATTATTATTATTATTATTATTATTATTATTATTAATTCGCTGGCCTATCCAGGACCAGATTAAATGTTGTTACATTTGGCTGTGAAGTTTGCTTTCTATTGAGCCCAGAATTCCCTCATTTTTTGTGAGTGGGCCTGCTTGCGTTCCTCTGTCCAAGGGGCACCGTGTTTTCTTTTCGGTTTAGCCCATTCGTCACTATATTTTTTCTGGAAAAGTCCTCTGTCAAAGGCGTCTTCCAGTTTGATCTGTAGCACTTGAAGGTTTTCTTTGGTGTTTCTAAATCAAAGCATCGTGGTTTTAGGTTTTGAATCAAACAGGTGAAAGATCTGTTTGTCAACCTGTTTCCGTTGATTCGTTTGAGGTGGCCTTAAATTCGAGCCCGTCTTTTGCGATCGCGTCTGTAATATTCCCTATTTTGTTATAGACTTACTTGTTGGATATCTCTTGGTGGATGTCGTTCTTGATTGTTATTACTTGCGTATGTACCCTGTTTGATCGCGCAGTGTTTTATGATTCGCCTTTGTCGTCTTCCATTAGACTTACACTTTTTCTCCGTGGACTCTCTTTCTTTCTTTCTTCAGTCCACTTCGTACCTGGTCTCCTTGAAACTTCATTCTCTGGCCGTTCTACCCATCTCTTTACTATTTTACGGAACAGATTTCTGTCTAATATTTCTGATGAATCTATCTGGGCTTTCTCCAAGTCCTTTTAGACTTTTTGGATCCATTGTAGACTCTTCAGTTTTCTGCTGTATGTCATGATCTTGTGTGTAAGCTTTGTTGTTGGGAGTCTAGGAACGTGACCATAGAATTTCAATATTCGTTTTCTAATATCTGCTGCCAGGTTGGACAGTTTCTCTGTTACTTTATGTGATTTCAGGCTGTATCTGTCTTCAGTATTTTTCTGGACCAAGAATTTTCCTCGTAATGAATCAATCAATCAATCAATCAATCAATCAATCAATCAATCAATCAATCAATCAATCAATCCTGATCTGCATTTAGGGCAGTCGCCCAGGTGGCAGATTCCCTATCTGTTGTTTTCCTACCCTTTTCTTAAATTATTGCAAAGAAAATGGAAATTTATTGAGCATCTCCCTTGGTAAGTTAATCCAATCCCGAACTCCCCTTCCTATAAACGAATATTTGCCCCAGTTTATCCTCTTGAATTCCAACTTTATCTCTATATTGTGATATTTCCTACTTTTAAAGACGCCACTCAAACTCATTAATCGACTAATGTCATTCCACGCCATCTCTCCACTGACAGCTCGGAACATACCACTTAGTCGAGCAGCTCGTCTCCTTTCTTACAATTCTTCCCAGCCCAAACTTTCCAACATTTTTGTAACGCTACTCTTTTGTCGGAAATCACCCAGAACAAATCGAGCGGCTTTTCTTTGGATTTTTTCCAGTTCTTGAATCAAGTAATCCTGGTAAGGGTCCCATACACTGGAACCATACTCTAGTTGGGGTCTTACCAGAGACTTATATGCCCTCTCCTTTACATCCTTACTACAACCCCTGAATACCCTCATAACCATGTGCAGAGATCTGTACCCTTTATTTACAATCCCATTTATGTGATTACCCCAATGAAGATATTTCCTTATATAACCCCTAGATACTTACAATGATCCCCAAAAGGAACTTTAACCGAGCTCGATAGCTGCAGTCGCTTAAGTGCGGCCAGTATCCAGTATTCGGGAGATAGTAGGTTCGAATCACTCTGTCGCAGCCCTGAAAATGGTTTTCCGTGGTTTCCCATTTTCACACCAGGCAAATGCTGGGGCTGTACCTTAATTAAGGCTACGGCCGCTTCCTTCCCACTCCTTTCCTCCCTTCCCTCTTCCATCGTCGCCATAAGACCTATCTGTGTCGGTGCGACGTAAAGCAACTAGGCAAAAAGAAAAAAAAAAAAGAAAGAAAAGAACTTTCACCCCATCAACGCAGCAATTAAAACTGAGAGGACTTTACCTATTTGTGAAACTCACAACCTGACTTTTAACCCTGAGCTTTCGTTCTTCCTTCAGAATGTTCTCGTGTTCTCTAGATCCCATTTTCTATTGAGTACCAAAGTTTCGTTCCCGTTTAGAACTTCAGGTTCGATCACAGTATTGTCGTACCTGACCTTTGCGTTTGTGGACATGAGCTTTTTGTTGTCAATGTCACATGTTTTCCAGTAAACTCTCTTGAGTTTCTGTAGGCGAACTTTCTGTGCTTCTTTTTCTGACCCTGTTGCTTCTACAATTTCACCAAGGAGGTATTCTTTCTTAATCTGTTTACCCTCCAGGGTTGGTTTTTCCCTCGGACTCAGCGAGGAATCCCACCTCTACCACCTCAAGGGCAGTGTCCTGGAGCGTGAGACTTTAAGGTCGGGCGATACAACTGGGGAGAAGGACCAGTAACTCGCCCAGACGGCCTCACCTGCTATGCTAAATTGGGGCCTTGCGGGGGGATGGGAAGATTGGAAGGGATAGATAAGGAAGAGGGAAGGAAGAGGCCGTGGCCTTTAGTTACCATCCCAGCATTTGCCTGGAGGAGAAGTGGGAAGCCACGGAAAACCACTTCCAGGATGGCTGAGGTGGGAATCGAACCCCCTCCACTCAGTTGACCTCCCGCTGCTGAGTGGACCCCGATCCATCCCTCGTACCACTTTTTCAAATTTCGTGGCAGAGCCGGGAATCGAACCCGGGCCTCCGGGGGTTGAAGATAATCACACTAACCACTACACCATAGAGGCGGACCAAGGTGGTATTATTATTATTATTATTATTATTATTATTATTATTATTATTATTATTATTATTTTCGTTTCAGCCATCTATGGGCTACGGTTACGCAACTTCATTGCTTTCTCAAGTTCTTTCTCCTTCCTCTTTCGCCAGTATTCCTTCATCCGTTGGCTTCCTCGTGCTCGTTCTTCTGCCGCGAATACTCTATATTCTTCCTCGTTTTCTCATCAGCTAGGTCCTTCACCTCCGCAACTCTCAGCCTGAAGATTTTTCTGTTTGTAATATCTTCTGCCGTGATCCCACATTTTTCTAAATCTCGGTGGACTTCTTTTACCCATGGGACTTGTGTCTTCCTGTTCTCCTGGAAGGTGAGGATCCTGTTGGCGAGTCTCTCCGAACCCCTCCTTTTAATATGCCCGTAGAACGTCAATCTCCTCTTTTTCATCGTGGTGGTGATGTTTTGAAATTGTTGGTATAGTTCTCGGGTTGGTCTCGTGCGAAACGTAAACTTGTCTGATGATTTTATGGGTCCAAGAATCTTTCTAAGGAACCTCCTTTCTTTCTTTTCCAAATCTGAGAGTCCCTTCGTGGCTATTGTCTCAGCTGCGTATAAACATTCAGGTTTGACTATCGTGCTGTAGTGCTTGAGTTTGGCCTGGTAGGAGAGTGACTTAGGTTTGTAGGTGTTTTGACATAATCTAAACACAGTTTCCATCTTTCTTGCACGTTCTTGAATTGCTGCTTTCTCATTTATGTTTGGAGCCAAAATCTCTCCTAGGTATTTGAATTTTGTAGCTCTTTTGATGTCACCGTACTTCGTCCTCATTGTCCAGGTTGGGTCAGTGGTATTTATTATTATTATTATTATTATTATTATTATTATTACTTCTATTCTTCTCAGTTCCATAACTCATGTCTAGTATCGTGATCTCGGGCTTAGTTTTACTATTTGACAGCGACCATCAGCAGTCGCCATTACCTACGGTATAGCCTACTGCTTTCTGAATTATCACTCGAAGAGTTTCGTCTTTGATCTGGTCTATCCATGTTCTGGGAGCTCTTCCACGGGGCCTGATACGGCTTATTTTCCCTTGAACATCTAGTTTCAATGTTTAAAACATTACTTAGCAGACAAAATAGGGGTCCCCATACTACGAAAAACCGTAAAATTAAGCAATTTCCTCAATTGTGCCGAAAGTTGAAGGGTTAAAGGGGTCGGAAAGGCTTCAAATTGTGTTTTAAAATTAGCTTTACGTCGCACCGACACAGTTAGGTCTTATGGCTACGATGATATAAGAAAGGGTTAGGACCGTGGTCTTAATTAAGGTACAGGCCCAGCATTTGGCTGATGTGAAAATGGGGAAAGCACGGAACACAGTATTCAGAGCTGCCGACGGTGGGTTTCAAACCCATTATCTTCCGAATGAAAACTCACACCTACGCGACCCTAACTGCATGGCCAACTCTGTAACATTGATTAAAGACCGTGAAGTGTATTTATTGTCCACAGCAGAGCAATTTCATATACAGTAGCCTACTCTTTGTTAGGAACACGTATACGACAGTTTGAAAGCTAGGGAATGCCACTTACGAAATCGTTCACTGTAAATATAATAAACACTTAAAGATACATCCCATGTGAGATGTGATGTCACTTATCGTACTGATATCTGGACTCGAACATAACATGTTTTTGTGATGAAGTCAACAAGAATTATGAAATAAATTATCTATAAACAACAGTAACCTACCACAAAATTGGATATTCTAATTAGTTTGATTTTTCATAGCCTTGCTAGGCATTAATTTTTACAGTAATACTCGTGGGTCATGTAGTAGAGGAAATTATATTTTTGAACAAAACTGTTAAGTGTTGCGTGTCTAGTATTAATAAGTTAAATCAACTATTACAAAACAGCACGTTCTTGACCGTATTCAACAATCAGCTGGCTTTCCAGCTGAAGCTGATACACATTTGCCGCCAAATGGTTGTCCGAAAGATCTCGACGCGACCGTCTACGAAGTTGCACGAATCTTGATAATTCTGTTCGATTTCGCTCCGCTAGTCGAAAAATATTCTTGGCAGAGAATCCTGTTCCGTTCGGTTCGATTCGACTCGTGGAGATCACCATCTCCACCTCCCATTTAAACACATGTTAAAAACAAATTCTGTTTGGTTCGATTCGATTCCAGTCCTCTAGGTAAGAGTAGGCAGATGGTCGACGTGATCTCGCAGGCTGTGATGTGAAGTATTAATGGATGGCCATGACTCGGAGACACACCGAAGGCTCTTTTAGTAAAGAGGCCTCATCTCATGCTCTAGAGAACTGATTATTTCATTTGTGGTAATTTCATATACTCCGAGTCAGTTTCCCCCTTTTTATGCACTGAACCCTACACTTGTCCACTCCCCATTCCATACAGATGCCTCTCGAAAACGTTTTGTTAGACGGAAATACACTGATCGTTAACAATTCCAGTTTAATATACTGAACGGCATTTATTTCCGAAAGGGAAATTTGATTTTACGAAAGGGATTTTTTTTATTTTTATTTTTTTGGTAGAGCTTTAATGCTCAATAATTCTTTTGCACATACTTGGAGTCTGTCGCATTATGGTTCAAGCAACGTAAGTCAAGAAGGAACTCAGATGGTCGTGCTTTATCTTCCTTCACTAAAATCGCCAATACTCCGTGATGGTGGTGGTTATTATATTAAGAGGAAGTACAACTGGACAACCATCCTCTATTAACACTACTCAGAGGGATTTTTTAAAAAAAGTTGCTTTACGTCGCACCGACAGACAGATCTTATGACGACGATGGGGTAGGTGAGGCCAGGAGTGGGAAGGAACCAGCCGTGGTCTTAATTAAGGTACAGCTCCATCAATTGCGGAAAACCATCTTCAAAGCTGCCGATAATGGGGCTCGGACTCACTATCTCCCAAATGGAAACTATGGAAGGGGTCCGAGACTGCGAAAAATGAAGCTTTCAGCAAAACAAAGACAAGGGCCATGAAGGGCGTGAAAATGAAAGACTCCCTAGGCGTCGCAACCTAATACCGTCGGGGTCGGAAAAGAACAAGAGCTGACCAAGGGAGGTCGGATATGATAGATGAAAGCGAAGAGCCTGGAACAACTAAGTGCAAGTAGTGCCAGACTCGAATAGAGACCCCTTGGTCGCCAGCCCACCCTTCCAATATGAAATACACCGGGTCCCATTTTCGTCACCTTTTAGGACAGATAGAGGATTCTACCGTCCCCTCCCACAAGGAGACAGCTAATGCTCGGCTTCCAGTTGTCACAGATTTTATTCATATATCTAAATCTTTCTGGAAAAATGCTTTATACAACAGTAGAAACGGCATCAAATTCCATTCGGTAGTTCTCCCCACAAATTGGGGACATACTTTTGTAATACATGTAAATGTTTCAAATAAAACTTTAAATTGAACTTTTAATATATTTTCTCATTAATTTATATTAAACCGAGCCTGTGTAAGATAACTTTCCATTTGTTGGTCATATTAACTCTCTGCGGTGCAATCTACAGTACTTGCTCCATCTACCCCCAAAATATTTTTACATTAGGGTTACCAGACGTCCCTTATTTCTCTAAAGTGTCCCGTTCAGTCAATCAGTCAATACTGCTCTGCATTTAGGGCAGTCACCCAGGAAGCAGATTCCCTATCTGTTGTTTTTCTAGCCTTTTCCTAAATTATTTCAAAGAAATTGGAAATTTATTGAACATCTCCCTTGGTAAGTTATTCCAACCCCTAACTCCCCTTCCTATAAAGGAATATTTGCCCCAATTTATCCTCTTGAATTCCAACCTTATCTTCATATTGTGATCTTTCCTACTCTTAAAGACGCCACTCAAACCTATTCGTCTACTAACGTCATTCCACGCCATCTCTCCGCTGACAGCTCCGAACATACCACTTAGTCGAGCAGCTCTTCTTCTTTCTCTCAGTTCTTTCCAGCCCAAACTTTGCAACATTTTTGTAACGCTACTCTTTTGTCGGAAATCACCCAGAACAAATCGGGCTGCTTTTCTTTGGATTTTTTCCAGTTCTTGGATCAGGTAATCCTGGTGAGGGTCCCATACACTGGAACCATACTCTAGTTGGGGTCTTACCAGAGACTTACATGCCCTCACCTTTACATCCTTACTACAACCCCTAAACACCCTCATAACCATGTACAGAGATCTGTACCCTTTATTTACAATCCCATTTATGTGATTACCCCAATGAAGATCTTTCCTTATATTAACACCTAGATACTTACAATGATCCCCAAAAGGAACTTTCACCCCATCAACGCAGTAATTAAAACTGATAGGACTTTTCCTATTTGTGAAACTCACAACCTGATTTTTAACCCCGTATATCAACATACTATTGCCTGCTGTCCATCTCACAACATTTTCGAGGTCACGTTGCAGTTGCTCACAATCTTGTAACTTATCACTCTATAGAGAATAACATCATCCGCAAAAAGCCTTACCTCCGATTCCACTCCTTTACTCATATCATTTATATATATAAGAAAACATAAAGGTCCGATAATACTGCCTTGAGGAATTTCCCCTCTTAATTATTTCAGGGTCAGATAAAGCTTCACCTACTCTAAGTCTTTGATATATATTTTCTAGAAATATAGCAACCCATTCAGTCACTCTTTTGTCTAGTCCAATTGCACTCATTTTTGCCAGTAGTCTCCCGTGATCCACCCTATCATATATAGTGTTTGTTCCAGCAAAAAACATATGGGACGCATATTGTTCCGTTTTTCGTGAACCATCCCGTATATTTTAAAATACCGTGTTTAAACTTTTTTAAGCTCAAGAAAGGGCACCTAAGCCGAGGCTCTTACGGTGCAATACAAGGATTACATATTGCGAGAGTTTAAAAATATTTTCAATACAATTATACCTTATTTCTAAATACGTTACAGTCTTAGAGAAGAGGAAACACTTACAAATATATAATACCACTGTACAATACTTGGTTTGGAAGATTTACTGCTCATTTTCTTTTGTCCATTGTTGTTGTTGTTTATATTTTGAAATTGTTGTTGCCTGTTGTATATGTTTACGGAGAGCATTGTACACCTTCACAGAGTAGTGCCATACTTACCGTACTAGTTTTTACAAATTCGGTATGGACTATCTTTGCTCCTCGAGTGTTATATGAGTCATGGGCGCCCATATGACAGTTTCTAGAGCGGGGCCCAGACCTGGGGGTACGTAGTAATTTTAATATTTTGGAAGATAAATGGCAATTTGTATTCTGCGGTAGAATAACCCACGGTATCCGCTGCCTGTTGGTGGTGGACGGTACTACCGCTTTTACGTAATACTGACTTTTAAATCATTTTCTTGACAGGAAAACACGTGACTACACTAGCTTTTTGCCTTTCCCTGAGAGCTAGAGGGGACCGCGGCCCCACCTTGCCCCCTGGTATGGGCGCCCTTGATATGAGTGTATGTCAGAATTTATGATTATTATGCTTAATTTTATACATCATCATAGCTCAAGATCTGTCACATAACATGTGGAGTGGTAGAAGTCTGCATTTCTTATACAAATAATCCGTAGGTGTTAAGGGCGGTAAATTATAAAGTACTTTTAGAGCTCTTTTTTTTTTTCTTTGGGTGTGTAAAATGGCAACTTTCTCAAAGAGTTCCTTATTGCAACATCCCCAAACATGAATCATATAAGTCAGGTGACTCTGATGTACTTTTATCATTGTATAAAGTGATTACAGGTAGGTAGGTTGGTTGGTTGGTTGGTCGGTCGGTCGGTCGGCACTAACAAACCAGTGAAACAGACGCACAGTCGAATCTCGATAACTCGAATACCGCGGGAGCTGAATTTTATTTCGAGTTATCGAAATTTCGAGATATAGGGAATTCCCGCCTTTGAGGAGTGCACATAATCGAATCAGGCGTACCTACGGCTTGATATTATCATAAGTGTTATTTAACCATATTAAAACAAACAAACCCGAAGTATTTTGTCATTTTACAACACTTACTATAAAAAGTCGTTGAAGACAGAGTACACACAGTAGAGGAACATGAAACAAACCTCCATTAACACATAGAATGTTTTTCATTCTCAAGCTTACTTTATTCCACATACGTTTCAATAACAGTTATTACTGCAAAAACATTTACATTCGACTGACTCTCTATGTAGGATCGAATGCACCCAACGCCTGGTCTAGTGACGATCCACAAGGGGTTCAGACAGCTTCAACTGCCTATGATCGACGCAGCAGGGGCGCACAGATAAGCTGCCACCTAAACTACCGAAATCTGGCGGGAAGATATACTTTAGTACGTTAAGGAACAATAACACACAAACATTAAGTGCTGTGCCGGTTGGCACACGAATTTCCCTTTCCCTACTACATTTTAGGCCTGGGCTAAATGCCATTGAAATCTATGTTATTTGGAAATATTTTTTCTATTTTCTTTAATTTTGTGTTGTGTGCGATTCTGTCGCTAACTGTATCTGTATTTTGTTTCTACGCGGAGAATTTTAGATGTTTTGTTTGTTGTACCTCTCCATTTTCCCCTTTATCTATTAGTTAGGCTCAAATTTGCTCGAGAGCGAGTCCGGTTTTAGGCTCGTTGACTGGACGATCCGCTTCTTCTGCGAATCGTGTTGGAAGGCGAGTGAGTTCATTGTCGTCCGCCATGATCTCTGGAACCCTTGTGTTGCAGGTCCGCGTAAGGGCCTTTAACCATCATAAAATGCCTCCGTGATTTTAAAAGGATATGGGCTGAGGCCCGAATACACCTTATTTTATGGTTTTTTATTATTTTATTTTTACCTGGAGTGGACGCCTATTTTCTTCCTGTACTTGAAAAATGTAAGTAACGACATTTTCTACTGACGCCATGGAGTCGGTTTCTTCGCATGGACTGAAGTAAGTTTCATTGCATTCTACTGTGACCGCCTTTTCTTGTTGTTCTCCATGGGAAATGAACTTGAACTTTAACAACGAATATTTAAAAAAAAAAAGAATTATTTGGACTTGTTATCTGCATTTCCTAAACCCATCATGGTGCGCAAGATTATTTATTTTCCATCGGGTGGTGTTGTTGGTATTCAATCTTGTTGGGCTCCCGTGATCAGACCCCGGAGTGTACTTCGAGGCTTCATTCCTACCCTTTTTTTTCTCTCTTAAATGATGTTCAAAAACTACTAAAAGCTGGTATAAGTAAAGAGTATTATCTGAGCTCATCTAAAGGACAGTCAAATTAGTCCATGAACTTGGGTGAAAATTATTAATTTGTAATTCATCATTTTAAAATTTTATTTTGAGTTACTTTTTCTATTAGAGGGCGTCCCTCGTTTTAAAGGTATTTGTTACTTTTATTCAGTTAATCAATTATCTCCTGATATTCTCTTTCAAGGTCTATTTTATCCACCAGTCTAGGGTTAAGATAATTAATATTTGTGAATTCATGAAGGCGCACCTTTCCTTTTAATGAACTTAAAATTGTTATCTGTAAGGTTTGGTGTGAGTCATTAAACTTTTAATTCGTTCAAATAAGTTTTTGGGGTTTTCCTTTCCTTTCACGTTCTCTAACATTTACCACTGCGAAAACCGCCAGTAACGATCTGTGTTGCCTCTGGTTAAATGGTCCAGCTCGTGTTCTTGAAGGTAAGTATTTTGCTTCCACTTTAAATTTTCTCTTTTGGCTTAATATTTTTGCTTGTTAACTTGTGCCGGTCATTGCCGGTATGGCTGGTACAGTGCTATATTACACAGTTAATGTTGTACTAAATTCGAGTTACATAATATTTTCAGCTTCAATGGAGGAAAGGTTTGCTTCGAGGAATGGAGAAATTCGTGTACTGGTAATCGAATTTCGAGTAATAGAGAAATAAATGCACGTGAACAATGATATATTCACAATGACGCACCCAAAATGCTATCACTTGTGTACACATTTTTTTACAAGTTATTTACACAAAATCACACCCATAAACTAATAAGGTGCCATCATAAAACAAAATACTACTACGGTACGAAAGCATAAGAAAACTGCAACAGGTGCATGTCAACTACCAACCAAACAAAAGCAATTCACATGCTTGGCTACGAACACTCTGCTAGCATGACTCCCACACAAGTCTCATCAAAACAACTCCAACTCCAACCATCAAGACTGCCTCTTTATATATGTTGTCTGGCCAGGCTTCTAGAAAAATATGACACAACATTTTTCTCTTAAATTCGAGAGTTTCCAATAGACTAGTTACAACAATGTTACATTGGATTATACATCATATACGAAGTTTGTCCGGAAAATACGTATAAAAGTTGAATAATAACTTTATTTGACAATTATTCAGGTATTACAATATGGTCTCCTTCAAAGTACTCTCCCTGAGACAAGATGCACTTCTGCCAACGCCGTTTCCACTGTTGATAACATTGTTGAAAGTCTTCAGTTGTGATGCTGTTCAGTTGCCGTGTCGTTTCTCCCTTGATGGCTTCCACATCACCCAAGTACCGCCCCCGAAGCACCATTTTGCATTTCGGGAACAGGAAGAAGTCACAAGGGGCTAAATCGGGTGAATAAGGCGGGTGGTCTGTCACGGTGATTGAGCTTCGGGCCAAAAACTCACGCACAACGAGCGACGTGTGAGCGGGCGCATTGTTGTGATGAAGGATCCACCTGCCCCTTGTGCCAAATCCGGTCGAACTCGGGCCACACGAGCTCTGAGACTTGATGTTGATGCGCTGTTCCTCAATCAGAGAGAGCTCCATATCGACGGCAGGTGAAAACGGGTAACTTTCAACAAGCAGCCGCACACTGCTACTGACACGCAGAGCTCTCCGACTCGAACTGAGCGTTGAGAAGATTGGCGACAACAGCAGTGCCACCTGGCGGCGCCTTCACGATACGTGATACGTCACCCCGACGGATTTATACGTATTTTCCGGACAAACCTCGTATATAGGTAATAATAAATTATATACTATTAATTACGTGTTCTTACATCAAAAACTCATATTGATATACATACAGCAGATGTTTCATGACATAACCTCACAAAGATTACGATCGTGATTTTTACCAAATAAAGTCCGCACATAATTACGTAAATAATAATAATATTAATACTAAATGGATGTAAACACTTCATAGCCATACCTCACAAGTCATAATAATAATCATCTTAATAATAATAATAATAATAATAATAATAATAATAATAATAATAATAATAATCAATATTTGCATTATTTACTCATGGGTTAAAGAATATTGTTTTCAAGTTATATTAGTCTATTACACTTGCGTCAAGAATAGAACAGACGACAGAGAAATTCAAATTATTCCGAGGTACTGAAAATTCGAGTAACGGAGGTTCGAGATATCGAGGTTCGACTGTATATAAAATGTAATAATGGCAACTTATAATCCTGCATAGTGAACATTGTTTTGACAAGAATATGTCTTATGGCTGGGGGACATCCGGAAATTTGTGTGACGGAAGTGACGTCACATTAGTCATTACCGTAGGCCTTGGTGGCCAAAGATGCTCTGTGAAATGATACAAAAACAAACAAAAAAACGTTTGTTTATTTCAGTTTAATTTAGTGAAAGACATATTAATGATCACTAGCTGTTCGGAAAGAAAAAGTTTCTTTTTTGGAACACTTTATGTAATGGAATTGGGCTGGTGCAATAATAATAATAATAATAATAATAATAATAATAATAATAATAATAATAATAATAATAATAATAATAATAATAAGAAGAAGAAGAAGAAGAAGAAGACGACGAAGAAGAAGAAGACGAAGAAGAAGGAGAAGAAGAATGTCCGCCTCTGTACTATAGTGGCTAACATTATTAGCTGTTCGATTCCCGCCCCTGCCACGAAATTTGAAAAGTGGTACGATGGCTGGGACAGATCCACTCAGCCTCGGGAGTTCATCTGAGTAGAGGTGGGTTCGATACCCAACTCAGCCATCCTGGAAGTGGTTTTCCGTGGTTTCCCACTTCTCCTTCAGGTAAATGCCGGGACGGTACCTAACTTAAGGCCATGGCAGCTTCCTTCCCTCCTCCTAGTCTATCCCTTCCAATCTTCCTAGCACCCCACAAGGCCCCTGTTCACCATAGCTGGTGAGGCCGCCTAGACAAAGTATGGTCCTCCTCCCCAGTTGTATCCCCGACCCAAAGTCTCACCCTCCAGGACACTGCCCTTGAGGCGGTAGAGGTGGGATCTATTGCTAAGTCCGAGGGAAAAATCCACTCTAGAGGGTAAACAGATTTAGAAAGAAAGAAAGAAAGAAAGAAAGAAAGAAAGAAAGAAGGAAATAAATAAATAAATAAATAAATAAATAATAATAATAATAATAATAATAATAATAATAATAATAATAATAATAATAATAATAATAACAACTTGTTCTCTATAAATAAATGGTGCTCTTTGTGAGGTCTGTGGCTCATATTAAAAGCATCTAATTTTACTTAGGGCCTATTAATAAATGGTACCGGTAGTCGTATTTTCATGCTTCTAATCTGGTAACCCTATTTTACCCACAAGTAGTGGTGGTGCTGATTATTGTTTAAAGAAGAAGTACAACTGGGCAACCAGCCTCTATTAACACTAATCAGAGGGATAAAATGGAAGGGATCAAACACTTTGAAAAATGAAGGTATCAGGCGAAGAAAGTGAAGGGTCATGAAGGGCGTGAAAATGAAAGACTCCCTAGACCTCGAGTGCTCTCATACCATCGGGGTCAGAAAAGGACAAGAGTTGACCAAGGGAGGTCGGTCAGGATTGATTACAGTGAGGAGCCTGACACAAGTAAGTAGAAGCAATGCTAGAACTCAGCTTAGAACCCCGTGGTCGCCAACCCACGCTCCTAAGTTAAGAGATCCTTGGGCCCCGTTTTGTCGACTCTTAAGACAGGCACGGGAATACTGCGAATGTCTTCTAGCAGTCCCATATAGAGGTGGATATTATTGGCAAAGGAGCAACTAACATATCAGAGGGTACGACATAGTAAGTAACACTTACAAATCTGTCCTTTGAAGTAATGTGGACCCCTCATTAAACAAGAAAGAAAATTGAGAAAATATACCATTTGATAAGCGTAAGTGTATCCTTCCCCTGAGGCGAACAGCAGCGAAAATTAAAAATATACCTTAAAAATAAAAATAAGCACACCGGACAAAAAATTAGCCATCCTTGGAGAAATCATTACAAGTATAAGTTAATATCGTGTAACTCTGCCTCAATTCGATTAGGAAGCGAGTCTATATGGTTGTGCAGGTATGTCGAATCGAGGTTAAGCCACTCGCTGAGGATTTGATCGCTCATTTCCACCAGATTGTGGGAATGCTGATGTCAGCGTTTTACCCGCTGTGCCAACATGTCCTACAGATTTTCGATGGGTGTTCAAGTCAGGTGATTTTGTAGGCCAATCAAGATGTAACAGGGTGCGGGAGTGTTCATAAAACCAGGTACATATGCATCTAGCATACTCATCATGCAGATGATGACTGAATGGCAACACATGATCATCCAGAATGTTAAAATAAATATGCTGGTTCATGTTAGTGGTGACCTCAGTGAGTAGGCCCAATCCATGATACGAAAAATACCCCCAAAACATCTCAGATTCACCTCCGGATTGAACCTGACCTTGTATACATCCAGGATAAAATGCTTAATTTGGCGTTCGGTGCACTCAACGACGTGCGTCATTGGATTACAGTTAAATTGAAATAATAAATATGGTAGTTCAACCTATTCAATACTAGTAAATAAGAGATGTAGAGATTACATTCTTATTTAATTAAAAGTGGAAATGGTACCGGTTTCGACCCCAGTCTGGGTCATCATCAGCCGATTATAACTCGAAAAACAATGCATAAGTAAGAAAGAAGTTAAAGGTTAAGTCCACACAATATCAGTTGAAGAAGCGATATAAAAATGACGGGGGTATGCACTGTAAATTTCAGACGAAGTGGAGAGTAAGTCACTTGAAAAAAGTAATGTGTAAACTTCCGAGCATCATCATGGCACATGCAATGTTTGGCACTGTCTCACAATGTTCACGAAAAGCAAAGAAATGAGCCAAAATGCATACACAGACATGAGCCAAAATGCATGCACAGTCCTGAGAGTGTATGCTTTTTGGCTCATTTCTTTGCTTCATGTTTGTGGGTGGTTCATGTTTGTGGGTTACTGTAGTCACGTCCTAGTTCGTGAACCATGGGCAACGGCTGAGTGGCCTAGTAAGTGGTCCTGAGAGTCGGGATACCAGTTGCTATGGAATGGGAATGGGCATCTCGGACATATTCTGAGTCGTGACCCTCCTTGTGCTCAGGCGGCTAGGACTATACAATTCACCGGTGGTCCATAACCCGTTAGAGGAGAGATCCTCACTTGGACTATGTGCAAGTAGGGCAGCATCCTGCTTCATGGAATTTACCAAGCTCAGAACACTTTAGGCAAGCCTCGGACCTATGGGAGTATTGGAGTCCCACTCCCATTTGACAGGCGAGGGACTCCTTGGAAACAACATGGCGAATGAAATGGAATTCGATGGGGAGCTATCAATATTAATGGGGCTTATGGAAGAAAGAATGTAGAACTGGCTGAGTCAGCAAAGAGGATGCATCTGGATGTGCTAGGAGTAAGTGATATTCGGGTAAGGGGAGATAAGGAGGAAGAGATAGGAGATTATAAAGTGTACTTGACGGGTGTTAGAAAGGGAAGGGCAGAGTCTGGGGTAGGGCTCTTTATCAGGAATACCGTTGCACGCAACATAGTTTCTGTTAGGCACGTAAATGAGCGAATGATGTGGGTAGATTTGTCAGTGGGAGGAATTAGGACAAGAATTGTGTCCGTGTATTCACCATGTGAGGGTGCAGATGAGGATGAAGTTGACAAGTTTTATGAAGCATTGAGTGACATCGTGGTCAGGGTCAACAGCAAGGATAGAATAGTGCTAATGGGTGATTTCAATGCGAGAATTGGGAATAGAACTAAAGGATACGAAAGGGTGATTGGTAAATGTGGGGAAGATATGGAAGCTAATGGGAATGGGAAGCGTTTGCTAGACTTCTGTGCTAGTATGGGTTTAGCTGTTACGAATACATTCTTCAAGCATAAGGCTATTCACCGCTACACATGGGAGGCTAGGGGTACCAGATCCATAATAGACTATATCTTAACCCACTTCGAATTCAGGAAATCTGTTAGGAATGTACGAGTTTTTCACGGATTTTTCGATGATACAGACCACTATCTGATCTGTAGTGAACTAAGTATCTCTAGGCCTAGGGTAGAGAAAGTGAAATCCATCTGCAAACGAATAAGGGTAGAAAATCTCCAGGACGAGGAAATTAGACAGAAGTACATGGATATCATTAGTGAGAAGTTTCGAACAGTAGACAGTAAGCAGGTTCAGGATATAGAAAGTGAATGGGTGGCATACAGGGATGCTGTAGTAGAAACAGCAAGGGAATGCCTAGGAACAACTGTGTGTAAAGATGGGAAAAGGCGAACATCTTGGTGGAATGATGAAGTGAGAGCAGCCTGTAAACGTAAAAAGAAGGCTTATCAGAAATGGCTCCAAACAAGGGCCGAGGCAGACAGGGATTTGTACGTAGATGAAAGAAACAGAGCGAAACAAATAGTTGTTGAATCAAAAAAGAAGTCATGGGAAGATTTTGGTAATAACCTGGAAAGGCTAGGTCAAGCAGCAGGAAAACCTTTCTGGACAGTAATAAAGAATCTTAGGAAGGGAGGGAAAAAAGAAATGAACAGTGTTTTGAGTAATTCAGGTGAACTCATAATAGATCCCAGGGAATCACTGGAGAGGTGGAGGGAATATTTTGAACATCTTCTCAATGTAAAAGAAAATCATCATGGTGGTGTTGCAAACAGCCAAGCTGATGGGGAGGAGGAAAATGATGTTGGTGAAATTATGCTTGAGGAAGTGAAAAGGATAGTAAATAAACTCCATTGTCATCAGGCAGCAGGAATAGATGAAATTAGACCTGAAATGGTGAAGTATAGTGGGAAGGCAGGGATGAAATGTCTTCATAGAGTAGTAAAATTAGCGTGGAGTGTTGGTAAGGCACCTTCAGATTGGACAAAAGCAGTAATTGCACCTATCTACAAGCAAGGAAACAGGAAGGATTGCAACAACTATCGAGGTATCTCATTGATTAGTATACCAGGCAAAGTATTCACTGGCATCTTGGAATGGAGGGTGCGATCAGTCGTTGAGAGGAAGTTCGATGAAAACCAGTGTGGTTTCAGACCACAGAGAGGCTGTCAGGATCAGATTTTCAGTATGCGCCAGGTAATTGAAAAATGCTACGAGAGGAATAGGCAGTTGTGTTTATGTTTCCTAGATCTAGAGAAAGCATATGACAGGGTACCGAGGGAAAAGATGTTCGCCATACTGGGGGACTAAGGAATTAAAGGTAGATTATTAAAATCAATCAAAGGCATTTATGTTGACAATTGGGCTTCAGTGAGAATTGATGGTAGAATGAGTTCTTGGTTCAGGGTACTTACAGGGGTTAGACAAGGCTGCATTCTTTCACCTTTGTTGTTCGTAGTTTACATGGATCATCTGCTGAAAGGTATAAAATGGCAGGGAGGGATTCAGTCAGGTGGAAATGTAGTAAGCAGTTTGGCCTATGCTGACGACTTGGTCTTAATGGCAGACTGTGCCGAAAGCCTGCAGTCTAATATCTTGGAACTTGAAAATAGGTGCAATGAGTATGGTATGAAAATTAGCCTCTCGAAGACTAAATTGATGCCAGTAGGTAAGAAATTCAACAGAATTGAATGTCAGATTGGTGATACAAAGCTAGAACAGGTCAATAATTTCAAGTATTTAGGTTGTGTATTCTCCCAGGATGGTAATATAGTAAGTGAGATTGAATCAAGGTGTAGTAAAGCTAATGCAGTGAGTTCGCAGTTGGGATCAGCAGTATTCTGTAAGAAGGAAGTCAGCTCCCAGACAAAACTATCTTTACATTGGTCTTTTTTCAGACCAACTTTGCTTTACGGGAGCGAAAGCTGGGTGGACTCAGGATATCTTATTCATAAGTTAGAAGTAACAGACATGAAAGTAGCAAGAATAATTGCTGGTACAAACAAGTGGGAACAATGGCAGGATGGTACTCGGAATGAGGAGATAAAGGCTAATTTAGGAATGAACTCGATAGATGAAGCTGTACGCATAAACCAGCTTCGGTGGTGGGGTCATGTGAGGCGAATGGAGGAGGATAGGTTACCTAGGAGAATAATGGACTCTGTTATGGAGGGTAAGAGAAGTAGAGGGTGACCAAGACGACGATGGTTAGACTCGGTTTCTAACGACTTAAAGATAAGAGGTATAGAACTAAATGAGGCCACAACACTAGTTGCAAATCGAGGATTGTGGCGAGGTTTAGTAAATTTTCAGAGGCTTGCAGACTGAACGCTGAAAGGCATAACAATCTATAATGATAATGTATGTATGTATGTATGTTCTTTGCTTTTCATGAACATTTGAGACAGTGCCAAACATTGGGTGTGCCGTGATGATGCTCGGAAGTTTACACATTACTTTTTTCAAGTGACTTACTTTCCACTTCGTCTGAAATTTACAGTGCATACTCCCGTCATTTTTATATTGCCTCTTCAACTGATATTGTGTGGACTTAACCTTTAACTTCTTTTTTACTTATGCATTGTTTTTCGAGTTATAATCGGCTGATGATGACCCAGACTGGGGTCGAAACCGGTACCATTTCCACTTTTAATTAAATAAGAATGTAATCTCTACATCTCTTATTTACTAGTATTGAATAGGTTGAACTACCATATTTATTATTTCAATTTAACTGTAATACTTTTCAATACGGAACAATGACATTTTTATCTTTAAATAATTGGAATACAGGCAAAAATGTGATTCGTTAGACCCTGTTATGTTCCACTACTGCCCACGTTTGATGATTTCTAACCCATTGAAGACCCACAGCTTCATGTGCGTGTGTGAATGTTGGACTCTTGTGTAGTGACCGACTCCAAATGTTCACTGCATGCAGTTCCCGTCTCAATGTTCTCTTGCTAAAGGTTGGGATGGACCTTCATTCAGTGACTGCAGCAATTCCTGTCAGGTTTGGAAGCGATTTTGACTCACAAGCTGTGAAACGTGTCTCTGGTCCCTCTCAATCAGGATCTTTTTCCTACCATAATTCTGACGTGTTTCGTGATCATGTGCAGTACACCGCTGCTTGTAGACACGTTGAACAGTCTGTTGCTAAACACCAACAAATCCAGCAACTTCACGCACCATATGGCCATGGGCACAGCAAAACACGATTGCCCCTTTTTGCCACTCTGTCATATCCTTACATCAACTCATGTTGATGAATACTGTTGGAACAGCAATGTCTTGTTGTTGTTGTTGGCTATTTTGCTTTACATCGCACTGACACAGATAGGTCTTATGGCGACTATGGGACAGGAAAGGCGTAGGAATGGAAGGAAGCGGCTGTGGCCCTAATTAAGGTACAGCCCCAGCATTTGCCTGGTGTTAAAATAGGAAACCACGGAAAACCATTTTCAGGGCTGCCGACAGTGTGATTCGAACCCAGTATCTCCCGGATGCGAGCTCATAGCTGCGCGCCCATAACCGCACGGCCAACTTGCCCAGTCATCAATGTCTCACTGATCGCTACTGCCTTATACCAAGGCCGCACTAGATAGACAGGCCACAAGGCTCGGACCGTGACGTCACACCAGTGGCTGGCGTTCAGCATGGTAGTATACGGCCTGCTCTCACTGTCTCCATGATATTATTAATTTATTGAACCTTAACGATATAACTGAACACGCCTTTAATTGTGGTTTTTTTAGGATTGTGCACTACATCAGTTTTATGCAGGGGAAAACCAGCGGAACAGTTTATGTACATTTATTTACGTAAAATTAAGCTGATATCTGTCATTTGTAACGGAACACGGTTTCATGCAAAAGATTAAAACCCATAATGCGTATAAAAATAGTTTTAATGTTGCTATGCAAATACATGATAGAAATTCACAACAATAGTCTGGAACCTTATTAGGCTTCATCTTAAAACTTATCTAACAATTCTTAAGGTTTCAGTTTATCAATTTTCCTTTTCTTTGCCGATTTATGGCTATCCTTACTTGAGGATTTCTTCTTCTTAGCAACGAGTTTGTCTGCGATAACTTTTCTAAAGTTATTCAATAATATATTACAAAAGATGTAGCCTATATACATTTGTCAATGTAATCTTTAAAACTACTCCTACAATCACTGCATGTTTCAAACATGATGTTTTCATTTTCCAGAACTTTGTTGACAAGCAAAATCAGAATGTTTCTTTGAGAATCACCATGTAAAAACCTAGATTCAAATTTATCTCTTATAAGTACACTAAATAATTTAAACTGTGTGATCAAAATGTTAACAATAAAATCTGATGGATATTTCAAAGCTCCCCTGTCAATTATATTGAAATAAAAATTGTCCTCCGGCTTTAATACATCTGACGTTACATTATCATTATTTAACAATAAAACATCTTGACAATTTATACATGTACAATTTTTCATAATTATTTTACAAATATATCCACCAATATAAACTAGACCTAACAAAATGTTTTCAGATACAATAACATCATTTAACTCAACTACCACATTTTCAAAATGTGAAATGTCTGTTGGTTTGAAGCTTTTACAATCTGAGCTCTTGCAATCCACATACTTTCTTAATGAAATATCACTAATAGGGATGGCTGCATGTTTAGCAGAGTATGCATTTATTACCGTCAGGGCTTTCAATTTTCGTTCAGACTCAAGGATTTGCTTCACTGAAATATGGTAGCAGGCACCACTCATTTCCCTGTACTGCCCAAATCGTGCTTCCAGTTCGTCAGTTTGAAATTTCCCTAACAATACATACTTGAATCCTAAACTTGTTTTCAAGAAATTTATTAACTCTAAAATAGTTTTTGTAGTGTGAACTAAGGCTGTTTGAGTTTCATTAGTAAGTTTTCCATGACGACTCTCTGTTTTTTGTGTAATCTCCCCTTGAACAGACAGATTATCCCATGTTAAAAACTGGCGCAGAAATAAAACATTGTTGTCATGAATTGAAAATATTGCATTACAATGAGGGTCGTTAAATCTGTCGCCTTTGAAAGCATGCTTAACATTAACAATCTTCCACCACTGAAGAATTATTTCTAAGAATACAGCTGTGCTTTTAAAACCATCTCCATTTTTTATTTTATCAAAGTGTTTTAAAGCGGCGACATTTTTCTCATCGAAGAGCTTAGAACAAAGGTTTACATTTTGTCGCTCTAAAGAAGTTGGGTACAACACTTTTTGGTTCAGGGCAGGAGCAAGCTTAACTACATCATTCTCTTCTCCTCTGTGGAGCTGTTTAAGGTGACCAACACTAGCAAAACATTTTTTTGTCTGACTCAGGGTTGTCAAAGTCAGGAAACACGAAAGTTTGTAAGTTATCGGCCTGATTAAGCCAGTTATTTCTTAAGCTTTTAAATAAATGAACAGTATCGAACATTACAAAAATCTTTTGTGTTTCGTCAAATGGATTTTGAAAAGTGGTTTGTAAATTGCTTTTGCACAGCTTTTCAAACATTTTTCTATGAACACTGTTATTATCAGAAATTATGCATACTACCGTATAACCTATATCTGTTAATACTTTAAGGACTTGCAAAGTTAGTTCTTCTAAGAAATGTGACGTTAGGTTCTTACATGGAAACAAACCAAAAAGTCTTTATTTTTTTTAAGAATGGATGACAACATAAAGGTTTGTACAGTTGTAGCTAATGTTGCGTTATTTTCTCCACTTTTACTACTAAAAGCAACTCCCTCTACCTTTCCTCCTTTATAGTTAAGCTCAGGTTTTACATAGACTTCATCCAACAACAAGTTACAAAATCGTTCATGTTCATTTAACAATTTTACTATCTTTTTCAATTAATTCCAATGTGAATCATCTATACCCGAATTTCCCGTGCCTAGTTTTGAGGTAAAAGACTGCAAATACACAGGGTGAGGCATTGTAAGGAACGTTGACTGTCTTATCTTCTTATACGCCCCAGAAAATGCGAAAAATATTGAAGCGAACCATGTTATTAATATACAGGAGTAAGACACTTTCTTTGCAAAGGCTAAATTTAACTGTTCCTTGCAAAATTCTAATTTGTCAGTAATGATACAGTCATCAACTTCACTTTCAATTTCATCGATTATTTTGTTCACAGTTTCTATTTTGTCCTGGACAGTCACTTTTGATTCAAAAGCAAGACTAAACAGGAAGTTACAGATACTTTCCAAATTTGACCATTTTAATATCTTGCCCCCGTTACCTAATGCACGTATATCAGGGTTATCATTCATGAAAATATCATGTTTTATGGCTTTAAAATCAAGAGCCTCGTTTAATGTTAAAGAAGTACCAATTTTTGGAATATTTTCCTCAGTCATATAAATTTTGAAAATACATAGACTTTGGCCGTCAAAATTGACAAAAACTTTGTCAAAATCTAATTTGCATTTAGTAGTGAAATTACCTTTAATGTCATCGAAGTCCTTGATCCTGTCATCTTCTTCCTCAGCTTTCTTTCTTTCTTCCCATTTTTCAATTTCTTCTTGTCTTTGAATAGGAGTTTTCCTCGGTCTTGGAAGATTTTTAGACAGATAGGCAGGCACATTTTCAAACTTAGTAGGAATAGCGTTGTTTGAGAGTTTTAAACGGTTATGTTTTACTGTTAAAATAGATCCATGAGGTCTTTTAACAGAATCCTCCCTAATTACGAAACGTTCGTCGAAGTGTTTTATGCACACAACTGAGCTTGCTGAAGGGACAAATTCTGTTCGATGGATGCCTAAGATCCACTTTTGTTTCCAAACCAAATCAGTAGGAAATTTAAGCACTGAAATACTGGGCTCTTCTGAACTATAGTTGCTTCTACAACCAGGTACACAACATGACGTGGGCATAATTCACAATGTTCACACACGTTTAAGTCATTCAACACCATTGATAGCCTTACTGCTGTGAGGTTCATATCAGTCTACAAGTCACTGGCAAAAAATGAAGTGGATGGCTCTTCGTGTGATGTAGCGCCGGTAGTGGAGGGGGAGCCTTATGGCCTGTATATCTAGTTGGCCTTGCTTATACTCACGGAGAGGCAGTGCGCACGCAGTTGAGCATGGGACTCGTTTGCTGCGCAGTCTGTACCCGCGTGCGCACTAGGGTGACTAACTTTTTGTCCAATGAGCTTTATAATAATAATAATAATAATAATAATAATAATAATAATAATAATAATAATAATAATAATAATAATAATAGTTTTTACGTCCCACTAACTACTTTTACTATTTTCGGAGATGCCGAGGTGCCGGACATTACTCCCGCTAGAGTTGTTTTACATGCCAGTAAATGTAATAACATGAGGCTGACATATTTGAGCACCTTCAAATACCACCGGACTGAGCCAGGATAGAACATGCCAAGCTGGGGTCAGAAGGCCAGTGCCTTAACCGCCTGAACCACTCAGCCCTGCATATACATTAAACACTGATGAAAGGTAACGTCTCATTAAACCACGTATTATAAATTCTGCTGTCTAATAAATAAACTTGTAGAAATAACACTTCACAACTTGCTCCAAGTTGTTATTTCATTTCTTGTCCACAGAAATGGGTGACGAGACTGCACAGGAGCTGATTATGATTGTACTGCTCGTGCTAACGACATTGGACTTGGTCATCGGACTAAGCCAAACCATAAGTAAGTACCAAACATTTAACAACCTTAGATAATAATAATAATTGTTACAGGAATTCCATAGTTCACAGAGATGTAAGAAGCCTGAGGGGTGAATGGGTGGGCAAGGAAATAACTAGATTACAATTTAACACAACAAATTTTGAAATTTTATTTCATTCCTTTTTTTCCTCCAATTTAAAATTGATAAATAGAAAATATGAATAAATAACAAGCTTGCCAGCTCCAAGAATAACAATGATTTGAAGTCCAAAAATCAGGTACAAAACTTGAGAGAATTACAAATGCTAATTTACATGGAAGAGAGCTGGATTGCTCTAGGCAGTTACATGATTTGTAAGAGCACGATTTGCTCCTATCCTTTACACTACATGGGAGTCCACACTCTAACTATATTATATTCCACTCTAGCAGAGGCATCAACCTATCAAATGTCCTTAATTGAAGTATTAACATATCATTGCCCTGATGTGGGCTCATTTAATGTTCAACACTTTGTAATATGCTGTTCCAGAAACAACTACCAAATAAACAGGGGCAATGGGTGCCCATACTAAATTGCCTGAATGTAAAAAGAAAAAGTTGAACATGACTGGCCATAAACAAAAGGCCAGGAGGCAAAACACTTGCACTCCTTTCAGAAATCTTTTAAACCCTAAGTGAGCTTATGTCCCAATGATACAGAGGCTAAGCCTATTCTACACCATGGTGACTAAATGAGAAACATTAAATACCAAAAGAGTGTTAAGAATTTTAGAGGTTCAGAAATTTTAGTTACCCTATACCAAGTTGAATGGAAATCAACAGAGGGTAATCACTCTTTGTTCCCTCAGACTGACTGAAAATACTACATTTAAACCACCAGATTTAGAATTTTACCTGAAATAAAAAGTTGGAACATTCCCCTCAAGCTATCTGCAGGAGGTATCACATGTTTATGAAAATTCCACCATTACCTTGCTTTGCTTGGCCTTCTAAACACCATCTGCAGCCCCTGCCTCCATTAGGACATGCTGCACTGGAGCAATGAAGAAGACAATACAGCCATAAAGCGCCCAGCTTTTATAGTATTTTTGAGGGGAAGATTCCAGAACTCTTTACTGATATCCTGTACATACCGCCAATTTTAATTGGCTAGAGAAATTATTTACACATTTTTGATACTATTGAAGAAGGAACAAGCGGAATTGTTTACAACTTTGATACATGAACAAAACAATTTTAAAAACTTAAGGTTTGCCAAATGTGAAAATGCACATTTCCTAATACATTCATTAGAGTTCAACCCACTAGGGGGAGCAATTATCCCAATGACAGAGACATCTAATGGTTGAAAACTAAAGTATCTTGCAAAACATCAGTTCAAGTTAGATTACACAGATGGCCATAAAGAATGTGGGAGTGATAGTTCCGATTCATCAGTGGCAAATTTGTGGTATGTGACAAAATAGAAGAGAATAAAATATGGAGTTCACCATTTAAAGCCTTTAAAATCATGTATTTAATTCAAATTAAAAGCTGAAAACATATTAAAAATACCTAAAGATAGATAAAAACATAGTCAATAGAATGAAAGCGTAGTAAACAATAAAATATTAATTAAAAACAAGTAGAAACATGATATAATAGGCCATTACACCTCATAAACCAGATGACAACGTCTATTGACTGCTCATTTTCTCATCATTCCATAGTTTGTCCAGTTTGAACCTGTTATGGTGATCTGCATACCACTGGTTCGTAATCGCATTTCATTCGAAGACAAAAAAAGTGTCAGCATTTGTTTAAAATCATCACCCACAGCAGGAACGACACAAGCAACCAGATCAGATTCAGATAACTAATGATCACTGAACATCTGTATAGAGTGCAAAGAGAGTAAGAGTGGGAGAACAGGTGACATTGGAAGAACCCATCACAGTCCAAGTTACAGGATAGCCGGCAATGTGCCAGGCTCTAAAAACAAATGTGTTTGTGATCATCAATGTGGCAAGGACAGCAGGCAGCAGCAAAGCTGCAGCATAAACATACCTTAAATTTCATTACTGTTAGCGTTCTGGTAACTTTCCCTTCAGAGGAAAATAGAGTAATAGTACTGATATGACTTGAACACTAAAGGAGGTTCAGTGTTATTTTAATTCCATTGAAGAATGACGGCAAACTGCTACTGTGGTAGGGGGCATTGGATCCCTAGCAAATTCTGGTCCCTTTACACAGTTTCATCCTTCGTATCCAATTTATCTCGGCTAAATCTTGCTCCGGTGGTGGTGAATGTTGTTTTAAAAGGGGAGTACAACTGGGCAACAATCCTCTAATAACACTAATTAGAGGGATAAAATGGAAGGGGTCCAACACTTTGAAAAAATAAAGGTAGGTATCGGCCAAAGAGAGACAAGGGCATGAGGGAAGTGAAAATGAAAGACTCCCTAAGGACAAGAACCTAGTATCATTGGGGTTGGTAAAAACAAGGAAGGATAGGGTAGATGAAACTGAGGATCCTGGCAATGTGGAAGCAATGTCAGGGCTCAGATCAAGGCCCCGTGGTCGCTAACCTATGCTTCCAAGTTAAGAGCCCTGGGGCCCCTGTTAGTTCATCTTTTATAATAGGCAGGGCACACTGTGGATGTACTCTACCATCTACAAGATATATAGAATTTTAAAAGTAACCTTTTTTCAGCTTATCTCCTTATTTCTGTGGTTGCTGGACCCACTTAGACTCATTTTGGTTTTAGCTGAGGTAGTCACCACCACCGAGAATTTAAGGCCGAATGCCCTTCTTGATACCAAGAGATTTTTCAGGCAGCAGCTAAACCACTGAGCAAATCAAGCCTCCTCATAAAAAATTAAATTAAATTAAATAAACATTAAAATTTGAAACAAAAATTAAAAATATAGTTTTAGACACTAAAGTAAGAATGTGTCACAAAATAGGCTCCAACGGCAAAATTGGCATTTATAGGCACTAAGAAATGTCCTTTATTCATCATAATGTGATCCTATACAGATTCATAACTTTACTCTGTGTAGCAGTTGCAGGCTGAACAAATTGGCATTTTAGGAATTATCTTCAACTTAATCATAAAATATTAAGGATCTTGGAGGAATATTAAGATGTGAAGATAAAGAAACAACACATTCTCTGGTTATAGTGAAGCATTTTCTCAGTGAATTTTGCTCTTTTTAATGGCTATTAATGATCTCCTGATTCCACTGAAGATGAATATTACTATACTCCAGGTCACCTTTTGAGTAGATTAAAGCGGAAGAGAGGGTACGGGCTAGGGGAAGATGCAGATGAGAGGGGCTGAGGCTACGGTGTTGTCACATACTAGAAGAAGGGCAAGGGAGCGTGCGTTTCATGCCTACTGTCAGCACGAGTTATGGCAATGGTGTTGCCAATGTGGAGCTGCCATACTTACTCAGTAGATGTGTTGACCACCTGGGTACAGTCAATATCATACTATCATAGTGAGAGAATGCTTTCATTGGCATAGATATGACTTTTCTTTGAGTAATAATGAAAATGAAAAACTACAACCTGTTTTCCAGTCATTGACCGGGTCAGGGATGTGATGAATGAAACTTATATAGGCTGTTATTACAATGGGGTCGCCACTCCCAAGGTGATTTATTAATGAGTGATAAATGCTATGAAATGATAATAGAGAGTGTTGCTGGAATGAAAGATGACAGGGAAAACCGGAGTACCCGGAGGAAAACCTGTCCCGCCTCCACTTTGTCCAGCACAAATTTCACATGGAGTGACCGGGATTTGAACCACGGTATCCAGCGGTGAGAGGCCGACGCGCTGCCGTCTGAGCCACGGAGGCTCCTTGAGGAATAATAATAATGATAATTCTTGCAAACTGAATAAATTAGAAGTACTGGAAAGAAAATGGGAAACCACGGAAAACCATCTCTAGAGCTGCCGACGGTGGGATTCGAACCCACCATCTCCCGGATGCAAGCTCGCAGCTGTGTGGCCCTAACCACATGGCCAACTCGCCCGGTCTTTTTTTAACATTAATACTGTGATTTATTTGCATTATGGCTGAGAACGTTCAGAGCCATTCAATATGGCAACCCTGTTGTCATAAGTGCAATAGTGTTTTCTGAACATGGAATGACCTATAGATTACCAGAAAATCAATTGATGAAAAGGATAATAGATTATGTAACCTCAGTTAAGAACTCAACACCCTGGCTTTACAAACTTCAAAAGGACTTCAAAAACGCAAACATAACCTCAAGAGACATTTTAGAAAGAGACATTTCTAGACACAAAGTAAACTATTGGGAAACTACATAAGAGCAATCACAACAAAAACAGTACAGACCAAGAGTGGTTGGAAGAACATAAACAAGCTTTCTCAGAAAGAGTAAAAGCCTATAGGAACAACAAGATGAATCCACAGAGGAACTGATGAGTTATTTGCTTAATGTCTTCCATTTCTGGGAGAATTTGCTACTACTACTACTACTACTACTACTACTACTACTACTGCTGCTGCTGCTGCTGCTGCTGCTGCTGCTACTACTACTTCTAATAATAATAATGATGATAACAAAGCAAATTTTAAATGAATGTTTTTGCAAACAGCTGCTTTTATTACTTTATCATTTTTACCTTCGTAAATAATAAAAAAAAATGAAGAACACTTGGTTCACAGAGATCATAAATGATTTAAAAGAATTAAATTTATCAATGCTACAAATTGAAGGCAGAGAAGAGAAGAGGATTCTAAGAAATAAACATGATCCAAACTCATAACATTTGAACGAAGGAAGTACACCATTACCGACAACCAAAGGGCAGCCAGGTCTGACAGGATGAAGTTTTGGGACCAGAAGGAGAAGCTGAAAACATGGCTATTTAATACTATTAGACTTTAGAGTATATGACTGATTAAAGTGCTCCAATGGGGCAAAAACTATGTAAAAAAAAAAAAAAAAAAACACTGTATAATAGCCTTATGGAGGGGATATTTACACCAGTGGAGTTTTTGATTTAATTTTGTTCGTATATTTTTCAGTATTGTAATTGAATAAATTATTATAACTGAGACTCAGGTACCAGGTACAGAATATAGTTCTATATTTACTGAAAAATTAAACCAAATAATGTTAAGTACAAACTTGTAAGTGGTTCATGGTTGGCAGTTCAGCAGCTGAGCCGTTAAACCAGTGAGGCAGTCAAATATAACCTATTGAACATTTTTATAAAACAATCTTACTATAATTAATAATCCCGTTGTTCATATAACTTGACAGTATATTACATTACTTCTACCTGATGTAATTAAATATATATTAATAATTTATAGGTTTTGCATTTTTATTTGAGGGGGCCCAAAATGTTATTTTCACAGACAGGGCCATATCACATTTGTTACACCCCTATCAGTTGCTTTACATTGCACTGACACAGATAGGTCTTATGGTGACGATGGGACAGGAATGGCCTATGAATGGGAAGGAAGCAGCCGTGGCCTTAATTAAGGTATGGCCCCAGCATTTTCCTGGTATGAAAATGGGAAACTACGGAAAACCATCTTCAAGGCTGCCGATAGTGGGTTTGAACCCACTATCTTCCGGATGTGAGCTCACAGCTGTGCGCTCCACCCCTATTAGTAGGATTATTGTTATAATTATTAATAACATATTTTTCTTTTGTTTATTTACTCCACAGATGACTCCTACTGTAATTGCACAGAGAAAGGTATTTGCCACAGGGGCTGGCTTGACTGTAAAATTCCTCCATGCCCGTATTACTTCTACTGCGGTACGCAAAACATTGGAGAAGGTATGTTAATACAGTGATAAGTTCTTGTTACTTAAAGTCACCATTTAAGAAAAGCACCCCAGCCAAAATTGGATCTAGATATCAAAATTTAGATTTTAATTCTGTTTGCTTCTTTAGTCCTTAAGTTGGATGAGTAATTTCCTAGCACGATTCAACCAGTTGGTAATGTTTCAGCGAAACAATTCCAGTAGAATTTTCTGGAAATTTATATGACTAATTTTTCTGAAAGCACCCGTTTCTAAAGGGTAATGCTTGAGAGTCAATCCATGGATCTTTTAATTTTCCTGGAAAATGGCCCAGAAAGTGGCCGTATAAATATCGCTAGCTGAGGTCATTCAGGGACATGTGCGCCAGCATAGGACAAAGGACACAGTAAGTATTTTTGGATTACATATTAATCTGTAACAGTTTTATTAAACTATTTTTATCTGTTTATAGTTTACAATACAACTTTAAATATTTGAATTGGACAGGAAAGAGAACTACTTTAAAGAATATGTGGACCATGAGCAGACTGGCTTCGACTAGACAGTATTGCATGATCAGCATTGCCAATACATGCTCAGAGATCAACGACTTTCGACCATCTATAAGAAATAAAGTGACTAGAGGGTCCATCGTTTCAATAAAATATATTAAGTAAATAGTGTTACATTGGTTTTGGGACTAGTTTCAGCCACTTAATGGCCAACATCAGCCAAAAAAAGAAATTACCAGATCATATGATAACAACTAAAACATATGTGGAGAAAGACAATGTTGTAGGAACGATTATAACATCAAAATGTGTATAACAACATAATCATAATATGATGCTTTAAATTGAATTAAACAAATCAAAGCAGATCTCAAGCAATGAAGTAAATTGAGAAATGATAGGCAGAATTAGGAATGAACAAAAGAAAGAAAAGGAGAAAAATTATTTACAAGACTAATGTAATACTATTTACTTAATATATTGTATTGAAAAGGTGGACCGTCTTGTCAATTTATCTCTTATAATTGCACTTTGGTATGGAACAGAGTGAAATTTACAGTTCATAACTTTGACCATCTGTCGCTTCGCCATTCTCATATCTGACAACAGTGCAGTTTTCTTCATCTACCTTATTCAGTGGCCGCAAGTTTAGTATTACTCTCACCCTGCCACAGCGTAACTGCCACCTTTAACAACCTCAGCTAAAAGCATTTGAAAATTAATTAATGCAGGGTTTCGTTAATTGTTGTGCGGACATAAACTAGATGCCTCTGTGTCTTGCTCCCGCACGTCCCACATTTGGGCTCAACACACTGGTGGTTCGCTCACCTACTACAATAATAATGTTATTGGCTTTATGTACCACTAACTACTTTTATGGTTTTTAGAGACGCCAACGTGCTGGAATTTAGCCTCACAGGAGTTCTTTTACGTTCCAGTAAATCTACCGACACAAGGGTGACATATCTGATTATCTTCAAATACCTCTGGACTGAACCAGGATCGAACCTGCCAAGTTGGGGTCAGAAGGCCAGTGTCTTAACAGTCTGAGCCACTCAACCCAGCCCCACCTACTACTGTTCTGATTATAGTGCAGGATCACTAGATGAAAAATAATGAACTGAAATGCAGGATCAATAAATATTACTGTAAATAGGTATTTTAACCGTGGCAGAAGTGAGTTGTTTAATCCTCCAGTAGGTGTGTGGGCTATAATTGTTACCTGCATTCTGTTAACCATATGCTATTTTTTTTTTGCTTTTCATTGTTGATGAGTTTGTGCTCTTCAGTAGCTGCCGCAAACATTCCATTGTATCTGCTCACTGTTGTAGCTGATCTACAATAAATTGTGAAGCAGATTATTAGTCTCTGAATTAGCCTGGTCTATGACTGTAGCATACGCACCCGTTTGCATAACTGCTTTCTAAGCGTGTTCATTCTTCATTACAAAATATTTCGCCGGGCTGAGTGGCTCAGACGGTTAAGGCGCTGGCCTTCTAACCCCAACTTGGCAGGTTCGATCCTGGCTCAGTGCGGTGGTATTTGTAGGTGCTCAAATACGACAGCCCCGTGTCAGTAGATTTACTGGCACGTTGAAGAACTCCTGCGGGACTAAATTCCGGCACCTCGGCGTCTCCGAAGACCTTAAAAAGTAGTTGGTGGGACGTAAAGCAAATAACATTATTATTATTATTACAAAATATTTCATGTATTTCTCATTAATATACTGGCTTTGTTGAATGGTAAAGTGTTTGTGAGACTTTGAAAATGCCTCCACCAAAAAGGTGGTGAAGTGAATGCCTTACAGACGAACAAATTTCCAAGTAGTTGAACAAAAATAAAACTGTTTTTGTGTTCTTCTCACATTGAGAGTAAAGTTGCTTATTGTTCACTAAAGTTCACACAACAGGAAATCGAGGCTCTGAATATACATGTGAGAGTGAAGAAAATGATGTAGTACACGATGAACCGAGTTACACAGGTAAAGATGGTGTTACAAAATTAATGAAATATGCTGCTAACATGAGCGTTTGAAGCAAGTTGCATGTACAATTGAGTGTTCAGACATCCTGAAAGAGACATAAGCATTTCAAGTGTTTATTAATGTCATCTGAAGATGCATAAATAAAAAAGAGAAGAATAAACCATTATTCTTCTCCCTGAAACATTTCTGCTAATGCATTCAATTTTGTCAGTATCACCTGTACAGGTATAGGGTACTTAATAAATCCATACACCGGTAACTGATTTACTTCATTTATATAACAAAATTTTGATTTGTCTATGATATTTTCATTATAACACAATGAACCAGGCAAGTTGCCCACAGGGGCGTGGAGCTGTGAGCTTGCATCCAGGAGATAATGGGTTCAAACCCCACTGTCAGCAGCCTTGAAGACGGTTTTCTGTGGTTTCCCATTTTCACACCAGGAAAATGCTGTGCTGTAACTTAATTAAGTTCATGGTGGCTTCCTTTCTCCTCCTAGGCCTTTCCTATTCCATCATCACCATAAGACCTATGTGTGTCAGTGTGACATAAAGCAAATATTAAAAACAAAAACATTAAAAAAACAAGTCATTCTCTAAAATATATTAAATTTAATATAGAATTTTATTTTTTGCAATTTCTTCTTCTATTCTTCTTCTTGTTTTATGACCGCATAGGATCACTTTAGTCAGTCCATCGTTCAGGTCTCTGTGAAGGGATTGTTCAGGCTTTGCAGTCCTCCCAGTACTTCTTCAGACACTCTTTCCGGGGTTGGATATGTGTGTTGTTGGTTTGTTTCATGTAAGGGTAAAGGAGGTTTGTATTCTTGAGTTTTGTATTCAATTTTATCTTATTCATGGTGTCTTCTGTTGTAAGGCCTATTTCCTTCAGATTCTATCTTAACTTCTCTGATCCATTTACATCCTGTTGTGGTTTTTTGGATGCATCTATAATAACAAGAATACAAAAATGTTCATTTTTGTCACTGTCTAAGAATATTTTATCCAAATCTGAAGTTCATAATAATATTTCAAGTGGTTGTTTTAAATCCAAAAGCAGTATATATAAGGAACTGGAAAGAAATATTCATTTTTGTTTTACAACAATGGAAATATCAAAATTTTAAGTGGGCTACAATTATATCCTGCGCACCCACTGACGCAACAAATTTTGGTGCACCCATTGCAGGGTTAAATATAGGGAGAAATGGGCATCCTATATTCTGTTAAAGTGGGACAGTATTTCAGGCCTTAAAATACACCAAATCCTGTAAAATACGAGACACCTGGCAACTCCAATCCCACAATAAGGACAGAAATCAATCTTCTCAATTGAAAAGTTTAGTCTGATGGACATCCTCCCATTCAGTTGTAGATGGCTGCCTTGGCTTGCACTGTATAGACGGCTATCAGTGCCACGAGGAGCCAGATGAAGATTGTCGTCAACCACCATGTAAACTTCAACCTGTGTGTGTCGCTCTACAGCGGAGGACGTTTGTGGACAAACCGCAATACCCTCCTCTAAGAGGTATGTTATGCTTAGGCTACCTACTTTCTTTTTCAATACATATTAGCTACGGTACTTTCACATTTACTCACATAACATATTATCTACTTTCTCACTTACTTTTCTGGTCTAGAGAGCTAAGAAAAATGGTCGTGAGGATTCATCTACCTTTCTGAAAGAATGTTTCTTAAGGGTCCATATTTTCAATACATTATGTGTTTTTTATTAATTTACATAAATAATGTTTCATCATTGCTATGTCTTAACCCATTAGTGCATATGATCCGAAAAATCGGATCTTGGTATTTCAGGCTTTAAATTTCATAATTGTGTGATTTTCTTTTCTTTCCACTTTCATATCTGTTCAGTAATTCCTTCTGAACAAGTCAGTACCATTAGTTAGTGTGTGCAGTTGGCCAGACTGATACAGTATTCATTAGAAGACAACATGGCGTCTCGGAGGAGCACTGTTCACAGCATGTGGTAAGTATTTTGCAAAAATATCACTTATTTATAACATATCTGGTCTCTTATTTGTTGTAGAAGTATTGTTGAGAATCCATGCTTTTGTTTGATATGTATTTTAGACAAGTACGTTCATATGTTTTGGAAATAACGTGATTTATTTTCGTGGATCCGAAAAATCGGATCACATGCAAAGCAGTCTTACATTGTTCTCCTTATACAATACCAACTAAATGTTGTAATTGTTGTAGGATGTTTCTGATCTCAACATAATGAGTACAATATTTGTTTCTCATTTTGTTTCAGCCTCCCTGTGGCCAAGATAATCGAAATGCTTGAGGAAGAGGACGAGGAAGACAGTGATGACACTGAGAATGTAATATACGCTGCAGTTCCAGCTGAGGGTAGGGAGACAGACATTGACAGTGATAAAACAGATGACGAACATGAAGGTAACCTTAACCACCTTGGTTGGAGGATGATGATTAGCTCGTGTGAAATACAGACTAATGACACAGCCTTTGAAGAAACCGAAAATTCTCTCGGACTTACACCAGAACCTATCGCGTCCGGTTCAAAAGTTGTTCAGGTATCTGAAATAGATGAAAATGGTGGACTCCCGCGAAAGAAGAAACGTGTTCCGGTGAGGGAAAAACAAAATTTTACGTGGAGGAAATCAGATCCTCATCCTGTCTTGAAAACTCAGTGTGAACCAATACCTGTGTCTGAGACTGCAGAAACATGCCAAACACCATTGCAGTTTTTTCAGTTGTTTTTTTCAAAGAATTTGGTACAGAAAATTGTAGAGGAAAGCAATAAATATGCAGCTCAGAAAAATTTTATTCTCGGCCTAACAGAGTCGGAATTTTGGGTACTGATAGGAGGCCTGCTTTTATCTGGGTATGCTAAATATCCCAACAGAAGGATGTACTGGTCAGCAGATGAAGATGTTCCCAAGCTTTTAGCCAACAGCATCCGCTGTAATAGATTTGAAAGTATTTTGCACTACCTGCATTTCAATGATAATGACAACATTGACCCGAGAGATCGTCTGTACAAGTTGAGACCTATCATCGATATACTGAACGAAAATTTCAGGAGCCATGGTGGACTTGAAGAGCACTTGTCTATAGACGAAAGTATGATTCCATACTATGGAAAACATTATGCTAAGCAATATATAAGAGGTAAACCAATAAGATTTGGATTCAAGAACTGGGCACTTTGTTCTTCATCTGGTTATATGGTGTCCTTCAAAATTTATACAGGGAAGGAAGAAAATGATGAGAAGCAGTTTGGCTTAGGTGGTGATACAGTTATCTCACTAATAAAATCTGCAGAGGTACCCCCACACAAAGGGTTCAAGCTATACTTTGATAACTATTTCACGTCAATAAAATTGCTCAAACACCTGTCTGATGAAGGTTACTGTGCAATGGGAACTATTCGAGAAGGCCGTACTGAGAAATGCCCTCTCATCAGCACAGCAGAAATGAAGAAACTGCCGCGTGGATCCAGCGATTTCCGCTCTTCGGGTGAAATACTTGCCGTCAGGTGGAAGGATAACAATGTTGTTACCATAGCAACAAACCACGGTGAAAATAGAGAAGGAACCTGCTCTAGATGGTCCAAGGAAAAGAAAGGAAAGGTGACAATCAAGCAGCCTACACTTTTTGGCTCCTATAATAAAGGAATGGGGGGTGTAGATCTAATGGATCAGTTAGTGGCGACATACAGAACCAGAATACGTCAAAAAAAGTGGTACTGGCCCATCTTTGTTTACTTACTGGACGTTTGTATTGTCAATGCATGGCTGATAATGCGTAAAGTCTTGCCGGATGATGATAAATCGCAAAGTCTCCTGAAGTATCGAAGGGATGTATGCGTTAGTTTGCTGAAGACGCATGGAACTGTTTCTAGAAGGGGAAAACAACCGTGTGATCCCAACATAGATAGTCGCTTCGACGGAAGGAACCACTGGATTATTCCCGTGAGCACGGAAAAGAAATGTCGCCAGTGTTCAGGTAAAGCAAAATTCATGTGCGACAAATGTGATGTAGGCCTGCACCCGAAATGTTTCAAGGCCTACCATTCATACTAGGAAAACAGTGGTGGTATTATGACTTAGGCAGTTTCTTTGAAGAACTCTACAAAAGTGTGATAGAAGTACAGAATTTTGAGCAAAAAAATATTGTTTGTATCAACATTTGAGCATGTTTTTTGTATGTGAGTGTATATGTAACTGATAATCTGACAAAATCAACAATAAATAAACTATCGTTGTGTTGTACTGGTCTTCTATTATTGAGTCTTCTCTTCCTCTCCCTCTTCCACAGTGTATTTTATCCTTGCATGTGATCCGATTTTTCGGATCGCACCTCCCTACCAAAGTACGCAATATCCCGTGTTCTATGCATAATATATATTTAATGTACTTACATATGGTTAGGAAAACACAAAAAAATTAACTAAAATGCAACCAGGAAACTTCATGCACTAATGGGTTAAGTGGGACATGTTTTGCCTATATTTTAGGCATCTTCAGCTGCTGTTCCTAATATCTAAGATTAAAAATTGCTAGGATCCTACGCTTTGTTTATGATAAAATGCTTAAAGTAGTTGGGGCTAATGTGAATTGCTTTGTCTGAAAAATTGTTCTTATATATGCTTCATACCTTATAGATGCCTAAAAAATAGATGTTGTTCAATATGGACCTAACAATGAGATTTATAACTTGCAAGGATTCATCTATCCGAGAGATCTCATACCATAAAACAGGTATAGTTTGCATGAAAAATGAAAAGAGGTTTACCCACATTTGGTGGACAGAAAGCCAACTGAAGTTAATTAGTTTTGACATGGTTCCATAGATGGAACCTCAAAGAATACCTGGAAACTTTCATAGATATTCTCATCATTTAGGTTACTCTCTTTTTGTGTCTTCATTTTTGTGACCATAAGCTATTCAAAAAATAGTCAGAAAAATCCATCAAAGTGATAACTACTCTATGAATGGAAGGGTGTTATTGGAGGAACAGACCCACCAAACAGTTTTGGTAAATGGGGAATTTTTCAAATTCCTGAACTTGAAAGGAAATTGTGAAATTGAAGCCAGTTAGTGCAACTTAGTACACATTGTTTGCTGTTGTAAATTGTGTTTCCTTGATTGGATTATTGCAAGATTTGGATTATACTTGTTGTGTTTAATTCCATTAAAATTATTCTTCCTTTCTTTAAAATATATTGTTTCTCTTGTGAAACCTTAAATATTATTATCGATAATGTTATGCCTCTTATTTCTTGCCATACAATTGGGCATTCCATAGCGTAACTTTGCATCAGGTCACATTATTCATTGAAATGAACGGAAATATAAGCAATGGAGAAATTGCTGAATGATATGGACAGAGTCTTGGGGAAGCAGTACAATACCATGCATTTTGTGTTTTCCAGGCATGTCCTCAGTCCAAGGAGTCTGTGCTGATTTCCCGTGTCCCAAGGGCTCTGACTGTCATGAGAAGAGGTTTATGAACTGTCCTACTGCACCATGTCAGCCGGTGCCAGTCTGTATCCCGATAGCCGATGAGCCACCAGTGAACACACTGCTGTCCTCTCGACGTTCAGGTACGTTGTTAGTGACCCAGTCTGGAAATCAGTGGCAAAGTCTTATGGAAGAGAGGCAGACAGTGTAAACCCAAATTACAAATAGTATATATTAACCCAATGGCATATACTGACGGCTCCGAGCCGTGCGATTGTACGCAGGACGTAATGTAGCTTGACTAACATGTTATATACCATCGGAACGAGCAAGAGTCACTCTTTCTCCCTATCCAAAGTGAGTAGATGAGTAGCAACGTGCATAGAAGGCATTTGTCAGCTAGCGGTGATATATCAGATATTTTGAACAGAAATGATAATGAAAGTGAGCCAGATATTTCGGATTTTGGAGAATTATTTAGTGTCAGTGGTGATAGTAACAGCGGTAAATCCAAGAAAAGTGACAGCGAATCAGAGAATTCTGATGGTGATAGTGATGTCTCTAATGTTGAAGTGCCAGCTGCTAGAAGTGCTAAAGAGATGAAAAATGAAAACTACTGAAATGCCAAAATATCCAAATAAAAGATATATGATTTTTTTTCATTTTGTAAACTGAAGTTTGCATGCCTCCATGGCTCTAGTGGCAGTACACCAGCCTCTCACCACTGGGCTCCATGGTTAAAATCCCAGTCACTCCATGCGATATTTGCGCTGAACAAAGTGGAGGTGGGACAGGTTTTCCTCTCTATACTATGATTTTCCCTGTCATCTTTCATTCTAGCAACACTCTCCAGTATCATTTCATCTGACAGTAATTAATCATTACCCCAAGGAGTGCAACAGGCTGCGGCAGCTGGCACAATTCCTATCCTTGCTGCTAGATGGAGGGCTTCGTTTATTACATCCCTGAACCAGTCAAATGACTGGAAACATGGTGTGGATTGTGGATTTTCATTTTTCCAAATTAAAGTTTGCATAGGAAAACTGTAATAAGAATAACTAATAAATTAAAGTACTCATGAACTGTGTTTTATGTAAATTAAATACTAATCTTGAGCATGCGAAGTGCTAGAAAATCAATATGCCCATGGGTTAATAATTAAGGCAAGGATTTTTGATCTACTATCAAAGTGCTCTTCAGATCTTAGCGAAAAGCATCGGCCCATCACTGTTTTTGTCATCCTTTTGGTCTCCTACTGGCGACTTCTAACATGTAAACTATCTTCGCAATAGTGTCGGCGTCTGCCCTTAGTACATGTCCAAACCATCATAGACAGTTCCCGTGCATTTTTTCTTGAATCAGTGCAACGCCAAATCTCTCCCTGATAGGTTCATTGGAGATGCGATCCAGTTTTCCATCTCAGCTTCTTAGTCTCCATGACACCCATTTGACACTCTGTCTCAATCGTAGTCAGCAACATTCGCAACCATACAGTGCAACAGGTCGGACGACAGTACGACAGATTTTTTATTTGAGATTATCTTTCATCCTCCGGTCGCAAGTGACGCTGGTTGTTGTTCTCCATTTCACCCAGGCTGCGGATATCCTTGCATTGACCTCTTCGACAAGTTGGCCATCATCCGTGATCGTGGAGCCAAGATGCTTGAATTTTGTCACTCGTGGTGGGTCCTCACCATCTACCTGAATGGTTCTGTTTGCTTGAGGTGTATATTTTAAAAGATAAAACTAGCTGGGTGGAATATCTTCTGGGGTTCTTCTTGTTCACCACTAATGATCTTGCAAACAGAAACAGAGCTTGAGTAGCCTAGATTACGTTTCAAGAGCGCATAGAGATTATTAGAAACTTTGACCAATGAAAGGCACCTAGCCATCCCAGATTCTGAGAAAGAATTAGTACTGTTTTTTTAAGTTGAGGCACTCAGACCTACTGTATTTCAGAGGCAAAGGGTTAGAAATCTCTTTGAAGGAATTTTAAAACCAACTTTAGCAATTGAAATATATTCTATATGAGATGAAATTCACTGATTATTTTACTATACTCTGAAAATCAAACGAGCTGACAATTCTTTTTGTTTAATTACCTAGATGTGTACAAAAATGTTACATTCTTCATATAAAATGTAAAAATATGTAATACTTCTAAGAATACATAAAAGTATGCAAAATGAAACACAGGTATAACCGTATCAGAACCACAGTTCACTGACATTTTCACTTGTCTACAAGTAAAAGAATGGAATTCATAATTACATAAGAATCCAGGCCCTATTAATAATTAGTATTATAATTTCAAGAACATGAAAATATATTTTCACTTTTTTGCTATTTGCTTTACGTCGCACCAACACAGATAGGTCTTACGGTGACGATAGGATAGGAAAGGCCCAGGAATGGGAAAGAAGCAGCCATGAACTTAATTAAGGTACACACCAGGCGAGTTGGCCATGCGGTTAGGAGCGTGCAGCTGGGAGGTTGCATCCAGGAGATAGTGGGTTCAAATCCCACTGCCGACAGCCCTGAAGATGGTTTTCCGTGCTTTCCTATTTTCACACCAGACAAACACTGGGGCTGTACCTTAATTAAGGCCACAGCCGCTTCCTTCCAACTCCTAGCTCTTTCCTAACCCACTGTCACGATAAGACCTATCTGTGTCGGTGCGCGTAAAGCCACTAGCAAAAAAAAATAATTAAGGTACAGCCCCAGCATTTGTCTGGTGTGAAAATAGGAAACCACTGAAAACTATCTTCAGGGCTGTCGACAGTGGGATTGGAACCCACTATCTGCCGGATGCAAGCTCACAGCTGCACGCACGCCCCTAACCGCATGGCCAACTTGCCTGGTATGAAAAACTAACATAATTTTATTTCTACTTACAATGTCTTTGTGTTAAGTTTTCTGACTACCTTCTTTATTATTCTGAAGAATTTAAGGGGAGGTTGTAAGTTCTATCACACCATGTGTTTGAGAAGTATCAAAAGAGGACATCAGATTAATCAGGGATGAATGTGGTAGAAGAAATAAATAGATACTAATAAAATAAAATAAATGTAATGAAAGGCACTAACATAGAACAGAACAGAATTCTTCAGAACATCTTGTCATCAGCATACAGTGAGCCACCTGGTGATGAATGAGCGTACCACTACAGCTCCAACGGTAAAGCATTCTTAAATACAAACCCTCATTATTGTAGAAGTCTTCCTCGTGAACCATCGATGTTTTCTCCTGAAGATGTGGAGCAAAGTTCTCTGCGAAACGTAAAGAGTTACCTCTTATTTTCTGGATATGGCGTAAGCCCAAAAGCCTATATCATGTCTACAAGTACGGGCCGTGAAAGCATCAATGTTAACACATGTTATAGTTTGAGGCGCTGGCCTTCTGACCCCAACTTGGCAGGTTCAATCCTGACTCAGTCCGGTGGTATTTGAAGGTGCTCAAATACATCAGCCTCATTTCGGTAGATTTACTGGCATGTAAAAGAACTCCTGCAAAACATAATTCTGGCACCCTGGCATCTCCGAAAACTGTAAAATTATTAGCGGTATGTAAAGCCAATGACATTATTATTAGTTATTATCATACGATCTGCTTAATGTTTATTTTGGCTGATGTTGGCCACTAAGTGGCTGAAACTAGTCCCAAGACTAATGTAATACTATTTACTTAATACATTGTATTTGTTATAATTGCAGAATAAAATTTATAGTTTATACACCAACTCAAGATGTGTGGCGAAGCCCTGAAAAATTTTGTCACCATACTTCAGTTCTTATTTCTGGTTGTAGAAATAAAGATATGATCACTATTTCATTTCATTTAATGATATAACATATATTTCCAGATACTTTGCAACTTCTAGATGTTTGTCATGGAATCCAGTGTCCAGAAGGCTCTGACTGCCATGAGAGAATTGAGCAACAATGTCTTCATCCACCCTGTCAACCAGTGGCTATGTGTGTTCCTTTCAAAGAACGACCCTCCGAGGATAACGTGCGTTTATTCCCAACAAGAGGTATGTTGAAGAAAGAATTGTGTTCAGCAATAATAAGTATAATAATAATAACAACAACAATACGTCCCAGGAATCAACCTGGGAGGAGCCCTTATGGCTGAAAACTCTGTACTTCCCCAAGTTTCTTCACAGAGTCACGTTCCAAGATATCCTCATGTAAGATTCCTAGTTCTTCTAGGTATTTTTCCACCTTTATGAATCAGTATTTGATGATGTTGCAGGGTGTCAATCAATTGTTTCAATTTACTGACTTTCGGAAGGTAGTTCATGTTGAACATTATGAAGAAGTTGCGGCGTTTGTGCCTGATCTTGTTTGTAGGAGTCCGCAATACCTTCAAACCACGTTGGCCCGAGAATCCGAAGGCCTGCATGCATTGTGCAAGACAACGGTGGATTGGTTACCACCCAGGGTAGTTGCTTCTGCTGAATTTTTACAGTTGAAAAACTGTAGATGGGGGTCGGTGATATTTCACACCAACCAAGGTACTGCCAAGGTTGTGAGCCTTGGAGCCCCCAACACTGATCAGCTCACTGACCCAATTTCCTGCTGGGATTGGATACCCACTCGGTTGCTCAGCTTATCAGGGACACCTCTTGTAAGTAACGTGCCGGAGTTGGAGTGAATGAGGCTGAGTTGGATTCTCTTGCTGAATCCAATATGTTACAGTTGCAGATGACATGCAACGACACATTTCACTCCAACTCCGGCACGTTACCTACAAGAGGTGTCCCTGTTAAGCCGAGCAACCCGGTGGAAGGTCGGGTATCCAATCCCAGCAGGAAATTGGGTCAGTGAGCTGATCAGTGTTGGGGGCTCCAAGCCTCACAACCTTGGCAGTACCTTGGTTGGTGTGAAATATCACCGACCCCCATCTACAGTTTTTCAACTGTAAAAATTCAGCAGAAGCAACTACCCTGGGTGGTAACCAATCCACTGTTGTCTTGCACAATGCATGCGGGCCTTCGGATTCTTGGGCCAACGTGGTTTGAAGGTATTGCGGACTCCTACAAACAAGATCAGGTACAAACGCCGCAACTTCTTCATAATGTTCAACATGAACTACCTTCTGAAAGTCAGTAAATTGAAACAATTGATTGACACCCTGCAACATCATCAAATACTGATTCATAGAGGTGGAAGAAAAACCTACAAGAACTGGGAATCTCACATGAGGATATCTTGGAACGTGACTCTGTGAAGAAACTTGGGGAGTTTTCAGCCATAACCCAAAATGAAAACTGGCAAGAAGTGGACCGAAGAATGGAGGGTTGCTAACCAAAGAAGAATGTGGGAACACTGGGCAAATGTGAAAGATAGTAGGAGAAGGCAGTGGAAATAGCGTGGTCCATAGAAGACTGAAACGAGAAGAAAAAATAAGAAGAATAACAACAATAATATATGCAGAATATTCAGCAAAAGTGTTAGAAAGATAAAACTGAAACAGCATATGGAACAAACGTGTGCTAGAATGCAGGATGGAGCTAAACCACAAATTGTTAAAAAATGATTTATTTGGATATTACTATTATATATTTATTATCTCACAATATATGAATAATTATTGTCTGTGTCTGTTAGGTCATCAGCCCAGAGGCTGGTTGGATCCTCAAATAGCACCACCAAAGGCTATGCAGTTATAGGAAAACAGCAAAAACCAATGGCAGAGCCCAAATGAGGCGTACTAGGTAAGATGAGGAGCGAGGTAGTTTGCCATTGCTTCCCTCACTGGGCCAGAATGTGCCACTGCAGCACGATCCACTTTTATTCTCCCACTGTACAAAATGAAGATTTTGGAATACCAGTATCTCTGAATAGCAATCTTGCGGTGCGAGAGGGAGCTAAGTCCCATTTTACTATTTTAACGTAGCACAATAAGAACAAATTAAACAATTGGCTACTAGATTTTAACATAGTGAATTTATAAAAATCCATGAAGATTATTCTGAGGCAAAATTACACAATCCCAATGGACTTACGGTTCCCCATTTAACAAATAGAGATATGTCAGTGAAATGAAACACATGTTTTATTAGATTTTAAGATGTACTGTAATATATGACAATATCTCAAAAAAATGTTTTCTAATGATTGTGAATGTATTCTTTTAACACACTGATGACTGTCCCCAGAGATCTCCATATACTGCAGCCAGTGGTTGTTTACAGGCCCCGGAGATCTCCGTTTTTACACAACGGCATCATTTGTAGCTTGTTGTGCTATCTGTTGGCTATAATTTATCTACTTTCAATCATGACATGGAGTAGAGGAATCATAGATGTATTTTATTAATTGTATGGTCTTTGTAGCGCAGGGAAACTTTGTATATACAGGGGTGATTTTATGCACCGAGAAACATTGTACAAGATGGCGCACCCATGGCAACATGCCCTATGTGACGACAAAATATTTCAATATTTATATACAGATTTATTATCTGAGATGCTACATGGGTGATGAGCCCTGAGAATTGTTGTAGTTTCTGAGCTGACAGTAGGTCACAGCCAGCAGTAGGTGGTGGACTACAAGAATCCTCACTTTTATGCACCTTGTATTTCCTTGATTATTGATGAAATTGTGAGTGAGATTATGAGTTCCAAACAGTGTAGTCATGGAATATAAATTATTGCTGCATCTTCCTTTCTTTAAACCTTCATGTATTTAACAAAATAATGTCGGATATATAGAGCTATTCCCTGGAGCTCCAGTGTAGATGTCAACATGGCGCGGCGCATTCAGTTGCCGACAGCTACTGATAATTGTGATTAATTATGTACAGACCGGTTATAATACATACCGAGTGACAGTGAATTAGATATTTCTAATGATTAATGGCTAATACTAAACAGGGAGTAGCCGTAAAGAGAAATCCTTGCATACTTGGAAACAATGAGTATACGAATGGCACAGATACGGCATTCATACTACACTGTGCTTAGAAAGACTATTAAATAGAGCCACAAACAGTATTGTTTTGAAAAGTATCATGGCATAGAGTCTACAAGGCAACCTAGTGAGTACATGTTCCAAGTTTGAGGTCAATATCTTGAATACATTTCGAATTACAGTAGTTTGAATGCAGCGGAATCATTTCTTTCTTCGAGTCTTGAACTATCCAGTCTGCATGGGGTAGCAGCCTCTGTTCAGGGCCGGTCGTCAATGTGTTAATTGTTGGTATAACAAGTTTAAAAAATTGGTTACTAGATTTCAAGAGAGTGAATTTATAAAAGTTCAACAAGATTGTTTTAATGCAACATATAGCGGTAAGCTAGTGAAATGAAACATGGGCGGTTATTAGATTTTAAGACTGTAATATATGACAAACTACAAACTCAAAGAAGGTGGTTTCTAAACATTGTGAATGTACTATTTTAATTGTTAGTGTAAGCAACTGAGGATGATCCATGGATCAAAGCTTGTATTGCAATTTAGATATAAATAAATAAATTTTACAACAGTATTGATTAGGTGGGAATGTCAGAAAACTCTTCTTCTTCAACTTTCTGTTACAGTTCTAGAGATTTGTCAAGGTTTCCAGTGTCCACAAGGCACGCACTGTCACCCAATAGCTGATTTCCACTGCCCTCTTCCTCCGTGTCCACTGGAGCCTGTCTGCTTCCCAGACCAAGAGAGCGCACCACAGGAAGAATGGCACCATGATCCACCAACAGGTACGTGTTACAGTTTCAGGTATGCTGTGCCTCACATCTCGACTATCGAGGATTATAACCTTTCACTCCAATAGGGCTATGAGTGCTGTTTCCTAGTAGTTATTCTAGCTGAACTGCATAGATGTGGGGATTTGGAGACCCTTGTTTATGAAATGACCTACACCCTGTTTTTTCTTCTTCTAATTTGTCTTTTCTCGTTCATGATATTTCTGACAAGTTGTTTCCATTTCCTTCGGTCCCAAATGGCATTTTCTGTTAATTGCTTCTCCTTGACATCTTCCCCCATGCAATCCATCCATCTTCTTCTGGGTCTACCTCTCTTCTCCTACCTTCCACCTCCATGTCAAGTGTTCTTCTTCTCACATAGTTTTCATCCCTGAGCTTAATGTGGCCATACCTGAGCAATCATCTTTGTTGGACCTTTCTAGATATTTCAGTCATTTTAACGCTGCCTAGTAGAAATGTGTTCTTGATGTGGTCTTTTCCTGTAATGCTACCCATCTGTCTCAGCATTTTCCAGCCACTTACACTGTGACTGCACTGTTTTCTTTCTTCACAACTGGCTTTCCGTCGCACCGACACAGATAGGTCTTATGGCAACGATGGGATAGGAAAGGCCTAGGAGTGGGAAGGAAGCGGCCGTGGCCTTAATTAAGGTACAGCCCCAGCATTTTCCTGGTGTGAAAAAGAGAAACCACGGGAAACCATCTTCAGGGCTGTTGACAGTCGGGTTAGAACCCACTATCTCCCAGATACAAGCTCACAGCAGCGTGGCCCTAACCCCACGGCCAACTCACCCAGTGACTGCACTGTTGGCCGAGTTTTTGCACCATATAGCACTGCAGGTCTCTCCGCGGATTTATAGGCTTTTCCCTTTGTTTGGATGTTTAGTTTCCTGTCAAAGAGGAAACCAGACAACCTTTTCCAGTTAGACTACGCAGCCTGAATTTGGCAGGTAATTTCTAGATCTAAATTACCACCCGCAGACATTGTGGACCCTGAGTATTTGAAACTGTTCCTTGCCTGGAGCTGGTTTCCATCCATATGAACTAGTGATGGGCAGAATCAAAGACTTTCCAGAATTGATTACTATGCATCCAAAAACATTTCAGAATTGAAACTTGTATTAGAAACCAAATTCTCATATCTTACATAACTCAAGTAACTGAAATTTAAGTGAACTCTGGACATCAAGAACGATTAGTGTCCAGGAAGTGCTTTGATAAAGGCTGTGTGTTTATATTATTTGACGAACATAAGACATTTTAAATTGCAGCTATTTTATATAAGTTTGATATTATGCCATTGGTTGTTATCAAAATGTGTACTTTCAGTCTCTCACTCCCTCTCTTAATTCTCTTATAACTCTACTGTGTATTTTCAGTCTCTCACTCCCCCTCTTAATTCTCTTATAACTCTACTGTGTATTTTCAGTCTCTCACTCTCTCTCTCAATTCTCTTATAACTCTACTGTGTATTTTCAGTCTCTCACTCCCCCTCTTAATTCTCTTATAAGTGTATTTTCATTCATATATGATGTACATATATAGTACATATCAATTGTGGAGCCTCCGTGGCTCAGGCGGCAGTGCGTCGGCCTCTCACCGCTGGGTTCCGTGGTTCAAATCCTGGTCACTCCATGTGAGACCTGTGCTGGAAAAAGGGGAGGCAGGACAGGTTTTTCTTTGGGTACTCTGGTTTTCCCTGTCATCTTTCATTGCAGCAGCACTCTCCACTATCATTTCCTCTCATCTATCAATCATTAAACATTGCCCAAGAGGAGTGCGAATTGCCTCGGCAGCTGGAACAATTCCTATCCTTGCCACAAGGTGGGGCTTCATTCATTCCATCCCTGATCCGGTCACTGACTGGAAAACCGGTTGTAGGTTTTCATTCATTACATATCAGTTGTGTTAAATAACATTTTATTTCACCGAGAGAGTGGCCGCCTAGGTCAAGGCACGAAGCTGTCAATTGCATTTGGAGGGGAGTGGGTTCGAATTCCACTCTTGGTAGGCCTGAAGATGGATTTTCATGGTTTCCAAATTTCACAAGAGCAAAATGCTGGGGCTGTATCTTAATTAAGGCCGCGACGACTTCCTTCCCACTCCTAGCCGTTTCCTATCCCATCCTCGTCATAAGACGTATGTGTCAGTGTGACGTAAACCAAATTCGAAGAAAATAAAATAAAACATTTTATTTCTCCTTATAGGAAATATAAAAAAGGCAAAGAATTGATTGTGAGTGATTTGCTTTGAAACAGTAATGTATAACCATCATTACAACTTGATATTGGTGTATCAGCTCTATCAGTAAGATTCTATTTGAGAAATTATCGTTCTTACATCTGAGAGAAGCATTCAAATACATCTTAGTTAAAAATTTGTGTGACATGCATTATTCTCTTTACCCCATCATGAATACAAAGGAAGTTCTCAGTTACGTCCAGAGATGGTGCTACTATCCCCATTGTTCTTGGATACTGCATAAAGAGAGACCAGTGTGGTCTCACTTTGGGATTATCATTAGTGAATACCTCGAGCGGAAGTATTCAAATACTTTTATCAGGACTCAAGATATTTGAGAACTTGTAAGGATGGAAAAATTCAACATTTTCGTCTTGAATACTCCCATCACTAACCTGAACAGTTTTATTCCCATTTCCTCCCAGGCACATGTATTCAGTCTCATTTCAGCAATTTTACGAGCTCTTCTCCAGCATTGTAGTTTATGTTCAAGCTGTTCTCTATTTGTGCTGCATAGTATAATACCATCTGCAAATAGCAAATAGCTGGTGATTCTCTTAGATTTTCAGAAACAACATCCAATAACAGATCAAAAATATAGGGATTCAGTGCAGATCATTGATGAAGACCAACATGAACTGTTACAGCCTCCATAAATCCTACACTGCACCCTGCTAGGGTTGAATAAATTAGGATGACCTTAGACCACTTGTAACAGAGACCTAAGTTATTGTTGCTATGCCCATTGCCCATGGTAAGATGTTTTGTAAAATTTGTACAACTAAGGATTGAGTTCAAAGCCCTTTTATCTTACCCTTCACATTGGCCTGGCTTGTGTTTGGCCGAACTTATGACACAAATTCAACAATTGCTTTTTCTGCCTCCCTTCTTGCATTTCTGTTGTGATACATTGGCGTTTTAACCTCATAAAAACACTAGCAGCTTCCTTAGTCCACCCAGATCCTGCCGATTTAGAAGTGTTTATGTTTACGAATGAGCTTCACAATCTTCTTTCATTGTAGCGCCAGCATCATCGTCATGTCACCTTCGTTGTTTGGTTCATTTTGCAAAATTAATTTTACAGAAGAGAACATATCCTATTTTATGAAACATTTTATCAAAGGTTTTATAAAACTTGATTTTGACTGTGAGCAGCACAAGTTTTATAAAATTAAATTACTGTACAATAAATTTGAAGGAAAATTTGAACATGAGCAACAGGTATTACCCAACAAAGAGATGAAGACTTTGGATTTAGAGTTTAGATCAGAATATAATTTCCATGACGTATTCTTTATTCTGATGCTAATCTTGTCTGTCCTGAGTGAGTTGTGGATGTTGTGATTTTTTTGGAACTGTTGTGCTCCCGAGATGAGATGCAGCACACAGTTTTGAATGCACTGCATCTTATCCAGGTGCATTTCAGCTGCCATTCTGGCATACTCAAAGTTAGGTCTGAGGGAGGACTTACACAGTGTGAGACTGTTTCCTAGATTGAGACTTTTGCTGATTTCCATTAGCAGAAAAATTTAATTTCAGCTAGGTGCTTGTGTGCCTGGTCTGAAAGAGAACTGGTGTGATCCCTAAAGGTCAGTCCTCAGCGGATCACTTCACCAAAGAAGATCAGTGGTAGGGGGTCTGTTCTGCAACATTTTGAAAAGAAGGTAGCACTGCTTTCATTGATATTAATTTCAATTCTCCATTTTCGAATTCAGGGTTCAAAGGTGGAGACGGCATCTTGGAGGTAATTTTGTACTATGGGAAGTTGCCAAGTGACAGAGGAGACTGACGTGTCATCACATTACTTGTATATTTTTATGTGTGTAGGCTTAGGTCTACAGGGTCTACGTCTCTATATTCGGGAGAAGGAGAGGGGCCGGTCCCCACTGTTGGCTGTCCTGAAAATGGTTTTTCGTGGATTTTCATTCTCCTGCACTAAAGCAAATTTTTGGACAGTTCCTAGTACAGGCCACGTCTGTGAACCTCCTCACCTTCTCCCATATAAATCTCCTGGCCTGAGAGATGGTGTTACCATCTAGGAAACCTGCTGTCCCCTTCAGGTTGCTTACCTGTTTCTGCTTGGTCATCACCTGATGGTCTGCTTGCCATGGAGCTCATTTCTCCACTCACTGCTGACACATCAGAATGCTCTTCCATATCGTTTAGCTGTTTGGTGGACCAAGATCTGCTCTACAAATTTCCTACAACCATTAGTCTGTTACCATGAATAAAGATTTTTAGACCCGAATTACATGATCTGTCTAAGTGAAACCGTAGCATGTTAATGTCTTCCATCTCTTCTGAATCCAGTTTTATCCTGATACATATTTTAGTCCCTATCAAGTTCTTCGCATTTTCCAAAATTATGGATGCCTTTAGATTTGATACCACACATGCTTTTACAGGTCTCCCTCCCATGTTATTTCCTATTCTAAAAGCCTTGTCAATATCGCTCTTGCTACAGTCTACTTTTACTTTTTCCCTAATCACCAAGGTTACTTTGTTCATCGTCTCATCGAATATTTGGGATATCATAACCAGACATGGAGTAAACAAATATATCATCGCTAAATCATGTGGGGGTCATAATTATCACTTATTCAGTTTTATTACTGTAATTTATTTCCACTACTGTTTACACAAGAAAAAGATCTCTACTTCATTCAAGACTCAACAACACTTCTTTAATTTCTAGGAGAAATATATAATATAATCTTTAACTAAAACAAAGACATTGTTCTGCCAAAACAATATTGCCAACTCTTACCTCTACATGGTCTTCCAGTTCTTCTATTTCTTTTTTTTTTTTTTTTGCTATTTGCTTTACGTCACACCGACACAGATAGGTCTTAATGGTGATGATGGGATACGAAAGGCCTAGGAGGTGGAAGGAAGCAGCCATGGCCTTAATTAAGGTACAGCCCCAGCATTTGCCTGGTGTGAAAATGGGAAACCATGGAAAACCATCTTCAGGGCTGCTGACAGTGGGGCCCGAACCCACTATCTCCCGATTACTGGATACTGGCCGCACTTAAGCGACTGCAGCTATCGAGCTCGGTGACAGTGGGGCTCGAACCCACTATCTCCCGATTACTGGATACTGGCCGCACTTAAGCGACTGCAGCTATCGAGCTCGGTAGTCCTTCTATTACTAGAGCATCTCTCATATAAACCCAGACTCAACGCACAGTGTTTGTACTCTGTGCTACAGCAGCTGCAGTATGGGAGGCGCGCGCATAGTTCTTGACCTTGCAAGCAGCCTGCATGTGTTCGACCTGGCAAGCATCAGTCGCCAGTCTGAATCTCAACTGTTAACCCGTTCGGTGGGCGATGCGGTGAGATCCGCGGCTGCAAGTCGCTTGCTCGGTGGGGGACGCGGATATATCTGCTGATTCAATTTTTTTTTTTTCTCAGTTGCCTGTCTGCAGAGGTTTATTTCCTTTTCAGTAGTGTATTCTGGATGAGTCTGCTGTCTGATGTGAATTTTTTCAACTACGTTCTCCCAATACCAATGTGTCATCCATGAGTTGCAACATAAAGAACTCAGCTGAGTCCGGGAAAGAACGACCTAAGGCCTAATAGCTCCGCGCTGAAGTTTTAGCTCATCGCCTAATCATCCCTTGGATGTAATAATATTGCTGTAGAAGGGATTTCTAGAGATTATGACACTGAACAGACCTCTCTGATGACATTTTAGAACTGTGACCTGATTTATTATCCCCAGTCTTGAGTTCTTCTTTCACGACTGGAGGGTGTGTTTATCGCGAGTTACAAAACATTTTATTATCGTACGCATCCGTAATAGTCATATTTCATGATTTCCGTCCAAGCTGCTGAGAACAGGGTTCTATTTGATCCTTTTTCTTATATTTTTTCCGCTAAAATGTCTATAACGAATTACCGGCCCCCACTGTTAGAGGAAGATGATTTACGAGTCATGATAATCAAAATGTTGGAATTTAGTGGGGAGAATTGTAATATTAGTGAAGTAAGTTCTGCCGAAGGGGAATTCATAAGTGACAGGAAATTACCTGGAATAAGTACTGCAGGCTCGAATATACAGGGTTTGGGCATAGCTGATGCGAATGTTCAGCAGTCGCAAGAGAGACAACACGTGTTCGATTCCAGTTCAAGTAACGATCATGACAGTGACAGTTGTGACAATAATACTCATTACAATCCAATCATTGTGAGTTCTTCATCAACTTATAATGAAAATGGACAAAGAAATTCCTGCTTTGATCCAAATTTCCACCATGATGTAAAGAGAGTGTTTTTAGGGAAAACAAAACTGAGCGAAATATTTTAACTACATTTTTATGACGAGATATGCCAGAACATAGCTGAACAGACAAAAGATGCCGAGCAGGAAATCGCACATAAAACCCAGTTTAGTAAGATGAAAGGAAGGAATCAAGATCAAAACCATGTCCGGACAAATAAGGACAAAATAAAGCTTCTTATGGCCATTCTGTTGCCGCAGGGGATTCTACAGAAACCTAAATTAGGACACTATTTCTCGCAATCGCTTGTTCGCTACACCTATTTTCTATGAGCTGATGACACAGAAGAGATATTTTCCTCGCCAGATTGAGTGGCCTGGCCGGCCTCCTGACCCCAACTCGGCAGGTTCGATTCTGGCTCAGACCGGTGGTATTTGAAGGTGCTCAAATACGTCGGCCTCTTGTCAGTAGATTTACTGGCATGCACAAGAACTCCTGTGGGACTAAATTCTGACAGCTCAGTATCTCCGAAAACCATAACAGTAGTTAGTGGGACGTGAAGCCAATAACATTATTATTATTATTATTATTATTATTATTATTATTATTATTATTATTATTATTATTATTATTATTATTATTATTATTATTATTATTAGCGTATTCTCCCAATAATGGAAGACATTAAGCAAACAACTCAATCAAGCTTTCTTTGGGTTCTTCTTGTTCTGCCAATAGGCTTTCATTCTCTCTGAGAAAGCTTGTTTACGTTCTTCCGACCATTTCGGTCTGCACTGTTTTTGCTTTGGTTGCTTTGATGTAACTTCCCACTTGTTGACTTTGTGTCTGAAGGTGTCTCTTTCTAAAATGTCTGTTGCACATATGTTTGCGTTTTTGAGGTCCTTTCGAAGTTCGTCCAGCCAAGGTGTTGAATTCTTAAGTGAGCTAACATAATTTAATATTCTTTTTGACAGTCGATTTTCTGGTAATCTTGTGAGGTGTCCAAAGAATTTCATTCGTCTTTTCTTAATGTCAATTTCAATGTTTGAAACTTTTTCTGTTGTTTTGATTGATTGTAGTCTGTAACCATCTTGGGTATATCTTGCTCCTAGGAATTTCCTGATGATCTTCCTCTTTTGCTTTTTTATTTCTTCTAATTCTTGTTTACTGTTAAGTGACAATGTTTCACTTGCGTAAAGGACTGTTGGTTTTATGACTGTGTTGTAATGCTGAATTTTTGTCTGTCTTGACATGCATTTTTTGTTGTAGATGTCTTGAACTAACCCTAATGCCTTCTTGACTTTTTGGAGACGGTTTTGCTGTGAGATCTTCTCAAGGCCTGTCGGTTCGATGAATTCTCCGAGGTATTTAAAGTACGAGACCCAGTCGATTTTACCAGATTTTGTTCTCAGGCTCGTGATATCTGTCTTTGAACAGAAGAATTTAGTTTTCTCAAATGAAATCTGTAGTCCCACTTTTTCTGCAGATTCCTTAAGTATCTCAAGCTGCTTGATGGCAGTCTCCTCATCCTCTGTTAAAATCGCCAGATCGTCCTCAAAGACGAGGTATGGTACGTAGAGGTTGTTTTTGGGAAAGCCCAATCAGATCGGTTTCCAAGATTCACGTTTCTTGAGTTTCTTCTCCCATTCTTCCATAACCTTGTCTAGGACGACGTTGAACAGAATAGGAGAGAGTCCATCACCTTGTCTCACACCTGTTTGAATGTCGAAGGGTTCTGAAATTTCTCCCATAAATTTCACTTTAGATTTTGTGCCCGTTAGTGTTTGTTTTATGAGTTCTAGGGTTTTGGGATCTAGTCTTCTCTCTTCTAGAATTTGGAATAGTGAGGGTCTGTCTATTGAATCATATGCCTTTTTGAAATCTACAAATGTGCATACTGTAGGCTTTTGTCTGAGGGCTCGTAGTTTAAGTATGATTTTGAGGTTGAAAATTTGTTCTGGGCATGACCTGTTTGGTCTGAATCCTGCTTGAAATTCTGATAATTTGGGTTCTAATTGTTGTTGTGTTCTATGCAAGAGACAGGCTGATAGTATTTTGTATGTGACTGATACAAGTAAGATTCCTCTGTAATTGTTTACGTCTAACTTGCTGCCTTTTTTATGTAGTGGATGGATTAGAGCAATCTTCCAGTCATCCAGGAGCTTTTCAGTTTGCCAAATGTTTTGGATTATTTGTGTAATTTCTCTGAGTGAATTTGGGCCTAAATTTTTCAGAAGTTCAGCTACAATTCCGTCTTCCCCTGATGCTTTGTTGTCTTTAAGTTTCTTGATATGTGAATAAATTTCTTCTTGAGTTGGTGGTGACGAATTTTCCGGTATGATTTCTGGCTGTACTTTCGGGAATCTCTTTTTGGGTTCTGGACAATTTAAAAGCTGTGAAAAATATGTATCTAATTCTTGGCAGTTTTCCTTATTTGTCAAGGCTAGTTTACCATCTTACTTCCGAAAGCAAAGGTTCTGTGGGGAATATCCTTTAATTTGGTTCGCAAAGGTCTTGTAGAAATCATGTGTGTTGTAATTTTTGAAGTTGTCTTCAATTGACTTCAGTTGGACATTGACGTATTTCCGTTTTTGTCTTAAAATCTTGGATACATGCTTGCAAACTTCGAAGAATTTCTTCTGTGTTTCTTCTGATTTGTTACAATTGTAATTTTGAAATGCCTTTTTTCCTTTCTTCTAGTGCGGTCTCACATTCTTGATTCCACCAAGGATGTTTTGGTTTCTTGCGAAGAGGGATTAGGTCCTTCGCCATTTCGATGATTTTAGTCTGGAAATTCTCCCAGCTCTCTGCAGGTTGTTTTTCCCATTCTTCTGAAATTTTGGAGTCCTTGATTTTGTGTAGATCAAATTTTGGAATCACCAATGTTTTCCTGTTGAATTTCCCTTTGGGTGTGAATTTAATTTTGATTCTGCTTAAATAATGAGCCGAATCGATGTTAGCACCTCTGCGCACTTGCACATCATGAATTTCCTTTTGGTAATCATATGATATTGCCACATGATCAAGCTGAAATTCTCCTAAATGATGGATGGGTGATCGCCAAGTTTTTTGCTTTTTGGGATTCTTCCAGAGTGATGTTGACATAATTTTGAGGTTATTTTGTTGGCATAACTCAATGAGGCATGTACCATTTTTATTGGTGAATCTGTGGGCTGGATAGTCTCCCACTGTCCTCCTGTATTTGTATTCCCTGCCAAGCTGTGCATTGAAATCACCGAGTAGAATTTTCACATCATTTTTAGGGATTTTGGCCATTTCTGTTTCAAGTTCTTCCCAGAATCTTTCTGATTTTTCAGGCTCCTTTTTATTATTATTATTATTATTATTATTATTATTATTATTATTATTATTATTATTATTATTATTATTATTATTATTATTATTATTATTATTATTATTATAATATTTTCCTCCACACCTTTTTACATATCTCTCACAATGAGGTGAATAATGGAAAACTTCCTCCCAAAATATACGAGATAAATCCAGTATTTGACCACCTGTTAGCAAAATTTTCGGAAGCTTATACCCTTGATGGCAAAATGTCAACTGATGAGAACCTCTTGCTATGGAAAGGGTGGCTAGGGTGGAAAGTTTACATAACAAGAAAACGATCACGTTTCGGAATGGAATTATATAAATTATGCGAAGGCGAGACAGGTTACATAACATGACCTGCTTCCGTGTGTATCATAATGAACAGCTGTAAAAGACATAGGCCTAACACTGTGAGGACTGTAAATACTGTAAATATTACCTGTATTGTAGTGTAATATAGTCTGTTTATGTCACTTATGAATTGTAGGGAGGCTATATAAACTTGATCCCTCCAAAGACTAACCAACATAACAGAAAATTTCACGAGTGTTATAATTTATTCCATTGTACATCTTTTAAGTACATGTAAAATTTGTAAATCTACAATTTACATATACAGAAACATTTATTTCCAGACAGAGATTGATAGTAAACTGCCTAAAATATTCAGGGGATAGTTACTGTATAAACAAAAACCAGAGCTTTGCTGTTAGGAAGAAGCATTCTCGATTTCACAGTGTGAAAGCACTTAGTACGTTTTTGCACAAAGTATTGAAAAATTAAAATAATCAAATTTTTCAACAATTAAATACATTATATTCAAGTAAATATTTCTTGTTTGGCCCTTCAATAGTTCATTTTAGTCTGAGATTGTTTTTAATCAAGTAATTAAATATTTTCTTCAATCAGGGAAATTGCTCTCCACCTGAGAGTGAGCTAGTGTGTACCGAGCTCCCCGCTTAAGGGTTAACATGGTGAGACAATTATCACTGCAACACTGTATTTTCACATGTAAAAGTTCTGGTTTCATCTTAATGAACATGTGTACAGTCATAATTCTCACTGTTGGTGTGCAGAGAATCCTAATGGTGTTTATGAAGTCCCTCATTATGATAGGAAGATTGGTGTTTGGTGTGCTGTTAGTACAAGACAAATAATTGGGCCTATTTTTTTTAGACAACATTAAATGCAGAGAGGTACCAAGATGATATTTTGACGCCATTCTTCCATGAGCTAATGGAAGAGGAAAAATAGCATGGGTGGTTTCTACAAGATTCAGCCCCTGCTCATACAGCAGAAGATTCCCTTCTTACAATCTCAGAAGTGTTTACATACAGAGTGATCATTACTGGTCTGTTTCCCTCCTCGTTCTCCAGATCTAACCATGTGTGATTTTCACTTGTGGGGTAAAGTGAAAGAAACAGTGTACCAAACAAATCCTCACACATTGAAGGAACTGAGAGAAAATATTACATACAAAATCAGAAACATTACAGTGCCAGAACTCACTCAAGTTAGCCAGAATGTGGTTACCAGATATAATGCCTGTATGACCCTGGAAGGGCAACACTTCCAGCATCGTTTATAAGGTAAGATTTCATAGCAGCCGTGGGAAACGTAAGTTCGGCTGAGGCAGCTGCCTTAGCGCAGAGTACAAACGCTGTGCGTTTAGTCTGGGTTTATAAGACAGACCCTGTATATTCCTCTTCATATCCTCCCTGACTCGTGAATAATCCTTCAATTCAAGTCCCTTAACCTTTTCTTCTAAGTCCGGTACTTGATTCTTAATTTCTTCTAGGTCCGACTTATTTTGAGTCGCGCTCACCTTTATGTTGCTCAACTCTGATTGCAGGCGTCTTTTCATAATTCTTCACTCTGATCTAGTAATATTTCCCTCGTCTTGTATTTGGGACACACCCTTCATTACCTCCTTTATCTATTCAATGTCCTCCCACTGTAGTCAACACTAAAGTCAGCACCACTCACACTATATTAAAGGGACTGTTGACATCTTGGATACATTTGATTTTTATCCACTTATGCCACCTCCTTATAGAGCACCGGTATTGCTTGACAGATACTCCCACATAAAAATAGATTAGTTTAATATTCCGCATTGATGTTAGACAACGATTGTTGGTTTAAAACAAATTAGCTGAGCCTAGGATTAATGACAATGGACAAAATATAACATCTTGTTCTACCAATGTGACACAACTATGGCTATTTACAATATTATAGAATGACTTCAAACTATTTCTGATTCAATCTTGCTTCATGCAAACTTACTTGATTGGATATCATACAAATATGTAACTAATCTGATCTCAGATATGTTAGAGAGTTCTACAAACAATGTGCTATTATTTAAACATTCGACCGTTAAAAGTCTCTCTTTGAATGTACATATGTCACAATTGTATTTCAATTCATGTTTCATAGCCATATCAACAGCTGATGTTTCACCAATATGTTCTCTGATATGTTTGGAATATGTTACAATGTTTACAGTTGGCCAACATCAATAATTCAGAATGTTTATATAACATCATATTATGTGCGTTTACATTTTGGTTCTACATTAAGTTTAACAACCAATGCTGACCCAACTGTCGGGTCGAAACTAGTTCCAATTGTACAAATATGTATATACTACAGTAGATAGTAAAATAATTTAGTATTGATTAGGTGGAATTCAAATCCTTGCAATAGATACCCCCATATTTCTGTAGTTCATATGGATGTACTCTTAGCTCACTATCAGCACTTTACATCTGTTCACCTCGTCAGTTGGATCACAACTGAGACATTGATATAGCAGCTTCGGTCTAGAAAGTCAAGAATAATGGCCAAGAGGATTTGTCGTGGTGAACGCGTGCCACCCTGTAACAAACAGGTGTTTGGGATGAACAGAGGTCTCCTGATATGCCAAGGACCATGAACGTTCTAGCAACTTAGGGTTTCATCTAAAAAAAATTGTTATTTTTCTTTCCAGTATGGGACGTCTGTGAAGATGTTCGCTGCCCGGAAAATTTTCACTGCCACGAGAGTACATGGCACTGCCAAATACCTTACTATCCATGCGAACCTAAAGCGGAGTGTGTGCTCAACCATAACCTAACCCCGATGGCGAAGGTTGTTTTGTCTCCAGAAAGTGGTAAGTTATTATAAGAGCTTGTGCCTGCATACGCAAAACACATGAAGTTAAGAGCACACAGACCTCTCATCTATGCTGGTCATGGTGGAAGGAATGGGGGAGAAATGCCCGAATTTTGAATCCTTGGAGTTGTGGGCACGGCCCATTTTGAATCAATCAATCATCTGCATTTAGGACTGTCGTCCAGTTGGGAGAATCCCTATCAGTTGTTTAGCTAGTCTTTTCTTCAATGTTTTCAAAGAACATATCAAATGAAAAATTATTCTAATCCCTCACTCCTTGTCCTATGAATATCTGCTCCAATTTGTCCTCTTGAATTTCAATTTATTTTCATATAAGCTCCACTTAAGCTTATTTGTCTACAAATGTCATTCCATGCCACCTCTCCACTGACTCCCCTTATGGGTGGGTGAGGTAGAATAACATCCGCGTTGTTTCCCTGCCTGTCATAAGAGGGGACTAAAAGGGGCTCTCAACTTGGGAGCATGTGTTGGCAAACACGGAGCCCTTAGCTGAGTCCTGACATTGCTTCTACTTACTTGTGTCAGGCTCCTCACTTTCATCTATCCTATCCAAACTCCCTTAGTCAACTCTTGTTCTTTTTCCAACCCTGACAGTATTAGGTACTGAGGCCTAGGGAATGTTTTTCACACCCTTTGTGGCTCTTGTCTCTCTTTAGCTGATTTTTTTGAAGTGTCAGTCCCCTTCCATGTTTTTCCCTTCGATTAGTGTTAACAGAGGATGGTTACTAGTTGTACTTCCTCTTAAAACAATAATCACCGCCACCACCACCTCTCCACTGACAGCTCCAAAAATATCACTTAGTTAAACATCTGCTTACTCCCAACAACTTATAAATTTCATTTTTTATTCCGTATTGGCTTTAACAACTAAGGTCAAAGGATTTTTCTCACCTTTCAAAACTTATTTTTGTAACTAGTTTTATGCTTATACAAACATGTGTCAGCTCTTAACAGTACAAGAACACATTTCATTTCATATTCAGCTTAGAATAATGTATATTAAGTACAAATTAGAGGACCTGTGCGGCTCTGCAGCATTCGTTATAAATACATCAGATAACTCGCCTTGATATGCTTCTCATAGTCATATTGTTTTGCCTGCCCTCTTCAATGGTTTTGTGAACATGTAATAAAAAGCGTGTTATGGTATGCCACAGTTCGTAGTCAGAATTCATCCAATCTGACGTCATCATGCCATCTATTTGGTTTATATTCGCTTGTTTATCCTGCAGTTCTTCATGTAAAGCTTGACATTGTGTCGTATTTTTAATCCCAGTTCTTCTATATAGAACGGTTGTCTTGTCAGCTCATAGGTTAGTATTATAAGTTAAAAACTTCATTTTCCCGTATTGAACTGAGATTCACAATTACAATTAAGGAAGGTTCAACCTTTTCAATACAAAATGTGTTGTACAAGGTGTTCACAACATATTATTTATTATATTATTATTTATTATATTATTTTTTAGGTGATGATGACGCAATAAGCATCGAAACCGGTACTGATAATATAATAAATAATATGTTGTGAACACCTTGTACAACACATTTTGTATTGAAAAGGTTGAACCTTCCTTAATTGTAATTGTGTCATAGGTTAGTCTCGAAGGAGCGTTTCTTGCCAGGCAGAGAACTTTTTTAAGATATATCACTCTTTCTAGTGTAGTTAGGTTATCCTTTGATAGGTCCCAGATAATGTCCAGCGCATATGCCATGAAGGGGTCTGTTTGTACGTAGACTTTTTCTCTCAGCAACATTTACGTTATTAGGAACGCTCTGCCATCTGTTGAATATATTTGGAAGCTGGGAAATGTGAGAGAATCAAAGAGTATCTAGCAGGGAATAGCATTATTTCCATGATAAGAGGAAGAATATATTTTCTGCTTGACAGGTAGTAATCAAACATGGCTGCATGCAATCACATTACAAAGGATGAAAATCACATATATCACAATGTTAATGAAAGTGTTGGTCGTTTAGTAACCAGCCAAGTATTGTGGATTAGGGTAAGCTTTTGCCTGCAGTTATTGGAGTGATTATATAATGATTTGATTCTATGATTACTCAAAGTTGGCTGAACTTCGACACCTATCACTGTTAGGCATAGATATCAAGGATAATTAAAAAAAAAAAAACACCTATTCAATACTTTCCACGTTTAATGTGGTTATTATCTACATGATTTTATGTAGACTTATTTAGGTCAGGTATATGTTTCACCCATTATTTTGGGCATCTTCAGCCTGTAAACAACCTTTAGGTCAAGGTTTGGGACCTTTTTAACCAATATAAACATACCAATATATACACTATATACAATATATACGTTATATACAATATACACTGACTGACAGAGCAAATGCAACACCAAGGAGGAGTGGTTCGAAAGGGATGAAAGTTGGGGAAAAAACAGAGACGGCACGGACGAATAATTGATGTTTATTTCAAACCGATATGCAGGTTACACAATGCGCACGGCATCGACTCAGTAGCATGTAGGACCACCGCGAGCGGCGATGCACGCAGAAACACGCCGAGGTACAGAGTCAATAAGAGTGCGGATGGTGTCCTGAGGGATGGTTCTCCATTCTCTGTCAACCATTTGCCACAGTTGGTCATCCGTACGAGGCTGGGGCAGAGTTTGCAAACGGCGTCCAATGAGATCCCACACGTGTTCGATTGGTGAAAGATCCGGAGAGTACGCTGGCCACGGAAGCATCTGTACACCTCGTAGAGCCTGTTGGGAGATGCGAGCAGTGTGTGGGCGGGCATTATCCTGCTGAAACAGAGCATTGGGCAGCCCCTGAAGGTACGGGAGTGCCACCGGCCGCAGCACATGCTGCACGTAGTGGTGGGCATTTAACGTGCCTTGAATACGCACTAGACGTGACGTGGAATCATACGCAATAGCGCCCCAAATCATGATGCCGCGTTGTCTAGCGGTAGGGCGCTCCACAGTTACTGCCGGATTTGACCTTTCTCCACGCCGACGCCACACTCGTCTGCGGTGACTATCACTGACAGAACAGAAGCGTGACTCATCAGAGAACACGACGTTCCGCCATTCCCTCATCCAAGTCGCTCTAGCCCGGCACCATGCCAGGCGTGCACGTCTATGCTGTGGAGTCAATGGTAGTCTTCTGAGCGGACGCCGGGAGTGCAGGCCTCCTTCAACCAATCGACGGGAAATTGTTCTGGTCGATATTGGAACAGCCAGGGTGTCTTGCACATGCTGAAGAATGGCGGTTGACGTGGCGTGCGGGGCTGCCACCGCTTGGCGGCGGATGCGCCGATCCTCGCGTGCTGACGTCACTCGGGCTGCGCCTGGACCCCTCGCACGTGCCACATGTCCCTGCGCCAACCATCTTCGCCACAGGCGCTGCACCGTGGACACATCCCTATGGGTATCGGCTGCGATTTGACGAAGCGACCAACCTGCCCTTCTCAGCCCGATCACCATACCCCTCGTAAAGTCGTCTGTCTGCTGGAAATGCCTCCGTTGACGGCGGCCTGGCATTCTTAGCTATACACGTGTCCTGTGGCACATGACAACGCGTTCTACAATGACTGTCGGCTGAGAAATCACGGTACGAAGTGGGCCATTCGCCAACGCCGTGTCCCATTTATCGTTCGCTATGTGCACAGCACAGCGGCGCATTTCACATCATGACGTGACGTCAGTCTACCCTGCAATTGGCATAAAGTTCTGACCACTCCTTCTTGGCGTTGCATTTGCTCTGTCAGTCAGTGTATACAAACATTAATGGACTCTTAAGATGGATAACATAAGTTAATACAGTTAAGTTTTTTGGTCCTAATCTATCTAATATGAAAATTGTCCAAAACTAAAATGGATCTTCTTTTTGGTAAAGAGGATTACATATCAGGGTTTATGTGACCCCTATATCATATTATGTTCTTGACGTACTGTGTCTGTTGACAGGATGTGTTGTCAACAATAAGTGGAGATTTGAACTGATTGTTGCTTGTAGGTTGGTCAAGATTGAAAATATAAATTTAAATTAAATGTGTTTTAACTTGGCAGTTCTATTCTGGTTAACTTGTAAAACCTATCACTGTCTCATGATTCATTGGCAGGCATTCCAGAGAGAATAAAACAAAATGCAGCAAATCAGTCCAGTAGAACGGATGGACGGATTTGCCAAAACTGTTTTTTAGTAAACTCTATTAATATATAGATATTGGAACATATAAAATAATGAGAACACTAAACGTGATAATGAAGAGCATTTTAACTTTGTGTGCACCACTAGCCCGAAAACAAATGTACATTAAATGTGTTCTATCTTGAAATAGAGAATATGTCTGTATGAAGATGTTTTGCTTCAAATGACCGTTCCTGTTGTATCGCTGAATATTGACCATTCATCCTAAGAGACAATGTATACAAAGGAGTAGCCATTGATGGTAGTGTTTTTATTACTACATCTCTGTTCCTATGTTAGACTGTTGTACATTATTTTGAAGCAAAGAGGGAAAGCACAACTTATGACTCACTGTGTAGTTTCACAAGCATTTTCCAATCTTGTGATAGAATGTATTTTGTTACAGATACGTGGCAGGTTCCTGAAGTTTGCCACGGTATCCTGTGTCCAGAAGGCTCAGAATGCCACGAGACCACTGTATATCAGTGTCCACATCCACCGTGCCCTTCAGTGCCAGTCTGTGTTCGCTTTGAGAAGAAACTACTTCAGAATATCCTTCATTCTTCTCTACAAAGAGGTAGTCTTTCTTCTTCTTCCCCTTCGTGCTGTTAGGCATTGGGACTTTTCAGCCATTTACTAAAGTTTCTTCTGTCGTGCGCCATTCTCTGAACCTCACCCAGGGTCTTCCCTCGCTTCCTGATCAGTCCCAAGATGTACTCCTCCCATTCAATCCGTGGCCTCCCTCGTGTTCTTCTTCCTATTGGTCTGGCTCGCCACACCTGCTTCGCTTTCCTTTCATCTTCCATTCTTTCTAGGTGACCAATCCAGCCCAATCCTCTCCTCTCAATGACATCCATTATTGGCTCCTGCTGAAGCTCATCTCTCACTGTGGTGTTTCTAATATGGTCTCTTCGAGTTTTCCCGGCAACTTTCCATAAATATCTCATCTCAGCGGCAACCAGACGGCTCTCCACATTTTTATGCACTATCCAACTCTCTGCACCATACAGGAGGGTTGGCAGGTACACGGCATGACATACCCACATTTTTTGTGTTTCTAATGATTTCTTTTTTTCCCTATGATTGTGTTGTTTATACCATAGTAAACTCCAAAAAATACGCCAGGGGAAAATCAACAGCAAAAGAGGTCCTAGAAGAAGATGAATATCTTGGCTTGACATTCTTAGAGGCTGGTGCAATATGCCATCAGTTGAACTGTTCCACGCTGCCATAAACAAGACGAAAATAGCCATCATGATCGCCAACATCCGAAACGGATAGGCACCGAGAGAAGAAGAAGAAAAACTTGATTAGTTTTCTAATTTTGTTGCTTATTTCTGCATCTAAATTTCCATCCTCTCAGAAGATGGTGCCCAGGTACTCAATTTGTTCTACTTGCTCAATATCCTCATTGTTCACCTAATCTGAAGCTGTACTTTTTCTCCTTTGGTGAACTGCATGACCTTGATTTTGCTCACATTCCCTTCTATCCCACAGTCCTGGAAGGCATAACCCCATTCAGTAAGAGCTTGTTGGAGATCCTTCTTTTTCCCAGCCCAAATAGAATGTTATCTGCATAGACCAAGGAATGGACATATATTGGTCTCATGTTCCAGTTGCCAACCTTAATTATTTCAGTTCTTCTTTTACACTGCTTAATGACTTGGTTCATGAAGATCTCAAAGAGAAGAGGGCTCAAGCTGTCACTCTGCTTTACTCCCTTCACCATTTCAAATTCCCTAGAGCATTCATCAGCTATTCCCACCACTCTTTGAACTCTTTTGTACATACTCCTAATGTGGCATAGAAGATTCTTGGTCACCTTTTCCTCTTCAAGTGCTGCCCAAAGCTGTTCCCTGGGAACCGAGTGGAATGTGGCCTCTAGGACGACAAATGCAGCTAGAACATCCTTCCCACGACTAAGTCGTTTCTCTATAACAGTTCTTAGTGTGTATGGTCGTGTGTTTGTCGATTTGTCCAAATTTTCCTCTACTTCTTGTCTCAGCCTCCTCTCAAATATACGAGAGTATATTTTTCTGGCCACACTAGAAAGACAAATTGCTCGATAGTTTGCACAGTCCAGAGTGCTGCCCTTCTTATGGATAGGAACAATAATGTTCTTCTCCCAATCCTTTGAAATCTTCTGAATGCTCCATGCTTGTTGGCATATCCTTGTCATCCATTTCACTACAGCCTCTCCTCCATACTTCATCAATTCCGGCGAAATTCCATCCCACCCATTTGCCTTGCCCACCTTCATTTCAGTGATAGCCTCTCTTACCTCACTCTGCATAATTGTCCCCCCTTCTTATAGTTCTTCGGAGTCGTCTTGAGAATTCTGGTCTGCACGGAATACGTCCTCATAATAAGTGCTCCGCGTATCAAGAATGTCCCGTGGCCTCGTTTGGATCTTCTGGTTCCTGTCTTTAATGTTTCTGATTCTCTTTCCACTTTTGCCTTGGAGGGATGTTAGTATCTTCCAAAACAACTTCTGATTATTTCTGCATTCTGATTCCATTTCCTCACCAAATTCCTGCCAATTCCTTTTTTTTTTTTTTTTTTTTTTTTTTGCCTCTTGTACTTGTCGCTTAGCTTCATTACATGGTTCAACATAATTCCTCCAGTCTTCTACACTTCTTGTTCTCATGTACTCCTTCCATGCTACCTTTTTCCTCCTTACACCTTCCTTGACTTCCTCCGCCCACCACTTTGTTCATTTCCTTTGTGTGTTTACTGTAGTTTCCCCACAGACCTCTTCTGCTACTTTGATACTATTCGTCTTAAATTCTCTCAATCTCTCTTCTAAGTTCCAGCCTCCCTTGGGTTCTTCTCTTTCTGTTTGCTGAAGTTTTCCCCCAATTTTTGAACATAATTCTACCTTACCTCTTCCTCTCTGAATGCAGAAATTCTTATTTTCTCAAATCGAAGATGAGAGGGTTTGGGTGTAGCCTTAAACCTTGTTTTTATAACCAGAAGCCGATGTTCTGTACTCATTTCTGCACTGTGGAAGACCCTTACATCTAGTGCTGCATAAGTCATGTTCTTAGTGCAACAAAAGTAGTCAATGCAACTCTTTGCTCCTTGGCCTACTGCCTCAAAAGTTATTTTATGGATACTGTTATGGGGGAAGAAGGTGTTGCCAATCCTTAGCTCGTTATCAATACAGAATTCCAGCATTCTTTCACCATTGGTATTGATGGTTTGTTCTGCTTCATGTTGGCCCATACATCCATGTCCTCGACGTAACCTATTTCCGATCCTAGCATTCCAGTCCCCCATCAAAATAACATGTCTACTTCTTTCCCTAGCTTTGTCTATAGCTTTTTGCATTTGAACATAAAATTGCTCCTTATCTGCTTCTTGCATATCTTCAGCGGGGCATAGATCTGCACTAGCGTAATACATTCTTCTAGTTCCACATCCACTGTGATAAGTCTGGAGTTAATAGGTTCCCATCCTGTTACGTTGTTTTCCACTGTTTCGGACATAATGATGGCCACACCTTCTTTTGCTCATTCATTCCTGCTGACTCCTGAGTATCTCATTACATATCCCTTATCCAAATTTATTTGGCCATTGCCTTTTCTCTTGGTTTCACCGACTCCAAGTATGGCAAGCTTGTACTTTTCCATTTCTTTGACTATTTCCACCTCCTTCCCTGACAGAGAGGTCACATTCCAAGTGCCAATTCTCATATACCTTTTCGCACCAGGTTGTTCCCTTGTTATCCATCTGGCTACTGTCATGTTTCTCTGAATAGTTAATTTCGCTCCACGTGGGTTATTAGCCCTACAGAAGCTAGCATGGTGAGGGGGCTGCCCTCTTAGCTGTCATGCCAGCCCGTTTTCTGTCAGGGTATCTTCCCTTAGCCTTTGGGGTCCACTCCCTATCTGCAAGGCAGCAGTTTGTGGTTCGCAGTTCCTCTGCCTACTCTGCCGTTGAGGTGTTTACAAGGTTCCTTCTTCCGCCTTCGTAGCCATTGACTGCCAACTTCTGATGAATTTATGTGCCATTTCCTGCACAAAGGCTTCATCCGGCCTCCAAAAGGGGAACTCCTCTGCCCGTAGCCGTTGGCCCCCCTTCTGGTTGTCAGGTTTGGTAATGGCCGCCCGACCCTCGGCCAGACAGTCGCAGGTTGTACCGTCTACTGTCACATACAGTAGCAGGATATTCCTGACCTGACCGGGCAAGAGGTAGTCTATACTTGTAAAGAGAGGAAGTTGGTGAGTTTGTACGAGGGTTGAAACTTAAATACCGAGCTCGATAGCTGCAGTCACTTAAGTGCGGCCAGTGTCCAGTATTCGGGAGATAGTGGGTTCGAACCCCACTGTCAGCAACCCTGAACATGGTTTTCCGTGGTTACCCATTTTCACACCAGGAAAATGCTGGGGCTGTACTGTAATTAAGGTCATGGCCGCTTCCTTCCCAGTCCTAGACCTTTCCTGTCCCATCATCACCGTAAGACATATCTGTGTCGGTGCAACGTAACGCCAATAACAAAAAAATTTAAATAGTGGCAACTATTTAATTACATCTGATAGAAAAGAGACTCATGTTACCAAGTTTTACCATCCTTCAGAGTAGTTACCAGCATTGTGTACAACCTGTTGCAAGCAATGTGGAAGTTGTAGGATACCTTTAGCAGCGCGTGTTGTGTTGATAGTTCGAATGGAATGGTCCACTGCCTGAAGGATATCTGGAAGAGTTCTGAAGTGAAGGCCATGAAGTGATTCCTTCATCTTAGGAACCAAATCAAAGTCACAAGGGCTTAAGTACGTTCAGTATGGTGGATGGTACAGCAATTCCCACCCCCATCACCAAACTAATCAGCCACAGCTTGTGCTGTATGTGGCCGCCGGGAGTTGTCATGCAAAATGAAGGGTGGTTTCTGCAGAAAGTGTCACTGCTTCTTTCTCAAAGCTGGTCTCAGGTTGTGTTCCAAAAATGAACATTAATACTGCGCACTGATGGTCTGCTGTGGAGGAATGCAGTGCATTAGGATAACTTAATTGCAGTTGTACACGAAAATAACCATAACTTTCACAGTGCTGGAGTACTGATGAATTTTTGATCTCCGTGGTGACCCTTAATAATCAGTTGTGGCTCATACGATTTGGCCCATACCTCATCCAGCATAATGATATGGTGTAAGAAAGCCTCTCCTTCATGGTCATAGCACTCCAAGTGGTTACTAGCGTCGTCACATTGTAACCATTTCTGCATTTCCGTCAAATCACGTGGAATGTAGTCCGACTCGTTGGCTGAACGTTCAGCGTACTGGCCTTCGGTTCAGAGGGTCCCAGGTTCGATTCCCGGCCGGGTCGGGGATTTTAACCTTAATTGGTTAATTCCAATGACACGGGGCCTGGGTGTATGTGTTGTCTTCATCATCATTTCATCCTCATCATGACGCGCAGGTCACCTACGGGTGTCAAATAGAAAGACCTGCACCTGGCGAGCCGAACCCGTCTTGGGATATCCCGGCACTAAAAGCCATACGACATTTCAATTTACGTGGAATGTAATCCAATTTTTCTCATACCCATGTGCTACTTCAGAATGTGAAGCACAGTCGTATGTGCTAATGCGGTGTTTCAGGCCAGCTCACAAATTGTATGGCGTCCGTTGATCAGTGTCCAGTAACGCGGTAAGAGCATGAACTTCTTCTTCACTGACACTAGGATGATCTGGCTGACGCATGTCTGCCACATTTTAGCGTCCCTCGTTGTAAGCTCTTACCCACCCTGCTACTGTTCTGTAAGGCAATGCAGATTCCCCTCAAGCCTCTTGAAGACCTTGATGACACTGTTGTGCTGTATGACCTCTGACACATTCAATTTTTATACAGCTCCATTGTTCCTGTTTCAAAAACACGGGGACAACACTACCTTAGACCACCAAATAATAATAATAATAATAATAATAATAATAATAATAATAATAATAATAATAATAATAATAATAATAATAATAATAATAATAATAATAATAATAATAATAATAATAATAATTTTGTGTGGCTATTTCTAGCCGAGTGCAGCCCTTATAAGGCAGACCCTCCGATGAGGGTGGGCGGCATCTGCCATGTATGGGTAACTGTATTGTATTGGTGGAGGATAGTGTTATGCGTGGTGTGTGAGTTGCAGGGATGTTGGGGACAGCATAGACACCGAGCCCCCAAGCCATTGGAATTAACCAATGAAGGTTAAAATCTCTGACCCAGCAGGGAATCGAACCCAGGACCCTCTGAACTGGGTTCAGTATGCTGACCATTCAGCCAATGAGTCGGACACCAGATAATAGAAGGCTTTGTTCCTCTCACCAGATCACATACCTGTGATGTAGGAGGGAGAATCCATGAGCTCTGAGGTATGGTAACTAACGTGCGCTATCAGCGACATTATTAGGATTCATTGCATGGCGTCTCTACAGTACTGTTGCCAGTATTTAAGTACCAACCTTCGTATGTGGAAGCTAATCTGAGGAACTTCTCAACCTATTTCAATAACAAAAGATGAGTCAAAAGTCAGATGACAGAATTGTTAAGGAAAGGCTGGTGTGCTGCAAGTCCACATTGGCCATGTATGATGTTTAGGAGGTGGGGCAAACCCAAGGACATACATGACTACTCAAATAGCTTGGTCCAATCAACATTATCTCAAATACCTTTCCTAGATCTACTAATGCCATGTATGTGGGTTTGTCCTTCTTAACCCATTCAAGTCACAATAAATGACCACACTATTGACTGTGGAATGAGATTTAATTTGCCTGCTCATAGTTTTAGTGTAGTTGTCACACAAAAACATGCATAAAATAAATCTAATGCAGATAATTCACTCAAATTTTGCATTCATGCCATTGAAGATTATGACTACACATTCCTCATTCCTTGGGTGACTGCTGGCTGTGGTACAAATGTTTCATTTGAAATAATTTCAGAAAAGAGCAGATCCATGTACTCTAAAAACATCACAATTTTAGTTGGTGAGATAGTTATAAATTTTTGGTATTTCTGTAACACCGCTATATCCACAAAGTGGATTTATATATCATGATTATCATCTTTTTTCTCTAATTTCTAATCACTATGGTTCATTTTTTGTCACCGGGCGCGTGCGGCGCAGCACTTTTACTTTCTACAATATTCTGCTCATTTCAGTAACTTTCACTGTTGCTATCACTATCCTTGAACTCGGATTCATTTTCCAAAATGTCACTATTGCCATCTAAAACAATGTCTACAAGTGCTTCCAATCTCTTGTCGGTATTACCGTGAAACTGGTTCTTCTTCTGTTTGATTTTGGCCACTATGGACCACGGAGTAACAACTGCGGTATCCTGGATCTATTCCCTCCCCTGGCTTTGATCTGACAATAGCCTATATCTTCATTCATTGGCTTATCTGCTTCCTTCTTTCTCCTGAAGAAAAAAAAAATCAATTTTGAAGATTTCTTTTCTCCTTCTTCTCGGAAGCCTCTGAAGTCTGAAACTAACTGTCGAAAGTCGTTCCTGTTGTGGATGTTTTCATGACTAATGCCCATTCTCTCCATGTCAGGATGTATATCCATAAACCACCTGGGAACAATTTTTTACATTCGAAATATGTAACGAGTTTTTGAGTCAGCCTTTCTTGATTCATACATGGGATATGTCCATAAAATTGTATTCATCTCTTCTTCATTGACTCCATAATTCCTTCAGTCTCTTTGTATAACTCTTTGTTACGTCTTAATCTTCATTGTCCACCAACATATATAGGTACCAGAATACTGAATACTGATGAAGATAAACTGTCATTCTACAATTCCAGTGTCACACAGAAATACAGACAGCATTGTTTACCAATAGTACATATCTCTAGTTCCCCACAGTGTGTATTGTTAGAAATTATATTGCAAAGGGAATCAAATATACAAAGATAGGTGTGGCACTGTGTCATTGCAAGCTGAGCTCATTGTTTGATTCATGTGCCAAAACACCGCGCATGACCGCAGTTCATCATTTGATGCGAATGAGTTAATTTGATCTTCTAAGATCAGACATAAAGTCAGAATTGCTTCACTGTTCCCACATTTCTTCTGATGCCAAACTGATCTTCTTCCAACTCAGCTTCAAACTGCCTTTCCATTCCTCTGTTTAAAAAAAAAAAAAAAAAAAAAAAACACACACATGTTAAAATTTAACAGACGTAAGATACTTAACTAATAGAGCTGTAGTTTTCACACTTGTCAGCATCTGCTTTCTTGGAAATAGATATAACAACATTCTGTCTAAAATTAGATGGCACATCTCCTGTATCATACATCTTATAAACTAAGCAGAATAACCTCCAAATGCCATCTAATTATATTCTCTACTCTCTTCTGTGGATCCATCTTGAGACAGGTATCAACTGGACATCCTCCATGATTTTCTGCCCAGAGCATCTTGCTTCAGTTGTTCATAGCTTCTATCTTGCTTGACATCTGTTAACATTCCAAACCTTAAAACTGTTCCTCTTCCATCTACTTTTCCCTCTACCACCATCAGCTAAATACAATTTCTAGGTAGCATGTGACCCAACCAGAATATTTTCCTCTTCCTTATCATTTTCATCAGCTGTCTATTCTCCCCTACTCTTCTTAGCACTTCATAATTTCTCAATTTATCTGCCCTCTTCACCTTTCCCATTCTTCTCCACAACCATATTTCAAAACTTTCTAAATACTTTGTTTCAGCCCTGTATGACACCACAGTCCATACAAAACACTTTGCGAACCTCTTTCTTAAATTAACAGGAATTGCCTTAGATGTTAAAAGCACTCTCATCTTTCTGAAAGCTTCATTTCCCATAGATATTCTGCCTCTTACATCTTCTGTACAGCATCCATTCCATGTCAACAAACTCACTGTAACATTTGATTGGAAAGCTATAACAGCTCAAAAACAGTAGTGTTGCCAACTTGAAAGATCAAAAGCTGGTGGAATGTACCCAATGACACATGATGCCGTCCTATGCCAACCTACATCCACCAATCTCTTTCTCCAGTTCAAACATATGGTCACAATCAATGTACAGTGCCAGGGGGGTCTCTTCCTGCATCACACTCACTTGTTTCTCTCCCTGGCCATCTTCTGCGTGACGTCATGTGATATGAGACAGCGCTCGCCCGTCCTGCTGACGTGTATTACCACTAGAGTCTAAAATGGTCATAACTTCTGAACCATTCAAGCAAATAATGTCCTGATAAGGTTATTGTAATCCATATAAAATACTGGAGGAGGTCAAACAATTTATTTTGATGAGGAACTCAAGGATAATATCAAAATATTTATTTAATTTTAAGGAGTTATATTTTTTACCGTGGACTATAGCATAAAATCGCTTCTAGAGGGCAGCCGGTTGGAAATAGGTATGTGCCATCGCAGACTTTTTTGCAGAGCTTTCTATGCTCTACAATTCGTACGCTTACACTTGGGGTCTATCGTTGATGGTTCACGCAGCGTAAGCCAAGAAAGCAAGTGACCGACCAACATTTTTGTTTCTTTCTACGTATTTACTGTATATCGGATCACGCATACATAATAATTTTATAGTGGTTCACTACATGAACATTGTTCGTGTTGTCAGTATCTGAAGTAGAACCACTGTACTGATTAAAATGCAGTCAACATATTATGGAAACGTGTGTGGCGCTATAAATTGTCGGCACATAAAATAACTCCCGTGGGACAAAATTACGGCACCTCAAGTCTCAGAAAACCATAAATGTTGTTAGTGAGACATAACAAAAATAACATTATTATTATTTTGCATATTATAAAGACAATAACGACAACAACCATCATAGCCAGTTAGTTTGCTATTGCGATGGCATAACAAATAACAATGCTTCGTCGTCAGCAATGCTTGGTTGTTGAAACACTTTGTAATAAACTCTTGAATATCTCTATTATTACAGTTCGTATGGTAAAAAGGTGTCAGATATAAAAGACTGAATGAAAATCATATTTTCTATAATTATTGTTATGTGCTAATAGCCGGGCTGAGTAGCACTCAAATGGTAGAGCGCTGGCCTTCTTAGCCCAACTTGGCAGATTCGATCCTCTCTCAGTCCGGTGGTGAAGGTGCTTGAATACATAGTGGGACGTAAAATCCAATAACATTAACATTATTATGTGTTAATAACTTATATTTCTGAATATATTTTGAAGCTCGTGAAATAATACAGTATCCATGATCCGATATATAGTAAATACAAAGAAAGAGACAAAAATATCGTGCGAGAAGAGACCTGTTACTGGATCTCGGTTATTTCAAAAGGGGGTCTCACACACCCCAATCATGAGTGGTTAAAAAACATAGCCCAGTTTGAAATTTCATTTGGTGTGTTTCACGGTAAGACTTTATCCACGTGCAAAAACGTAATGAAAACTCTTTCTATTATTAAGTCAAACTTCCAGTATTCCATGACAAAATAATTTGTCTCTACGAAAGGACCAGGACATTTATTAGCATATGGCATTTTAATGGAAAGAGTAAGGAGCTAGCACTGAGAAAATATGCCAATAAGAAGGCTAGCTTCGGGCCTGTTCATCAAGTAATTAAGTCTCCTGACACGTACGTTTTAATAATTGAATATAATTCCATAATGATGTCGATGTGATGTATATTTTCCTATGCCATTTGATATAAATATTTACTTCATCAGGAAATAAATAAATAATTTTGAGTTGCAGGGCAATATTTAATTTCTTATCGTATTATATGTCATGTATTTGATAGTCGATGTTCTACCTGCTTAGCATGTGATGAAATTTAATGCATTTTTACATTTTTAAATCTATTGGAAGTGCCGTTACTTATCAAATCAGACTAAACCAGACTATTATTTGATGAAAGATTGAAAAGATGTTTCACAGGCACAAGAACTCACATGCTTGCTGTACTGTGACTGTGTACCTTACTCGCTATCGTTCAAATCGCGTGACGCCATAGCGCTCCAGCCAATAGAAGCTTCAACCGCCGGAGTAGCCTATCTTTTATTCTAGTTACCTTGGCATAGTGCTATGAAGACATGTTACAGAAACTGCCATAAAGTCGAAACACTCAGGTACACTACCGAACGTCACTACCCTTCTTCATGACAGTGCCCACCAACTCTGTGAGAAATACACTTCAGATATTTGGCTCAGAAACTCTTTAACCACTCAGCAACAGAGAACATTTGTGTGCCACTTTACCCAGCAAACACAGGTGATTCAGGTGTTGACACTAAGAAACTGTAGCGATCTCTTTAAAAATTCACCATTACAACAGTTTAGCTCAGATTATTTACAAACATTTACAATAGAGTCTTGAAAGAATGAAGTTTACATTCATTTACCTTACAGTCTATTAATAGGGAAGAGACCTTCCATATTTTATATGGAATGAGAGTGAAGATCTTGCATTTGCATGGGTTGTTTCACAATGCAATGAAAACTAGGGTAATCAGTATCTGAGGAACTTTGAGTGGAAGAATGAGGAACAATAGTTCAAAGATTCATTTAGCACAAATCCCAGTTAATGGGATGATTAGTTCATGAGAAAGAGGGCATGTACTTTGGCGTGTTCAATCATCCGTTAGTTGGTCTCTCATTCCCAATGTTATGCGTCCACTCTCACTTTGCTCAATTCAGTCTAGAAAAGTGCTGTTATCATCTAATTTATTAAAAATTCATTACTTATCATTCATTCAAACAGTGCAGTGCAATGCTTCTCTGCCACGCAATACTGGATTTCAAAGTGACAGCAAGTCAGGCAATTGCGAGTCATGAGAGGTTTCAAGGCGTTGAATTATAGGAATGCTCACAGATGGTATCAGCATGCATATCAGTGAAGAAGTGGTGATTTATACTATCAATCCACATAAGGACGTGTCGTGAAGTGTTACATGCATATGCTGAATACAGCAGAAATTTAAGTCTATATGCTCACAAGTGGAAAGAGGTCAAACTATTTCTAACTCTTTAGAAAGAAAAAAGAAACACGGATTTGAGCTCATTCATACATACAAGGAAGGCAGAGATCTTCACCTTCAAAGACGTGCCATTTCCATCTTAACAACCTTGAAACTTAACAAGCCAGAACAAAATGTTAGGCCTATAGGGGTTTGTACGATGTATGGAGGTCAGCGTCAAGGGATTAACAACCTCCCTAGAGTTCAGGTCTCTCTCCCACTGATTTTTACATTTTTGGTGAGCTGAAGTTCATCAGTTTGAATTGGGTGATGACATATGTCTGAGTACAAATGTGATTCCATCAACAGCTCACAAGCTTCTTCAAGAATCAGTAAATTAATCATAACTGATCTGCGTTTATGGCTGTCATCCATATGACAGATTCCCTATTGTTTGTTTACCTAGTCTTTTCTTAAATGATATCAAAGGAGTTAGAAATTTATCAAACATCACCCTTGGTATCTTATTCCAGTACCTAACTCCTCATCCTATAAACAGGTGTTGCCCCCAATTTTCTCTCAGCCATGCATTACTGTTGACTACCCCTTATAATTTATGTGTGGACCAGTGAATGTATTCGGGGAAGTTAAATGAAAACTGAACACCCACTACAGTGTGACCATGGAATAGTTGTATTCAAAAGTAATTACCATAAATATTAATAGATTTATTCCATTGGGAGATGAGACAATCAATTCCAGTTTTGTAGAAAGAGGTAGGGTGCTAACAGATCCACAACCGCATCCACTCTTGCACTTCCTCATCCGAATGAAACCAACATCCATGAATTTCTTCCTTCAGGTTGCAAAACATGTGAAAATCATAAGGTGAAACTTCGGGTTGTATGGAGGATGATCAAGTGTTTTCCAACCAAATTGATGGGGAAAAAAATGAAAAGGCGTATGGCTTTTAGTGCCGGGAGTGTCCGAGGACAAGTTCGGCTCACCAGATGCAGGTCGTTCGATTTGACTCCCGTAGGCGACCTGCGTGTCTGATGAGAATGAAATGATGATGAAGACAACACATACACCTAGTCCCCGTGCCAGCAAAATTAACCAATTATGATTAAAATTCCTGACCCTGCCGGGAATTGAACCTGGGACCCCTGTGAACAAAGGCCAGTACGCTAACCATTTAGCCATGGAGCCGGACACCAAATCAATGAAGTGTAGACTCTGGCAGATTGGAAGTATGAGGCTGAGCATTTTCATGCAACAGAATGACTCCATCCGACAGCATTCCAGGGTGTTTTGACTTTATGACCCGTCGCAGTTTCTGTAAAGTGTCTTCATAGCACTGCACAATGATTGTGATTCCGTGCTTGAAGAAGTCAACAGAAGAAGGTCATCATGACTTTACCTTAATTTGGGGAACAGCTGTGGATTTCTTTGGCGAGGGAGAATTGCAATGTTTCCATTACTGACTTTGCCATTTATTCTCAGACTCAAAATGGTGGCACGGCACCCCGTTTTGTACCCTGTGATGATACGGGGCAGAAATGCATACTCTTCCTCATGGTACCACTGCAGATGATTCAGACATGATGCAATTCTATTAATCTTTTGTCCCTCCATCACGTGATGTGGAATCCACTGTGCGCAAATTTAGCAGAAATGCAAGTAATCTTTGATAATAGCTAATGCCGACCTGAACACAAATTTCTTCCTCCGTGATTCATCGGTTTTCCTGGATGAGTCCATCAATCAACCCTGTCACATCAGGGGTAATGGCTTGTTAGGCTTGTCCTGGGCGTGCATTGCCGTGCAGTGATGTGCGCCTTCTCGGAATCTCCTATGCTACTCGTGCACACTTGTCATGGACATGCAGTATTCACCGTACACAGGAGACATGCAATGAGTTTCGCGTACTCCAGGCACCCTCAACCACGAGAAAATAAACCACACTTCTCTGTTCTTCTTTAGTTGTCTCCATTTCTACACTTGGACGAACACATTAGACCAGTCCACACACCAATAAAGACATAACTCAACAACTGCGTACACCCGTGAGTTGTCACTATGCAGTTCTCCTACCATAGCGATGGCAGTATCAATATGTAACAACAGTGTTGCCACCTTTCGTGTGGAAAGTGTGTTGTGGTGGGTGTTCGGTTCTCATTTGACTGCGCCTTATTTAACAGGCACCAAATTTAGATTTATTTCAAAGTTCCTGCTGGACACATTTCAAAGGCACACACACATGAACAGGGTTATATTAATGCCTTCTAAGCCCACATTTTGTTAATAATATTTCTTTGATATTTATTTCCACAGAGTCAGCTGCAGTTCCTGAAATTTGTAGTGGTTTCCAGTGTCCTGAGGGCTACGACTGTCATGAGAAAGTCCTTCTTAACTGTCCTCAACCACCATGTCCAGTTTTACCAATTTGTGTTCCTTTGCAGAGAGGGTTGGCCCAAGAGATGTTGACGAAGAAACAACTGTCATTGACAGGTGAGTAAGGAGTGTTAATATGGTCTGCAGTATTTGGATCACTTCTTCTGCATCAAATATCTATACCCACCGTTGAAAATAAACACATAGCATAGCATATAGAGAAGGGCTGCTTGGCTGAGGCGGTAAAGGTGTGCTCGGTTCACCCGGAAGGACATGGGTTCAATTGCCCGTCAGGAAGTCGTAAAATTTAAGAAACGAGATTTCCACTTTTGGGGGTGCACATGGCCCTGACATTCTCTCAGCCAACACCAAAAATGAGTACCATGTTAATTCCTGGGAGCACAGGTGGCCGGGCGTAGAGATAACAACTCTACCCCATCAAGTGCCAAGATTACGGATAGTGGAATCCTTTACCTTCCACCTCTCCTAGGGCCTTCATAGCCTGTACAGAGATGATTTTGCTTTGCTTTGCACAGCATCTAGAAGAGAAAGTGTGCTCACTTCACCTGTTTGGATTCTGCCACAGAGCAGTGCTAACTGTGCCACATTATCACAGCATAGCCTTCTGCAATCTAAGATGCTATGAAAAAGAAGTCATGCTTGCAAGCAATTTTTGTTCAAACCCCATCCTTTCTTAAGTAATACCCTAGAAAATTTCCTTACTATTATAATATGTGAACATAAACAAACACACAAAGAATGTAAATAATGAAATTTATTACATATAACACAAAGAATGTTTATAACAAAAAATGATTGGCTTGGAACAGTAAAATTCCAGTAATCAAACCTGAAGTTCTTTATGCTTCAGAAATGCTCAATTCACATCATGAAACTTCAAAGTAACAATTAGAGATTAAAGAAAGGAAAGTCATGAGAAAAATTTTAGGGCCCAGAATTTAAAATGGAATACATTACCCCAAACCCAACTCGGAAATATATTTTAAAAATTCTAAACACTCTGATACAATGAGACAGCAATGAATTCAATTACTTATTTCAATTACTTACTTATCGAATACACAAATATCTGCAAATCAAACTATGCGATCAAAATGGTATAAGCAAGTAGAAAAAGACCTCACTGAATTAATATCACCAAATCTGTAGGATAGAAATGTAATCAGAAAATTTTTCACACAAGGGGATTTGAGGATGATGAAAAGAAACCAACACCACGTACCTGGTCGGAGGAACAGGAATTATAACCATTAATGAAAATTAAAAACTATTGGACACGGAGGAAAGCTCAACAAATGTTGTCCTAAGTGGCACATTTGCACAGAAGAAGATACACATAAACACATTCCAAGATGTTAGATGTTAAATTTAAAAAAAATAACAAATACAGTTACATAGTTTCATCTCGGCAGCAATCAAGGATGAGCTGACAAGTGCAAGTGGTTTTTTACACAATGAGAAGACATTTTTTCCATAACAATAACCTAGAGTTTGAATGAGTTAAAGGTTCCTTTACCTCTAAATTACCTCACGAACTTATGCTCTATCCCACTTCTATTCCCACTGCGTAGATAACATGATTGTATACACACTGTATTACTGTGGATTCATTCTCAGTACTTATCCTCACCAGAAGCAAGTCGTTAAATTTTCTCTTGTTCCTCATCCTTATGGTCCATGACAGCTGTCTTAGTCACGTAAGTTCCGTCTCCTTGTCATTAAAGACAAATTTATCAGCCTTAATAATGTGTTTGTCATAAATATGAACTTTACACACAGAACATCACAGTAAGATTTCTGTCCTTTCGGGGAATAGCATTTATCCACTTCAAAAACATATCGCTATTTTTGGGTAGTATAATGAAATGTCTTACCCCAAATTTTGCCCTTGTTACCCAACACACAACCCATTTAAATACAAAAGGGCATTTTTCCTTATAAAAACTTGCCCTGCTGACTAAGAAATGCAAAGTGCCATAGTTAGTACTGTGAATGGTATCTCACTAAATCTAGCATTTTTGAAGAGGGTCATAGAGGTAAAATTTATTTTAATTTTTATTGAAAAATCTGGATTTAGCTATTCAAAATGCATAAACAATAAGCAATGACCTTGGGATTGCCTTTGATTTATTCTGTCTGCTAGTCTGAAGCATTATTTTCAATCAGGGGAATGTTACATCAACATTAACAGATTAACAAACATTAAAAATAAGCTGAACTTTGGCACACAATACGAGTTACTGCATTAGCAACTAAATCAACTAGCGACAGCGATGCTACAGACAGTTGCAAGTGTACAGGTGTGCAGAGAAGTGTAGTTAGATGTTTCCAGATCAATTCCAAGCCGTATGTGATAATTGGTATTATTTTTGCATACAACGGAGCCATAGCCATCTTCAAAGATAACTTTGTACTATTCTCAAAATCATACACAACTTTTATTACAGTAGTTGTTCTTTCTCTAATGAGTGTTCAGTGATGGATAGTGACTGTTCTATTGGCGGTACCAGAAAATTCAGAATTCTGAATTCACAAGTACAGACAGACCTATGCTATGAGTTGCATGAGATTACATTTATTTAACTGTGCAAGAACTGGAGCTGTGCCTCATAGCCGGTCGACTGCTGTAGAAGTCGCATGTCTTTTGGCTGTTTTCCATTTTGCTATGATAGACTGCTAGGGAAGTTCGCCCTTGCAGGTCTCTTGTGGCTGTCTTGGGAGCTTATAGTTATGCCTATGGTCAACAAATGACAGGAGTAACCAGTTCGAAGATGAAAGGAACATGTCTGCATTGCTAGGCCTACTCACTCCATGCCTCGTTGCTCCTGTGCGCTCAAGTGCTAATACTTATCGGCTTTGCTTTCAATCACGCTGTTATTTTGAAAGACCTTATCTTCCCTCGAGCCTGACAGCAGGATCTCGCCTTCATGACGAGTGGAGTACGTAGAGAACTTGTATTGTCTGCAAAGCGCAGAAGAGGAAGCAGCCAAAAATGTGTTGTAAGGAATGCAGTGTAACATTATGCACCTTTCCCTGTTTCAAAACTTATCACACGCAGAAGAACTTCTAAAAAAAGTTAGTTTAATGACATGCAAATTAATGTAGGCAAACAAATTGTAATTTAAAGTTAATGTTTATGTAGTTGATAAAATTAAAATAAAGGGAACTAAAGATAAAATTTACAATTTCAAACAAAAAAATTTTTTACTCTGATAGTGCTGTGTCCAAAGCCATGAATCTAAAAGGAGGATGGGAGCTTTGACTGGAAAAAGGAAAGAAAAAAGAAAAAAAAGGGTGGTATAAATATGATCATAAGCATTTGATTAAATATACATTTAAAATAAAATACTTTCAAACTCTGCGTGTCCTCCCTTACCATCACAAGTCAGCTGCGGACAGGAGAGTAGAGTGAGACAAGTATCCCATACAGTGGGCTCGGTGAGCCACTTGTTGCTCGCGTCCAGATGGTCACGCTTCCTTACTCGCTACGCCTGAGTGAAAGGGTTAATGAAGTACCAACTGAATTTATAAATTGAGAACCTAATATATATTTACTTTAATTCATATTAATTTTCTTAAAATTCCAATTTTAAGAAAATTATTGCACAAAGTAAAAAGTAAAACTATTCAGAAAAAAAAAGAAAAAAGGAAGAAAATATATGCAGGGCCTAAGTACCAAAAGTATTTGTTCGTAAACCTTGAATGACACCTTCAAATGGACTAATAAGAACAGTACCTACTGAGAGTAATTGGTGCATGCCAACACACATGTGTGCAAAAGCACTTGGTAACAATTTCATTTACATGTAATTAATCTCATAATAGAACTGTATTGAGGATAATATATTCAAATTATTATTATATTGTATTGAGTAGGTGGTTGTTAATAAAAGAATTTTATAATTTTAACAATTTCATTTGCCGGGAAACTGAAATTTACAAAATGACTTACCTTCCACTTAAAGGCTACATTACATGCATATAAATTTGGAAGCCATATCTGCTGCTCCCTATATGATTACGCTAATTGAATGGCACTCTTCATAAATGCATAAAATAAACACCAGAAAAGTTAGCTATTTTGGTATTTTGTGCTCGCATTCTGGTAAGTAAAGGTAACTGTGTCACCAACTTATGTTAAACAAACAGAACAAAATTCATTGCAAAAGTTCTAGATTGTTGCATAGAGAAAATATTCCTGTCACTAATACAAGTTCTGAAAAATGTCTCTAGGTGTCTATTTTAACACGTTCAGTACCTGCTTCTGAGCAGGACACTTGAATGCCTGGACCAGCCATTTTCATGCAATACAATTTACAATTACTCTTAAACTATAAATGTTAGAAAAATGATACTTTGTGCTTACATCTAGTAAATATTTAGGGTGTGATATCTGGTGTCGCAGGTTTTAAAATAAGTCTAATTTTATACAGACTATCTGTATTTTCATCATAATGATTACTGTCACCGAAGTGAAGAAATGAAATAATATGAAGGAAGTATATTCGGAACATTGTTTTAGAAAATATCGGAGTATGAAAGACAGGGTCTTCGGTCCAGTACATTTGTATATCAGGATTTTGGACTAATCAGTTTCCACGATTGCATGATCGAATTCTTTGTGAAAGGCCAGGGCACCACACTTATCACTTGACTCGCGTATAGATTGGTCTGCTCACACACATACTGATAAAATTCGTCATTCATGAAAATACTCACGTAACTCAAAATATACTGCTTATTTTCTATTTGAACGTTTATACCTGAATTCTCTGTAAATGGTGGAATGGGTGAACAATAACTAGGATGATATGTATCAGACACTTCACTTTTCTCTATAGGCCTATCGGATTCGGGAATTGGAATTTCCTCGTTACTCTCACTTTCACTATCTGAGTCTATTTCAGGAATAAGTTCATCACCAGAATAATCATTGGGAACAATATCTAATAATTAATCTCTGTAAGAAACTTTGTTTTATAAGCCATTATACTACACTCGATAAGAACGACACGCAATGCATTGGAATCTCAAGTACTGTCTTGACGCGTGAGGAAATGCTGAGATATTCCTGCTAAAACAGCTAAGATAAACATGAGCCCACTCAACGTGAGGGTTATCTCAAAAAGGTCAACCAACTTCCTGCTACAACCAGTAAAGCTGACTAAGGTGGAAGACTGCATAGATGACGAATATAAACAGCATTGCTTCGCGCGGAACATTAAACATCTTACGCCGTCCATGGCCCGCAGCATAGGAGCAAGCTTAAACGACTTACGCCGTCCACGGTTCGCAATCAGTTAATACAACAGAAGGATTAATATTTTGTCATTATAAGATATACCAGTCATAAAGTGGTAATTCTGGGGTATTATCTTTGTTGTGTTTGCCATATGCTGTACTCTAGTGTTTGAAATATGAAACAGTCTTGACTTGTGCCTAGTCTGTCCATGCTTTTGCTTGATACATGCTACACCCCGCTGGATGAAATTGGAGCGTTGAGACAGGCAGATTTTGGCACTCCCTCAGCACTTAACAACACATGCAAACACAAGCCAAGCAGTCTTTTGTGCAGTGTCTTATGTTCAGAAGCAGTGCCCATGAGATCTGGCTCACACACTCAGACATGTGTTGCAAGAGCGCATGTCGGATTGCACGCTCATTCAAATGAAGGCAGAACGTGTATATTTTCTTGAAATTAAATATAAACCTGTTCTTTATTAAACTGGTGGTGCCATGGCACAATGGCATCACCTCACAATCTGCCCCTGGTGAATTCTCTAGGATGTTCCTGATGTCTGTAGAGTTAATCCTAAGTATTTGAATGAGTTTATGAGATCCAGTTGTTTTCTTCCTAGAATTAGCTTATCGTCAGCTGCTGTCACCTTCTTGGAAAATCATACATACTATTTTGTCCTGGTTTATGACAAATTTATTGTTTTCTACCCAATAATATTATTAAAAATCTAACAGACACATCTTGAGGTGCATATGTCCTACACTCATCTGCCCTAGCCCTCTGCCTATCAGCTGCAGAATATGCGAAACTCTGCCTATGCTCAGCAAGTAGATATTGCTGTGAATGAGACTGGTCACATAATTACAGGGTGTCTGAGACCAAGTCCAACAGAAAATATCTATCCTATCACAGGAATTGCCCTTTCTCACATAAGAAGGAAAGTAGCAGCGGATCAAGCGATCCATGTCACCCCCTTTATGGCCATCAAATGCAGCCCGTTTGACTCAAGTCAAGGAAGAGTCTTTTAAGAACAACCATACCATTTGTTGATATGCCAGAAAAATGAAGGCGTGAACTGTGGCAACAGCAAGTGTGTAATCCATCCCTGAGTTTAAAGGAAGAACCTTCTGCGGGTTTTCACCTTCCGTGTCCCGCCTGGAGGACCCTCAGTTGACTGCGGACAGATGTTTCAAAGTGCAAGTCTAAATTAGTTAAACCTTTTACTCCAGCACAGTGAATATAGTGGCATGAGGGCAAGAACTTCCTCCACAGTATATGCTAAGTCAAGAAGCACAAGTACGTCAGCACTGGGAAGCAACTAGGCGGCAAGTGAGTAGAATACCGCACACATTGCTTTCATCTTCGAACTGGTTACTCCTGCCATCTGGTGATCCTAGCCATAACTATTCACTCTCAAGACAGCCACGAGATACCTCTAAAGCCGAACTTCCACAGCAGTCTATCGTAGCGAAACGGAAAATAGCCGAAAGACACGCGACTGCTACATCAGTCAACCGAAGTGAAAGGATTAAGTGGGGCTCTGTTCAAGGAGACATGACCTGTGATTGTGGACTACTACAGGATGGAGAACACCTTATGGTTTGTCAGCATTTACTGTCACTGTGTACAACAGAAAATGTTTTGCAGGCCTGATGATAAAGCTGTCCTTGTAGTTGAATATTGGAAAAACATTATTTAGCAGTGTGTTTGGATATGGAAAATAAAGTAAATAAATAAATACCCATGTTTTGAGTTGGCTTTGCAGTTTCGATTTAATCTGCAAGCTTAGGACCATAACATTCGCGTACATATATAGTGATACTGATTCTAAGTTTTAAATCAATCTTGTTTTGTCAAATGTGGTGATGTTAAATAGAAGAAGACTTGAAATACTCCTTTAGTTTGTAAGATGCCTTTCGAGGTACTTGTCCCGTTGTTGATCTCTACCTTGTTTTCGAAAGGAGATTTCTGATGACATTTACAATTGCCTTGTCATCTATTACAGAGTCTAGTTTGTCCATCAGTATGTTCTTGTCCAATTATGATGCAATCAATTTCATATACTGTAGCTTATGACTGATGGTTAAAAAAAAAAAGAACACAGCGTAGCATGAACAGAATAATCTCTGAAGATAAAGGCAATCCTCTACGATTTCCTGTAGAGGTCGTAGGATCTTTAGATCTTAGCCCATTGCATCAACATACAGACTGGAGTCAATTTTATGCATTTTAGAAATTTGAATTATTCCAAGAACTAGTGAACAAAACGATATTCATTCTATGATGTACATATAAAAATCTACATCATCAACTTGAATCAGCTTGAGTTACCTTGGTGTGGTAAATATCGGTGAAGTAGGATGCTAGCGTTGCTTACATGTAGTGCCAGTAAAGAGATAACCATCTCTGTAATATAATGGTTAGAGTTATTAGCAGCCATCCTTGGAGGCCTGGGATTGATTCCCAGTGCTGCTAGAGATTAAGGCAATACTCCAGAGATAAAAATGGATATTCTGGTCATTTTGGTGAAATTCCTTTATGACTGTATGAAAGGATTGAGTTTCTTTTTTCTTGTCACAAAGTTATTCCTCTGAATTCAAACAATTTATCACTGTAATAATGCTTTGTTTGCCAATTGTAATTTTACATTTAAATCCCATTTATTCCCATAATATGAATATGAAATTTTTTATTGCAGGATTTTTTCAAGTAGTAGGGTTGGAAGGCACGGTCTAGGTGTGAGGAATGAGCGTGGTCAGCGTCTACTGGAGTTTTGTGTTGGCAATAACCTGTCTATCTGCAATACTCTCTTCCAACATCACCCACGGCGTCGATACACATGGATTTCTCCTGGCGACAGGGTTCGAAATCAGATTGATTTCATTTTGGTGAGGCAACGATGGCGGACTTCTGTACTGGATTGCAAAACCTATCCTGGAGCAGACTGTGGTAGTGACCACATTATGCTATCCATGAAAATGCGGATCAAACTGAAGCTGACCAAGAAGAAGAGAGTGACACAAGTTCGCGTTACTGACAAAAAGGCTCTCAAAGATTTTGGAGAAAGAATAAGGCCAAAACTCCAGCAAGTGCAGGAGGAAGGATCAGCCTCCCAAACATGGGATAACCTCAAGACAATCATTAACTCTTCTCTCCCTGAACCATTTACTAATTCTTCCCAAGCTAAGCACCCCTGGATATCGAACACCACTCTACTGCTGATAGAAGAGCGGAGCACACTAAAGAAACGTGGCATTCAATCCAAGCAAGACGAAGAAGCATACAGTGAACTTTGCCGCAAAATACAACGCAATTGCAGAACTGACAAGACACGGTATCTCACCAGTATTTGTGATGAAATAGACCAACATCATAGGCTGAATCAAACACGTGATCTTTTTAAAAAAGTCAACAGCATTACCCATGAGTTCAAACCACGCACATGGGTGATTGAAGATGAAGATGGCAACCTCATTACTGATAAGAACAAAGCAATAGAGAGGTGGAAACAATACTGTGAAATGCTGTATTGCAAAGGAAATAATTCTGCCGAACAGGAAAATTCTTTGAGGTATGAAGAAGAACCTGATATTTTATTAACTGAAATTGTGAACGCTGTCAATCATTTGAAGAACAACAAAGCCCCAGGTATGGATGGTATTTCGGGAGAAATGCTGAAAGTGATGGGGGAGGAGGGCATGCGTGTTTTACATTTGGTATGTAATATGGTGTGGAAAACTGGTGAATGGCCCAAGGACTGGACAACATCAATACTAATCCCTCTTCACAAAAAGGGGTCTATAAGGGATTGTTCCAATTATCGTACTATCGCATTAATATCCCATGCAAGCAAAGTTCTGCTCTACATAATAAATCTACGCCTAAAACCATTCCTGCAACCTCAGATATCCGCAGAACAAGCAGGCTTTGTTGCAGGTAAAGGAACATGAGAGTCTATCTTGAACATGAGACAGATAATTGAGAAATGTCGCGAGTTTTGTGTCCCTGCCTTTATTTGCTTCCTGGACTACAAAAAGGCCTTTGATTGTGTTATGTGGGACAAGTTGTGGCAGGTGCTAAAGGAATTTGGGGTTCCACTGCACTTAATATCGTTACTGAAAAACCTGTATAAAAACCATGCAGCAACCATAAAGGTAGATGGTGATCTCTCAGGCATTTTCAATGTGACGAATGGAGTAAGGCAAGGTTGTATATTATCACCTCAACTCTACAACATCTATGCAGAGTGTGTCATCAAAAGAGCTCTCAATGGCTGGAATGGTGGAATTTCGATTGGTGGCAGAAAAATTAATAACCTACGCTTTGCAGATGACACTACCCTCATCGCTGGTAGTGAAGAGGAACTTCATGACTTGCTTGTAAGGGTGAAGAACACTAGTCTTCAGTATGGTCTAGAGATAAACATAAAAAAGACCAAACTAATGGTAGTTGATCGGCAAGGTGAAATCCAACTTACGGGATACCTAAAAGACCTGGATATAGTTAAGGAATTTGTATACTTGAGGTCTGTCATCAACGACATGGGAAACTGTGATAAAGAGGTAAAAAGACGTATTGTCTTAGGTCGTGCTGCAATGGTTAAACTTACTAAGATCTGGCAGAACCGGGCAATATCAAAAGCCACGAAGATGCGCTTGGTAGAATCACTAGTGTTCTCCGTCTTTTTGTACGGCTGTGAGACCTGGACCGTGAATGCTAAAGACAGAAAGCGCATTGATGCCTTTGAGATGTGGTGTTGGCGGAGAATGCTACGTGTATCCTGGACAGAAAAAAGAACTAATGTTTCCATTCTGGAAGAACTCTGCATCAAGAAACGTCTATCTTCCCGTGTGAGTGAACGTTACCTCCAGTTCCTTGGCCACATTTTGAGACGAGACGGAGCGAACTTGGAAAAGGTAATTTTACAAGGCAAAATTGAAGGCAGTAGACCACGAGGAAGAACAGCAAGCAGATGGATAGATCAGGCGAAGAAGATCACTGGGCTACCACTTCAGGTCATACTAACGAAATGTGAAAACCGCTCTGGATGGAGACATCTTGTCAAGGTTGCAACAAGGAAATGATGGAGTTATGAGGTCACGACGCTCAGTAATGAGCACAACGACTAATGATGATGAGGGATTTTTAAGTCCAAAAATTTAGAACGTATTAATTACATGAACTTTAGTACGATATATCTCCTTATATAAATTATTTACTGAAAAATTGATATGTAGAGCTTTTAAAAGAAGTATTTTCTACCTAATTATTAATTTACATTAACATGTTCATTAAATTTCATGAAAAAAAGGGAATTAAACATTTCAAAAATATATTTTGGATAAACTATTAATTGTAGCCTATATGAACGAAATGTTTGTGATATCTCTACTTTTATGTAGGTGACATTCCTACAAAGTTTCATGAAAATCCGTACATTACAGAAAATATCTTTTTATCTCTGGTGCGTTGCCTTAAGAATGGCAGGAAGACTGGTATGTGGTTGAAATTATACCTGCAGTTTACCTCCATTAAGGGTGTACCTGTAAAGAACTGCACCATCTCAGGATGAGTTTGCCTGACTCCATGGCTAAATGGTTAGCATGCTGGTCTTTCATCCAAGGGGTTCCAGGTTTGCTTTCTGGTAGGGTCAGGAATTTTAAAATTAACAGGTTAATTTTGATAGCTTTAGGGCTGGTGTGTATGCCGTCTACAACATTAGAATTCATCATACGTATAGCTCGATCCTCACAAACGTGCTGGTCACCTACAGGCATCAATACCAATATAGTTGGTCCGCTATTGGACATTATAAATTTTCCAGCTAACTCATCCCTGGTTGCCAGTATTTCATCCCATTGTGCTAATTTGGGCTCATCAGTTGGTAAATAGCATACCTACCAAGATAAATTTATAATATCCAATAATGGACCAAATATATTGATATTATAAATTTACTAATTCGGGACAAATATTTCAGGTTCCCTAAGAGAATCATAAAAACTGATGTATGAATATTTATTACTTTGTAACAGATTTGGCTTACCTCCACCTCATCCAGTATATCCAGACTATGCTAGACTCTACTCCTAAGTTCGAAGCATGTTCTTTGCCATGTGTATGTGCAAGTGCGTCCTAATTTCCCCTCTGCCTCTCCTATCTCCATGTGCCTATATAAGCCAGATCTATCAGCCTACTATTAGAGACGTTCTTCGACAGTTGGAGAGAGAGGGCCATGTTTATCACACTGATGTATAATTCTACTTATTTTCTGAACCTTTCCACACCAGCATGGAACTTTATGATTGCACCATGAGGTATTGTAATTTGAATTTATGCATTATGCATTCAAATGACTAGAGAGAGAGATGTGTTCAAGAAATAAATCCTCCGTCCTCCAATAAGTGTAACCATTCAGATCTGGAATACAGTCAGGTTACAATTTCAATGGAGTTTAAAAAACAATGTAGTGGAAATTTACTTGTTAAAGCTGTTATTATCTTCTTTTTTTTTTCAGGGTTAGTGAGGGAGGAATGTTAAACATGTTCTCATGTATAGATGGAAATGAATGATTTGTAGAAGTCCCTCAGTATCTGTATTACTATTTTTTTCCATTTCACAGAATTTCAAATTTTGTAGTTAGGTGAATGTCTGACTAGGGAGGTGCCTCTTGCTCTGAATAGCAGGCTTCTGACAATCTACCGATTATTTAAAGTTAAGAACTTCATATTTGGGTTCCGTATTGAAGCAGAATTCACATCAAAGAAAAGTACAATAAGTTCCACCTTTTCAATACATTATATTATGTGACAGTTTTACGTTACAGTTAAACCTTCACATTTTTATACACTCGGGACCGGTTTCGACAGTGTCCCTGTCATCATCAGCCAAGAACAATTAATCGAGGACATTAAACCTTACAATATTTCAGGTATGATATAACAGTGAATATAAAATTATACATTATCTATCTACAAAAAGGTGTGAACATGTCCAGGTAAAAAATCACGATTAAGAAAAATCATGTCCTGTAGGGTGTACATTTATAGAAATTTCTAATTAAAATAACGTGTTAAAAATCTGCTGTTATATTATAGCTATAGCAGAGTATGTTTATAGGTGTAAATCTATGAAATTTTGGCACTCAAGACATATAGCTATGTTTGACAAGTTAAAGGTGTTCAAACATTTAGTTAAATGGTGTTCCACTTAAAATATGTGATGCAGTTCAGCTGAGGTTGTAGTAAATATGTTTGTAGGCTTGATTTTGGTATTTTTAACACTCGAGACATATAGCCATGTGTGACAAGTTAAAAGTTGATAAAACATTTAGTTAATGATGTTCCACTTAAAATATATGGTAAAGTTCAGCTGAGGCTACAATTTGGACTTGAGGAGCAGATGATTATGTAAAATATCAATATAAGTAGAAATGAACAATTTAAATGGGTCACTGCTGGTTGATGTAGATGATCAGCAAGTCCTATTAAACAAATATACATGTCGACATGTGGTTGTGTATCATCTTGTTGAGAAGTAACAAAAGTCCTGGCTGAAATGGTGCTTGTAGATCTTATATTGTAGGTTGTGATTATATAAATTGATTAGAAGGGATCCTGATCCAAGTCGGAACCTATAAGAAATAAAACGCGATATAAAGTTACCGTATTTAAGAAACGAAAGGGAGTTAAATTTCGCGAAGTATTGGTGAATGAGAAACTCACCTCAGGTGCCAAGTTGATGGTAGACGGAACGTAGTGGAACTGACTAGCGCTGTGAAGAGGAGGCGGACCTCCTGTTGATTGAATCGGATAATACGATTACAGCGCTCCTCCGGAGACCTCCGGTAGTCCTCCGATTGAATTCACTGGCGGAAAATTCAAATGCTTAGATGTGGGCAATGTTGCAACGGTGATCTTAGGAGGAATTACAATTTAGATTTTAGTACTAATTCCATAGATGCATGTGTTCCCCTACGTTTGTCATTCAAATGATGTAGTCGTTTCAAGATCGCCGCATTATTTGTTACGTTATGAATAACAGATTTTGATCTGCTGACGTTCAGTTTGCAATAGGTGCAGGTGGATAGAATACTGTAGATTGAATATTGGCATATATTATACTATTGCAAATGCGTTAACAATATTATTAATACTGGTAGTAAAATAGTTTGCATTGCATGTAAACATGTATTATATACGATGTTCTTACATTAATTATACTCGTAGCTCATTTATTACGGAACAGTACATCCGGCTCCATGGCTAAATGGTTAGCGTGCTGGCCTTTGGTCACAGGGGTCCCGGGTTCGATTCCCGGCAGGTTCGGGAATTTTGACCTTAATTGGCTAATTTCGCTGGCGCTGGAACTGGGTGTATGTGTCTTCATCATCATTTCATCCACATCACAACGCGCAGATCGCCTAAAGACGTCAAATCAAAGGACCTGCATCTAGTGAGCCGAACTTGTCCTCAGACACTCTCGGCACTAAAAGTCATACGCCATTTCAGTTTTTACTGAAGAGTACGAACTGATTGAAACTGGTTATATGCTGTACCGGGCTGAGTAGTTCAGACGGTAAAGCGCTGGCCTTCTGAGCTCAAGCTTGCGGTTTCGATTCCGACTTTGCTCGGCGGTACCTGAAGGTGGTCAGGTGTACCGGCAGTAGCGGCGATTGGGAATTAGAAGTAGGGGGGGAAATGTAAAGACATATAGCGGGGGGGGGGGGGTATATACGTTATACATTAAAACTGAAAAAAAAGCTACTAAATGGAATTTCGACAGAGAGGTAAAGATTCTCAGCCTACCAACTTATTTGTGTTGATAATATTTATTTGAGATTTTGATTCAATACTATACAATAAAACTTTCACGAGAGGAACAATATTACACATGTATTACAATTAAATAGACGTACGGCGTGATTATATAATTAAAATCATTTAGTATTTGACTATAAACTAAAAAAAAAAAAAAAAACTAACTGACACTAAATAGACTGCCAGACTAACGAATGCACGCGTACCCTTCCTCACAGCACATACAAAGTCTCCACTACAGTACTCGCTGTGGCGCTATACAAATCGGTTAACCGCGTGAACGACTTAGTTGCGTATTTCCGCTAATAATTTCGTTATTAATTAAAGCAAATAATTAGCTGATAAGACAACAGGGCTTGTACAAATTGCTTGTTTTAATAATTCCTATAATACCTTGTTTCATCCAGCTAAAATGGAATACAAATGCAAAGTTTTCTCCACAAAGTAGGGGGGCGACTGTCCCCTCTCGCCCCCCCTAATCGCCGCTACTGTATCGGCACATGAAAAACTCCTGTGGGACAAAATGTCGGCACCTTAACGTCACAGAAAACCACAGAAGTGGTTATGGGAGTACAATAATAATAATAATAATAATAATAATAATAATAATAATAATAATAATAATAATAATAATAATAATAATAATAATAATAATCCTTCCATCAATTTACCCTCCCGGGTTGGGTGTTCCCTCGGACCTATACCGCCTCAAGGACAGTGTCCTGGAGCGTGAGACTTTGGGTTTTGTTTTATGTCGCACCGACACAGATAAGTCTTATGGCGACGATGGGATAGGGAAGGTTTGGGAGTGGGAACGAAGCGGCCGTGGCCTTCAGTTAGGTACCATCCCGGCATTTTCCTGGAGGGGAAGTGGGAAACCACGGAAAACCATCTTCAAGGCTGCCGACAGTGGGATTCGATCCCACTATCTTCCGGATGAAAATGGGTTCGAACCCCACTGTCGGCAGCTCTGAAGATGGTTTTACGTCGTTTTCCATTTTCACGCCTAGAAATTACTCTCCTTAGCCGTTCCTATCACATCGTCGTCATAAGACGGCATGACGTAAAGCAAATTTTTACAAAAGTAATCGACAAATGAAACACGAACGATAAATGAGAATGTATATATTTCCTATATTCTCCTTCGTCATACTTATAAAGCAGTATTTACTATGTCGCTAGCACATCCGTTGCGCACCACGGATGGAACGGCAAGCGAGGCACACATTCAGTACTGTTGCTCCGTCCTCCGCTCGCCCTCCGCTCGCGTGCCGAAGCACCGATTGGTTTCCCAGCAACAGTTTACTACCGGAGAATACCGGAGGGAGCGCTCACTCGCACTACCGATTGCAATCATAGGAGCAACTGCTCCGTTCCCAGCTCTATTCGCAACAGTAGCTCCGAGTGTAAGGACTTAGTGGGCTGTAATTTCAAACTTACGTCCATGAATGTAGGCGCCCTATAAAAATCGTTACCTACATAAACAAAAATTGATCTATATCACCGATATTCCATACAATACCCCTTAACAAAGAACGTATAGTCATTCAGAATAATTAATGCATCCTCTCATTTGTTATCAAGAAAATGCAATTATATCGACATATAATACATACCCCATATACCTGTAGGTATAAACCCTGTAGATACAACAAACAATATATCTTAATAGGTTCAGTTGTTCCTCAGAAAAGTACAGGCCCTACCTGTGCAGAACTTACACAGTGGTTCGTTCATTATTATTATTATTATCATTATTATGGAAATATGTCCGCCTCTGTGGTGTAGTGGTTAGTGTGATTAGCTGCCACCCCCAGAGGTCCGGGTTCGATTCCCGGCTCTGCCACGAAATTTGAAAAGTGGTTAGTGTGATTAGCTGCCACCCCCAGAGGTCCGGGTTCGATTCCCGGCTCTGCCACGAAATTTGAAAAGTGGTAAGAGGACTGGAACGGGGTCCACTCAGCCTCGGGAGGTCAACTGAGTAGAGGTGGGTTCGATTCCCATCTCAGCCATCCTGGAAGTGGTTTTCCGTGGTTTCCCACTTCTCCTCCAGGCAAATGCCGGGATGGAACCTAACTGAAGGCCACGGCCGCTTCCTTCCCTCTTCCTTGTCTGTCCCATCCAATCTCTCCATCCCTCCACTAGGCCCCTGTTCAGCATAGCAGGTGAGGCCGCTTGGGCGAGTTACTGGTCATTCTCCCCAGTTGTATTCCCGACCCAAAGTCTGAATCTCCAGGACACTGCCCTTGAGGCGGTAGAGGTGGGATCCCTCGCTGCGTCCGAGGGAAAAACCGACCCTGGAGGGTAAACAGATTACGAATTATTATGGAAATATTCCCATTATATTGGCGCTAGAATACAGTAAGTTAAATTTGAATTCGTTTTTAATTTCTGGACATATGTAAAACACGTGAAAGACGTGGCAGAAGTAAGGGATGATTATTTACGAGCGGAGGGAGGAGTTCAAGTGGTTCAAATCTGTAAATGCTGCTGTGTAAAACATGGCACAAACGACTCCTAACCATTGGTCTTGCGGTGTACGTGGCAACGCGTCCGCCTGTCACCCGGCGGCCCCGGGTTCGATTCCCGGCCAGGTCAGTTTTTTTAATTGTAAATTATTAATATACCTGGCCTGGGGACTGGGTGTTTGTGTCATCCTTAACGTTCCTTTCCTCGCATTCAGCACTTTACACTACCGCCATTTACATAATACACGCAGGTTTCCTCATATATGGTGCAAATAGGGGCAAAGGATCTTCATAGGTCGACGCCCCGAACAAATAGCATTAAAAAAAAGTTAAAGAAGGAGTGTAGTTTCGCGCAAAAACAGCGACGTCATGAATTCCTGTGAAAATGCTCGTTCATTCCTCCCGTATGAAGTTCACACTACGCGCTTGTCATTCAATGTTTTTTTTTTCTTTGCTAGTTGTTTTACGTCGCACCGACACAGATAGGTCTTATGCGACGATGGGATAGGAAAGGTCTAGGAAGTGGAAGGAAGCGGCCGTGGCTTTAATTAAGGTACAGTCGCGGCATTTGCCTGGAGTGAAAATGCGAAACCACGGAGAACCATCGTCAGGGCTGCCGACAGTGGGGCTCGAACCCATCATCTCCCGAATACCATCTTCAGGGTTGCCGGCAGTGGGGTTCGAATCCACTATCTCCCGGATGCAATCTCACAGCTGCGCGCCCCTAACCACACGGCCAACTCGCTTGGTCGTACCGACTGTAACAGCCTGCCTGTATATTGGTGGGAAGTAGCTGGGGTGTAAGATAACTTTCTTCTTTAGCATGCCATTCCTCTGGTTCATACATTTTCTGATATATCTGGTACGTAACACACTGGTTCATCATTGTATTCGAGCTATAAAATCCGTACTCTGAGCCACTGATTGGAATGAGTAGTGTGCATATTTAACGAAATAATGACAGAGGAGTGGTCACGGCTGTCTGCGACCTGGTTATTCCAGTTCTGGAACTTTGGACTCTTAGATCGGCACCGTAGTACTGTTCGTTGAAAGTGAGAAAGTGTGCGGTTTTTCATTTGATCGAGTATTTTATATGATAACATTGCTTTCAATCGCTACATTCCTACTGACGTTTTTGTAATGACCTATGTTGAATTCAGTTAGGAAAATCACCAAGTCAGTCTTTCTGAGAATCCCGTAGCGAAGCAAGGGGAACATCAGCTAGTAATAATAATAATAATAATAATAATAATAATAATAATAATATTGGCTTTACGTCCCACTAACTACTTATAAGGTTTTCGGGGACGCCGTGATGCCAGAATTTGGTTACGCAGGAGTTCTTTTACGTGTAATTAAATCTACCAACACGAGGCAGACGAATTTGAGCATCTTCAAATATCACCGGACTGAGCCAGAATCGAACCTGCGAAGTCGGGGTCAGAAAGCCAATGCCTCAAACGTCCGAGCCACTCAGCCCGGCATGCAATGATAATAGTATTAATTATTTCATAACGAAGTAATTTACAGTCACGGACAAGGCCTAAATTATAACATGTTTATATTTAAGAAAATACATAATTATGTTTGTACGTAAGAATGCTATGTGTAATATCGATAAATAGTTAAGGTATTAACTGAGGGGCCTAGTTTCGCACAATAGTAGCGACAAGTTTTAAATTCCTGAGAAAATGCTCTTCCATTTCTCCCGTACCAAGTTCACACTACGCGCTTGTCATTCAATCGGAGGTTCTGTTACATAATTATTATGTCTGTACGTAAGAATGCTAGGCCTATTTGTAATATCGCCAAATAACTGAAGTATTAACGGAGGGGCGTAGTTTTTCACATTAATAGCGACAAGTTATAAATTCCTGTACAAATGCTCGTTCATTTCTCCCGTGCCAAGTTCAAACTACGCGCTTGCAATTCAATCGGAGGTTCTCCGGAGGCAAACGATTGAAAGCGCCCGGAGCCTCCGCTCCGTAAACAACCGCTCCGTTAACAGCGCTAGAACTGACAGGCTGAAGAGAGACGAGGCCTAGAAGGGAGCAGAGAGGGGCGGAGTTACTGAGTTAGGGGAAGGAGGCAACGCGGTAGAGGCGGGACTGTGATCAGGTGGGCGCGTGCGATGGTAGGGGAAATATGTAAGCGTGTTGTGTATTGTTTTGAAGATGGATCGGTTTTTTGGTATTTTAAGAATGTTCATTATTTTGATAAAAGTGTCAAAAAGTATTGTAGGTTTTTCGGAGAGATCGTTAAGGTTAAAATTTGGGTTATTGTATTGATCGAGTGAGATGTAGAATTGTTCGGTGAAATCGAGTATGGGGCCTTTATTTATTATTTCAATGATGTCTATGTCGTTATTCATACCATAAAATTTATGTTTATAATCATGTATATGTTGGCCTATTGCGGAAAATTTTCTGTATTTTATCGCATTTACGTGTTCAGTATATCTAATTTTGAACGATCTACCGGTCTGTCCAAGGTAGGTGCTGAGACAGTCGTTACAGTGGAATCTGTAGACGCCTGATTTGTCAGAAGGGTTAGAGGTATTGATTGAGTTAGAATTGTATAGGATATCTAGATTTCTGTTATTAGTTTTGAAGGAGATGTTAGTCTTCTGTTTCTTAAATATATTTGTAATTTTGTAAATATTACGGTTGTAGGTAAAGGTTGAAAAAGATTTCGATTTAGTAGCTTCTTTAATTAGGTTCGATTTTGGGCGATGTCTGAATTTGCTGATTATATTTTCTATAAAATTCTTGTTGTATCCATTATGAGCTGCGATATTGCGTATGGTATTTAATTCTCTGTTAAGGTCTGATTTCGACATTGGGACATTAAATGCTCGATGTACTAAGCTATTATAAGTGGCCCGTTTATGGCTTAGGGGGTGAATAGAGTCTTCTTGTATTGTAGTGGCAGTATGTGTAGGTTTTCTGTAGACATTATATTTGAAGGAAGATAGAAGTCTGGTGATGGTGAGATCAAGAAAATTAATAGTATTATTGGCTTCGGATTCCAGTGTAAATTTTATGTCTGTATCAATAGTGTTAAGGTGCGTTAAGGTGGTAGCTGCGTCTGTAGTGCGTTGGTCCATAATAATAAATACATCGTCGACGTACGAAAGCAGATAAAGGCAACACCACTGTTATTATGAATCAAACAGAATATGTATCCAAAACCAAAATGTTTTTCACAGACAGCACTTTTACAATAATTAACAAAGATCCTACACAAACCATTCAACGGCAATTAAAACAGACGCTTAAAAACACATCATTTCTTTTAACCGACAGTGAAAAAAGCAAATTAATTAAAATGAACCCAGGACTTCCCACCGTTAAAGCACAACCAAAAATACATAAACCTAATGTCCCGATACGTCCTATAGTAAACTACAGACCGAGCCCATTGTACAAAGTAGCACAATTCACCCAACAATTTCTTAAAAGACACTACACCTTTAAGTCTAGAAAATCTATCAAGAATACACTACAACTTATCAAACAACTGGATGACTTTACACTTCAACCATACCATTCTTTACATTCGTTTGATATCACTAATATGTACACTAGTATTAAACCAGAAAAACTTCTTAAAATTATCCCTCAAAATTTGCATAACCATAGTCAACTTAGTCAACTTGAGATCACTGACTTTATGTCTATCTTGAAACTTTTAATCAATAACAACTACTTCACCTTCGATAAAATAATTTACAAGCAAGACGGCCTAGCCATGGGATCCCCAGCCTCCGGCATTTTAGCAGAAATATACTTAGATTTTTTAGAACATACAAAAATTGACAATAACACAACATTTAGCAATATACATCTTTGGTCCAGGTACATCGACGATGTATTTATTATTATGGACCAACGCACTACAGACGCAGCTACCACCTTAACGCACCTTAACACTATTGATACAGACATAAAATTTACACTGGAATCCGAAGCCAATAATACTATTAATTTTCTTGATCTCACCATCACCAGACTTCTATCTTCCTTCAAATATAATGTCTACAGAAAACCTACACATACTGCCACTACAATACAAGAAGACTCTATTCACCCCCTAAGCCATAAACGGGCCACTTATAATAGCTTAGTACATCGAGCATTTAATGTCCCAATGTCGAAATCAGACCTTAACAGAGAATTAAATACCATACGCAATATCGCAGCTCATAATGGATACAACAAGAATTTTATAGAAAATATAATCAGCAAATTCAGACATCGCCCAAAATCGAACCTAATTAAAGAAGCTACTAAATCGAAATCTTTTTCAACCTTTACCTACAACCGTAATATTTACAAAATTACAAATATATTTAAGAAACAGAAGACTAACATCTCCTTCAAAACTAATAACAGAAATCTAGATATCCTATACAATTCTAACTCAATCAATACCTCTAACCCTTCTGACAAATCAGGCGTCTACAGATTCCACTGTAACGACTGTCTCAGCACCTACCTTGGACAGACCGGTAGATCGTTCAAAATTAGATATACTGAACACGTAAATGCGATAAAATACAGAAAATTTTCCGCAATAGGCCAACATATACATGATTATAAACATAAATTTTATGGTATGAATAACGACATAGACATCATTGAAATAATAAATAAAGGCCCCATACTCGATTTCACCGAACAATTCTACATCTCACTCGATCAATACAATAACCCAAATTTTAACCTTAACGATCTCTCCGAAAAACCTACAATACTTTTTGACACTTTTATCAAAATAATGAACATTCTTAAAATACCAAAAAACCGATCCATCTTCAAAACAATACACAACACGCTTACATATTTCCCCTACCATCGCACGCGCCCACCTGATCACAGTCCCGCCTCTACCGCGTTGCCTCCTTCCCCTAACTCAGTAACTCCGCCCCTCTCTGCTCCCTTCTAGGCCTCGTCTCTCTTCAGCCTGTCAGTTCCACTACGTTCCGTCTACCATCAACTTGGCACCTGAGGTGAGTTTCTCATTCACCAATACTTCGCGAAATTTAACTCCCTTTCGTTTCTTAAATACGGTAACTTTATATCGCGTTTTATTTCTTATAGGTTCCGACTTGGATCAGGATCCCTTCTAATCAATTTATATAATCACAACCTACAATATAAGATCTACAAGCACCATTTCAGCCAGGACTTTTGTTACTTCTCAACAAGATGATACACAACCACATGTCGACATGTATATTTGTTTAATAGGACTTGCTGATCATCTACATCAACCAGCAGTGACCCATTTAAATTGTTCATTTCTACTTATATTGATATTTTACATAATCATCTGCTCCTCAAGTCCAAATTGTAGCCTCAGCTGAACTTTACCATATATTTTAAGTGGAACATCATTAACTAAATGTTTTATCAACTTTTAACTTGTCACACATGGCTATATGTCTCGAGTGTTAAAAATACCAAAATCAAGCCTACAAACATATTTACTACAACCTCAGCTGAACTGCATCACATATTTTAAGTGGAACACCATTTAACTAAATGTTTGAACACCTTTAACTTGTCAAACATAGCTATATGTCTTGAGTGCCAAAATTTCATAGATTTACACCTATAAACATACTCTGCTATAGCTATAATATAACAGCAGATTTTTAACACATTATTTTAATTAGAAATTTTTATAAATGTACACCCTACAGGACATGATTTTTCTTAATCGTGATTTTTTACCTGGACATGTTCACACCTTTTTGTAGATAGATAATGTATAATTTTATATTCACTGTTATATCATACCTGAAATATTGTAAGGTTTAATGTCCTCGATTAATTGTTCTTGGCTGATGATGACAGGGACACTGTCGAAACCGGTCCCGAGTGTATAAAAATGTGAAGGTTTAACTGTAACGTAAAACTGTCACATAATATAATGTATTGAAAAGGTGGAACTTATTGTACTTTTCTTTGATGTGAATCTACCGATTGGTAGGTATTTTATACTTTGCTGAAAGGTAAGGCAAGCAAGGAATATAAATAGCTTGCTTTTCTAGTCCCACATCCCGAGCCTGATTTGAGTCTCTTTCAAATCTAAGACCATTACTTTACTGTCCTTTCTGCTGATGGCTATGATGTCAGCCGTCCAATTACAGTCATCGGTAGAGATGCAGTGAACCTCCTCGTACACCTCCCATTCACGCTATCTCGCTGATTGAGAAATTGACATTCTGGTGGCAATGGTTGCGCATTAGCTCAGTGCTCCAGCAGAATCCTACATGTCCAAGGCTTTCTGTCTTGTTGCAGCCATTTTGGCAGCAACTGGTTGTGCTGAATGACCTACCGGGGACCGATCTGACTGCGATAAGGTTCCATAACATTCAGATAATCGATATGAGACCTAGCAGATTTCTAATTCCTTCCACTTGTAATGCTACTTGAACATTTGTAATTGAACTTTCTTCCGTCAATATTTTTGAAACTTCTGTACTTCAATGCTGCTTATATATTTTACTGTGAAGATCTCTTTTAACTATTCACCTGGCGTTCTATGTACAATATAACTATTTATAATAGTTATGTCGCCCTCATATATCTGTGAAATGTACACTGCTTTCTAGAACTCAGTTCAAGAATCGTGCAGGCTAATGTTTTCAAGTTTGCTCTTTTCCTATGGCATAGCTTCACTTTGTTTTAACTTGTGGATGACTTCCCTTTCAATCATATTCTGTATGTTCTTTCTACTATTTTTCATCTGGACCTTTCATTCCTGTTTGTGACTTCACCTGTATTTGCTTACCATCTTCTTATGTACATTTGTTGAGAAACATTTGTTTTGTTCCATGTGTGTATTTTATAATGTTGGATGATATTCGTGTTGTGTAAGACTGCACTGCATTTCTGTAAGCACTCCTTTGTTATAGTTCTCTAACACATCAAGGCATGAGCTGTGATATTCTATTTGTTTGCTCATGCTGTTGGTAACTCATCATGTTTGTGCTCTGAATACATCTGTTTTGTGAAACCGATGTTGGTATTTTGTTTTATCGTCTTGTTTCTCATACATATTTATTTTATTCTTCTGCCATGTACTATCCATGGCTCACCTCTCCTTGCTCAGCACTTGTTAATATATTGTTCTATATTTTAATTATCATCACCCACGTACAATTATAGCTCAATTCCTTCCAAATTTTTATATGAATTCCTAAACTTTTCTCTATGTTTATCAAAAGATTGCTTCAAGTTTTGTGAACACGTAAACACTACAATTCATAGAAGTTGAAATACCAAGCTCATTAGCTGCAGTCACTTAAGTGTGGCCAGTGTCCAGTATTCCACTTATAGCCCTTTCCTATGCTTCGTCACCAGTAGACCTACCTGTGTTAGTGTGATGTAAAGCAACTTGTAAAGGAAAAAAAAAAAAAAAAAAAAAGAAGTTGAAATAATTGAAGTCCATGCCTTCTCTCTTTTTCGTACAGGTCCTGAGCAAGATCTAGAGGATTGTCAGGAAGTCAAATGTCCAAATGGAAGTATCTGTGTGGTGGGAATATTTGCTCATTGCCCACACCCACCCTGCTTACCAGCATCAGTGTGTATTTCTGGTAAGAAATGCTGTAAAGATTCCACAGATCTAGGTATACTGCTTCTCATATTTTTCATGTAGGAGGACCATAGTTTGCAATCAACTGAATCATGGACTTTTTTGAGATCAACATATGTGCAGACTAAATTTTTGCTACAAATAATAATAATAATTATTATTCTAAGTATTTATTCCATTACTTCTGTCCTCAGAGTAAAATTACAACTTTAAATCATGAGACTCAAACTCAGTAATATGACATAAGCCTGACTCCTATATTTATTTGTAGAACGTTCGCAATTACAAGGCTTCCAGCATCCAGAGGGCTGCCAGGAAAAAATAAAGAACAACTGTTCCCATCCACCATGTCTGCGACTACCTACCTGTTTCACTCCTCTCTCCACATCAACGTCAAACACTACCAATTCTACTGACAAAGGTATGTAAAATGTGACCTCATATTGAATAACTATTCACTGAATTTATCTTTTGACTAGCTGTTTTATAAGCTGTTGAAGGGACAATGAATCACTTAGCATGTACATCATTACATTTTCATGAACCATTTATTGAACTGAGACTTTGAAATATTCAGATAGCCTTCATGTCCCGAATACGCTGCTTAAACTATTATGAGTTCATCAAAATTATATGGGTAACATTTGTAGTCCTTGGGTTCAATTCCTGGCCAGGTCTGGGATTTTTACCTGCATCTGAGGGCTGGTTTCAGGTTTGCTCAGCCTGCATGACTAAAATTGAAGAGCCATCTGACAGTGAGAACAGCTGAAGGATTTGTTGTGCTGACCACATGATACCTCATAATTTGCAGGTCTTGGGGCTGAGCAGGGGTCGCATGGTAGACCAATGAAATCCACAGCTTGAATGTATCCTGTAGGCAATGCTCTTATAATATCTGGTGAAGTGTTTTCTTTGACGTTCAGTATAGCTGAAAGGAACTATATGTAAATTTCTCCACTATACAGAAAAGCGTAGAATCACGGATATGCTTTTGGACTTAGAAGATGTGAGAGCGAGTACAGATTCTTTGGTTGTTCCCCTCTTAGTAGTTCTTACGACATGCAGGAGGTACTGATAATCCATCCTTTTTTTTTTTTTTTTTTGCTAGGGGCTTTACGTCGCACCGACACAGATAGGTCTTATGGCGACAATGGGATAGGAAAGGCCTAGGAGTTGGAAGGAAGCGGCCGTGGCCTTAATTAAGGTACAGCCCCAGCATTTGCCTGGTGTGAAAATGGGAAACCACGGAAAACCATTTTCAGGGCTGCCGATAGTGGGATTCGAACCTACTATCTCCCGGATGCAAGCTCACAGCCGCGCGCCTCTACGCGCACGGCCAACTCGCCCAGTAATCCATCCTTTCACTCCACTCACAGGGGAGATAAAGAATTCCGATAAATCAAAAGAAATATGTACCATTATGATCTATAACCAATAATATGATAGTTGATCCAGCACTCAATATCCCCATGACATGTTACAAGATAGCTCCACCTATTAAGAACTGCATCCAACAAAATGCTTGTTGATACAGCACGCAATTTTATGGCCATAAATATGTTATGAGAAAAATTCTGCTGTCTTTGGTGACTTTACAGTGTGGAAGGGGCATTGCAGTGACCTAGATGAAATGCCAGTCAAAGGCAGTGGAAAATCATTTAACACACAGTACCATTTGTACCTGCCGTTCTGGCATATGGTAATAATGTGAGGAAGAAGATGACGAACACTGGTTGTCAGGTTATCATGGGATCGATTTTCTGTCCACACTCATTCCAGAGAGACCCCCAGCCCAAAAAACAAATCATTGTTCATGTGATTCCATTTGAAAGAGTATAGTGATCATTGAAGTGTTGAAATACCAGTATCGTTAAGTAAGCAAATATAATGCTGGATTATGGGTAGCCTTGGTTTTATCACCGACTCACTGACCCACCGACCGACCAACTGTGATCTGCATTAGGGTTCTCTCCGAGGTGGCAAGTTCTCTATCAATTTTTTACCTAGATTTTTCTTCAATATTTTCAACGAACTTTGGAATTTATAGAATATTTCCCTGATTATTTGCCCTAATTTATCTTCTTGAATTCCAACTTTATCTTCACATTATGATCTTTCCTACTTTTGAAAGCTCCAATCAAGCGTATTTTTCTGCTTATGTCATTCCATGCCAACTCACCACTGATAGCTCAGAACATACCATATCTAGCTGTTGCATGGACATTTTATATATCAATTATTAATTAGAGTTTTTGTGACGTCACGTATAATAGGCACTGGCAGACATACAATGTGACACAGAACTTAGTTAATAAATGGAAAATAATTTTGTTAGACATCCTTTGTTTATATTTTAATGATTTCATTGTGAAACAGGCCAAGGCAAACAAAAATACTGTACATAGTTTATGCTACAGAAATGATAAACAGGTTGTTTTTTGGGTCCCACAACCTTATTGTTATGTGCCAGCCCTGTTTGTAGCCCCTTCGGTATTATTTGGAAGGAATGAGTTAGTCAGACCAGAAACCTCTCAGCTGACCTGATGATTTGGCCAGTCTTTCTGCTTTATTGTTCCCTTTGTCTGGTGTCCCCGTGTACCTTCTGAAACAGGAAATGATAATTGAGCCCCAAAGATTCTATTTCTTCATCATCAGGATGTAAAAAACGGGTGGCTAGCTATGAAGAGTCAGTCAGTTAGATGGCAGTCATCAGTATTGGTGTGGAGGGTGTCCCACTGGAGTACTGAGTGGAGTACTATGTGTGTACTGCCTTGGAGTTCTGAGTGCTGTGTGTGTACTACCTTGGAGTACTGACAGGAGTATTGTGTGTGTACTGCCTTGGAGTACTGTGTGTGTACTTCCTTGGAGTACTAACCAGAGTATTGTGTTTGTACTGCCTAGGAGTACCGAGTGGAGAACTGTGTGTGTACTACCTTTGAGTACTGAGCGGAGTACTGTGTATGTGTGTACTGCCATGGAGTACTGAGTGGAGTATTGTGTGTGTACTGCCTTGGAGTACTGTGTGTGTACTTCCTTGGAGTACTAACCAGAGTATTGTGTTTGTACTGCCTTGGAGTTCCGAGTGGAGAACTGTGTGTGTACTACCTTTGAGTACTGAGCAGAGTACTGTGTATGTGTGTACTGCCGTGGAGTACCGAGTGGAGTATTGTGTGTGTACTGCCATGGAATCAGTGTGTGGAACAGTTGGTGTGACTAGAGTTCAAGTATTGTAGTGCTGGTTTAGCAATGTTGAGCTCTTGCAGTTATCTGATCTCTGTTTAGTTGCCAGTATTAAGTACTTCTCTTTTTCTTTTAAATTGACTTTATGTCGCACCGACACAGATAAGTCCTATGGTGATGGTGGGATAGGAAAGGACTAAGAGTGGGAAGGAAGTGGCCATGGTCTTAATTAAGGTACAGCTCCAGCATCTGCCTAGTGTGAAAATGGGAAACCATGGAAAACCATCTTTGGGACTGCCAACATTGGGGTTCGAGCCCACTATATCCCAAATGCAATATCACAGCTGCATGCCTCTAACCACACAGCCAACTTGCTTCGTAAATTTAAGTAGTTCACTATGTGCAGCAGTCACGAGGACTGTTCAGTTAGAATTGACTGTGTTGACTGCATGAGTTACCAGACTCATCTGGACTCCAACCAAGGAACAGTTGTTGTTATGGCATGATTGCTAACTGATTGTGTGTTCATATCTGTGTGCATGACGCTGCTTAATGGAGTGAGTGAGCATGCAAAGCAAAGTGAATGATGGGCTGTCAACCATGTTTATACAGAAGGGATCGCTGCTCTAGGCAGAGACCCCCTCACTGATACCTGCTGTGTGAAGGACAGAGACTCTATATACAGACACAAATTAGGGAATTGCTGTCATTCATTCTAAAATATAATTTTGTGTATGTGTGTGTTCATGTAAACGTGTGCACACGTTCTAATTGGGTTACCCTAGTTTAAATTAGGTAAGGAAACAGGCCGTGTTTTATTTGTAAGATTATCACCAATCACTCTACATCATGCTATAACTTTTGGAGCACCAGGGTTGTTAACTTCACTCATCCATCTTGGATTTTCTTTGAACCAATATCTTGCATTATGTCCACCTCTTGAGAGGATCCTCTATTCTCATTGTGTGTAAGTCCTCTATGTAATTCATAAGGGTGAATCAGTTCTAGTTTTAGTATTAAGCTAACAGATTCCCTAGTGATCCACTTTCTCAAGCCTCATTATGCACTGACCTCAGGCCATCATCTTCGCAATCATGTTTTATTGAATTGTGTTTGTCAGTAGCAGATTTGGGATGACTAGTTAGTTTCTTGTCAAATACACTGAAAGTTATCTTGAAATTATGAAATATTTTGGCTGCATTCCCATCTGATGGATTTAGAATGGAGCCAGCTAGGAGGTAAGCATTTGATTGTTTTTAAGCAGCATTGCCACTTATTCACAAGGTTCTTTACTCCCTTCCAATACATTTTATTTCCTTTCATTACAGACTCCCACCAACATCTCTATATTTTTAACCAGGAATTATAATCAACTAAGGTTCTGATCATAAAGGGTTTCGCTGGTTGTTATAGTTTAAAATTCAAAACTCAGTACATATTACAAGTTAATGGAATGTACATTGTATAATATCAACAAGATTTTTATATTTAGAAGGAAGAAGAACCTCTTCCCTTTAAAGACTAATACAGCAATGAACTACATTATCAAAATCTATTAAAAAGCTATTTAAAATAGTTTGTGTTGCGTCCATGTTGTCAATACACTTTTTATAACTGAAATTTTTTTATTCATGCATATATGTTTCAGGAACATTATGCATTCCCTTCATCAGTGAAGTCCAATCAAAGAATAAAAAGAATGAAAACAATATAACAATATCTTTTGTTTAGCCCACAATTTAAAGAAGTATTATATCATAATTCACCATATTAATGAATAAACAAAAATTAGTGAAATATAATGAAAATTATCATAACATAAAAGTTTTAATAAACTTAAGAAAATAGAAATTGCAACACGATTGGCATTGGTTGGTTTTGTTGATTTTCAAGATATGGAACGATGCCATGTAGGTATGTAAACGATCAAGGTTTCAGACCCATTGAATTGCTGCTACAGGTCTCCCCACGTGATTGGTCGCGGAGGAATCAACTCCAGTATATGGACTCTGTTGTAGCGTAGTTGACTTGAAGTCTGTGCAGTGAAGTGTTCCCCATTAAACATGCCTCTACGACAGAGAAGAGCACGCTATCAACAACTGTCGCCATTTGAGAGGGCTTGGATAATTGGGCTGTGTGAGGCTGGATTATCGCTAAGGGCTGTTGCTGCATGTGTTGGCCGACAGGCATCTACGGTACAACGTGTATGGCAGCAGTGGTCAAATGATGGTACCCACACTCGTAGATCTGGCACAGGCCCAGCGCAACGGACAACTGTGAGAGAGGATCGCTGCATCATTCGGATGGCCCGGATGGAACCCCATGCAACAGCAGCGCAAATTCGAGCAGCTGTGGCACCCCACATTACACAACAAACAGTTGGTAATCACCTGCGTGCAGCTGGCTTACGAGCCCGTGTCCCTGCAGAAGGTGTTCCATTGACCCCACAACAGCGATGTGTAAGGCTGGCCTGGTGTCGAGAAAGATCGACGTGGGTCGACGAATGGCATAGGGTCATCTTTAGTGATGAATCGCGCTTCTGTCCTGCCCACAGTGATCGCCGGAACCATGTGCGCTGACATACCGGTGAGAGGGGCCGCCCAGATCTTATTGTCAAGAGGCACACAAGGCCAACCCCAAGCATTATGGTCTGGGGAGCTATTGGCTTTAATGTGAAATCACAATTAGTGCTTGTTGAAGGCATTATGACTGCTTGACAGTATGTTGATAGGATACTCAATCCAGTGGTTGTCCCTATGATGGCGAACATTGCTAATGGGATGCTTCAGCAGGACAATGCCCGGGTTCACACTGCACGCATCTCCAGAGAAGCTCTCCGCGACATCACAACCTTAGAATGGCCCGCCAGATCCCAGGACCTCAGTCCTATTGAGCATGTGTGGGAGATGATGGGTCGACAACTGGCCAACTGTCCTCAGCCACCCACAACTTTGGAACAACTGACCCATGCAGTGCAGCAAACATGGGCCACAATTCCTCAGGAAGCAATCCAGGGCCTTATTGACTCCATGTCTCGACAAATTTGTCAATGTATTGCAGCTCGTGGTGGGCACATCCTGTATTGATTGTTGTCCAAACTTGCAGTCAGAGGGACCTGAAAGTGTAATCATCAAATCACAACTGAACACTCACCCTTAATGTTCAATTGCAGCAAAGTAGCACCACTCCTTCTGGATGTTGCAATTTCCATTTTCTTCAGTGAATTTTTATGATGGTGAATGAGAATACTTAAATAAATTTAACATCTTCAAGTTTTTCTTCTTTTTTCTTTTTCTTCCTTAAATGATTAAATGCTAGTTTATACAATGGGTTCTCATCTGTACTTCTTTCATTTAAACTTGATTCAAAGTAATTTTTTTGAGCAAGATTAATTTCTAAACTTTCTAAAACATTGATGAATTTTCCCTTTTTTGCCAAATGTTTTAATTCCATGTCATCAGAAATGTCTGTAAATTTATGATTCTTTTCAACCATATGTTCTCCCATTGCTGCATATCTTTTATGTTTGACTGCATTAACATGTTCTTTGTTCGTTATAGCCAAACTTCATTACAAGATATTAGAATCATTCCGTATTGACGGTTTTCACTTTACAATGGCGAAAAATGAAAGTATCCTCCTAATCAATACATCATATATTCCGTCATTAGACGGAGTAAACAAGATCAGACATGTTTCGGCTCGTTTGAGCCATCTTCAGTGAAAAAAATTAGGGGGGGTTGGAATAATTGGAATAATATGAGTTGAAAAAATGCTAAAAAACATAATGAAAGCGCAAATGAAAAAACAAACAAAAGAGAGCCTATACGGAAACAAAATTAGCACAAATATACAATATTTACATCAATATGCAGAGCATATTTCATTTGCGCTTTCATTATGTTTTTTAGCATTTTTTCAACTCATATTATTCCAATTATTCCAACCCCCTAATTTTTTTCACTGAAGATGGCTCAAACGAGCCGAAACATGTCTGATCTTGTTTACTCCGTCTAATGACGGAATATATGATGTATTGATTAGGAGGATACTTTCATTTTTCGCCATTGTAAAGTGAAATAGCCAAACTTCTTCCAGATTTAGACAAGTCAATACAGGATCAAATCAAATACCTATTATGGTTAAGAAAATCAACTATGTTATCAACACGAGCAACAACATATTCAGTGATTTGCAGCATATTAACTTCATTATCACTTTTATTGTTCTCATTATTTTATATGTGGCAAAATTTGTACTTAATATATGTTCTTTTCTAAGCTGAAGATGTTCAAAAAAGGAATGAAACATGTTCTTGATTCAGTTAGAATTTAAGCTGACACATGTTTGTATGTGCATGAAAACTAGCTATAAAAATAAGTTGGTATTGGAAGGTGGAAAAAAAATCCTGTGACCTTAGTTGGATTTAGAATGCCAGCTTCTCCTGTTGTTCTATGACTGAATATGGTGAGCAGTACTAGTTCCACTCACTGTTCAAAACTCAACATGATCTTTTCTTCAACACACTATCAATAAAATACCACAACTGGAAGCAAAAACAATAATGTTTTTTCCTTTAATTTTTACTCTACTCAATAGCTGTAAACAATAAATGAAACAAAATGCAAACTAACTGTAGCATTGTTCTTCGCCACGACCGACCGGCCGACCGACAAACATTGATCTATATTTGGGGCAGTCACCCAGGTGGCAGATTCCCTATCTGCTGTTTACATAGTCTTTTCTTCAACAATTGCAAAGAATTTGGAAATTTATTGAACATCTCTCTTGGAAAAATTATTTCAATCCCTAACTCCCCTTCCTATAAATGATTATTTACTCCAATTTGTGTTCTTGTATTCCAACTTTATCTTCATATTGTGATCTTTTCTATTTTAAAAAATACCACTCAAACTTATTCATCTACTAATGTCATTCAACGCCATCTCTCCCCTGACTGCTCAGAACGTACCACTTAGCCGACCACCTCGTCTCCTTTATCTCAAGCCTTCCCAGTCTGAACTTCACAACATTTTTGTAACGCTACTCTTTTGTCAGAAATCACCCAAAACAAATCAAGCTGCGTCTTTTGGATTTTTCCCAATATTCAAATCAAGTAATCCTGGTGAGGGCCCCATAGACTGGAACTATACTCAAGATGGGGTATTACCAGAGACTTATATGCCCTCATTTTATATTTCACAAAAACAAATTCAGGAAGACTGAAGGAGATAAAAGATGGAGAATTCTAAGGGAAGGAAAGCGTAATAGGTGCTGACATAAGACCTGTGTCGGTGTGACATAAGGATAACTTAAACAAAAAAGCATTTTACTAAGTTTATTCAATGCAATTTTAATCCTTTAACAGCCAACGTCCGATTGATTGGACGTTCGGGAAAAAGTATTTTCCAAGTTATTTATTCGTTTTAATAATGTATAATACATGTTTTGGACTAGTATTGTATTAAATAAGACTATATACAACAAATTTAGTTGAGGAACTTGCTGCCGACTGGCTTGGTGACCAAGGGGCAATTCAGCTCCCGCGGGCAGGCAATGAACCCCTTACCCTTTTACCGAAAAAAAAAAAAGAAAAAAAGAAAGAGAACGCAACTGTTTCGTATGCTGAAAGATTAGTACTAGTCAAGGTAGTAAATGGAAAAAGACCAGGTACTTTTTTAAACAGTGTAAGAAGGGTGTACACCCTTTGTGCCTCCCTAAGCACATTTGCTAGAACACATCATAAACATGTGTAAATATTAGTAAATAGCTCCTTGTATCATATTTTTAAGGCAAAATGTGAATTTTTGGGTGTTAAATTTGTGTGAAATAGACATTACGGTAGTAATAATTTGTTTTACTTAAAACGAACCAGGAACTGCAGCATTTGCATATAATTTGAGATTAGAAAATTTCACCTTAATGTAATAATAATAATAATAATAATAATAATAATAATAATAATAATAATAATAATAAAAATATTGTAACTGTAGTATCTATATAAATAAAGTTCTAGGAGGTCTGCTGTCTGTAATTTCTTTTGTTTTGCCAATTCTTCAGATATTTATCCATTTTAGGTCAACTCAAGACCGAATCCATGGTTTTTACTTTTCGTGTCTGTTTGTCTGTCTGTTTGTTTGTCTGTTCCACCATCACGTTGAAACAGCTGGATAGATCTCAACCAAATTTCATATTTAGAGTATACTCATCCCAGGGAAGGTTTTGATACTGTATGCATATCATTTAAAAATCTCTGAATAGATGGGGGGTTTATAGGAAAACCAGAATGGTTTTCCTCCATTTCTTCTTATACTATTGATTTTCTGTAAACTCCGTGGACCGTACGTGAAACGTCTCTTCATTATAAACAACTTTTGTTATGTTCATAATTTATCTTACTCTTCACATGACGGAGAAAATTACTATTTTCTGCATTGAGTGACCGACAGACTGACAACAAACCTACAGGTTACCATGGCAACATCTCTGACTGCTTGCCAGCAGGGAAGTAACGTATTGTCATTTTTCTCATCATGCTTTTAAATTCGTGGTTGTTCCTTGGGTAGAAGGCAAGAGAGGCATCAATTGGCCTATCTGGGGGATATTGGCGGAATATCGTTGGAGGTTATAACTGCCCTCGAATAGATTAAGTAATAACACCATTAGTCATCTTCTTATCTGTTTACCTAAGAATCACTGCGCCTAAATTTCACCTCTTTTACTGCTTTATTATATCCATAACTCACACCAGCATAATTTATTAAAGGGCATTTGATTTTCCAATACATTCACTTGGCATTTACATATTTGTCGTTATTCAGCTGTCCTCAGTTATAATCCGTTTTCTATTAATTTCATTTTTCTTAACTGTATATTTTCTTCCTAAATTACTCCGTATGTACGCGAGTGCTAGAATCTACTGGATATATTTCCACCAAACTTCATATTAAGAATCCACCTGTCCTTGGGTTGGTTTTAGGGCAAATATTGTTTTTAAATCCCTGAACTGAATGGGGGTTTATACAAAACTGAAACCGCAATTTTGCACTCCCACAAAATATACACAACCAAACTTAATGGAAATCTACCTGCCTTAATGGAAATTAATAACTAAACCGTTTTTCTCATGTGCATCATTTTGATACAAGGATTAATAAGGAAGATATCATTAACGGACCATTTTTTGGTACAAGTCCCATCGGACTTAACTCAAGAGCATATGTGTGTGTAAAGCGTATTTCTTACAACTTGAAAACTACTGAAGATATTCAAACCAAACTTTATATTTAACATTCACCTGTACAAAGGTAGGTTTTAAAGATCAATAACATTTCATGTTCCTGAAATGGACTGGTGATTTATATGGAACCGAAATGGTGATTTTACTCTTCCACAATATATACAGTACAAGATCAACCTGACCGGAAATCGACCAAATGTGATGGAATTCCATCTCTAAAAGTTTGTTTTCATGTGCATTTTTTCGTCAGGAGGATTAATAAGGGAGATATCATGAATGATCAGTTTTGCAGGTTAAGTCCAGCGGACATAGCCCAAAAGGTGTTGTTCGTGGAGCAGATTCCTTATCTAGCCATATAAATAAAATCGTAATGACTGTGTGCCTCTACCTTGACTATTTTGGCAAAATTTTCGCACAGCTACCCGTTTAAGGGGTAATAATGACCATCTGCATATTTTTTTGGGTTTAGTTTCCTAAAAGTCCTAATTTTTACCCCCCTCGCCCAAAATCCAGATTGCAGCATAATCTGCCAGACCATAAAGAAAATTGAAATTTGACAAAATTATACGTTTTAGCATGTAACGGACAGAAAACTTCCAAGATCTTTAAATTTTTCACTTTTTATCCCCGAAGAATATCGAAATATGGAGGCAATTTTAATGATGGCGCAGACCTTCGGGAAGTCCTATCACATAACGGATTGCACAATCTCCATTCAATTTGGAATGATCTACAACCTTGGTCTTATGACTTTTTCTCATATCTGTATCCCTTTTACGTTTGATTTTTCTCTATTAATCGATGTAAAGTAAATTTGGACTTTTCACATGCATAATTCATACTTTCAATCACTTATAGGAATATAGAATCATCAAACTCTTCACGAAAATTGGCTCACCCTGTAGCCATATATGAGCCAAATGCTATGTATGTAGCTGTCACATAATTATCCAAAAAGTAATGCAATGTGAGATAATCTTACAAAATCTTTACCCTGTTCAACGTTTCTAACTCAATCTGACCCAAGAATAGATGAGATATCACAGGACAAGCCATTTAGGCCACTAAATCCAGCGTCTTATGGTACAATCCTTTGTCGATATGATGTACTTTTAGCAGCAATTAATCTGTAAATGAAAGTCTGCAATATTGTAAACACGCATATACTTTTGTATGTCGATCTATATAGATTCACTGATTACATAAAATCAGCTTCATGGTGAATATATTCACTGATGTCGATTTGTAGCGAACGAGAAAGGGTATGTCTGCTATTGTAACTAGTACTCCCCACACCAACTTTGATGGCAGTAGGAATGGGGTCCTTCTCCAACTCCTGTGTAACTGGCATTAGTAAGGAAGGCCTACCATTGTAATGAATAGTTCACTTCTCGATTTGACTTGCAGAAGGCAAGGGAGCATGCAGTTTTGTTTAGATCTCCCCTACCCAATTGTGTTTGTCTGTAGGCCAGGGTGCCTGCCATTATAAACAAATGTACCCATCTAAAATATGACTGGCATCAGGCATAGTGGCCTGCTATTTTGATGGAATCTCACCAACTTTGTGTGACTAGCAGTAAGCTGGCTGGCAGTAGGAAAAGGGGCCTGACATTATAATGATAACTGCACAACTCAATTTCGACTGATAATAGGGTAGTTGCCTGCCATTATAATAGAAACTCCTCAACTGTTATCTATCTGGAAGTAGGAAAGGGGGCTGCCATTGTAAAGAAAACTCCCCAAATCGATTGTGACTGCGCAGTAGGCAATGGGGCCTGCAATTATAATGTAAACTTCCCAACTCGATTGTGAATGGCAGTAGGCAAGTGAGCCTGCCATTATCATCACAAATACGTAACAAACACTTTACATTGGAAACAACGTATGGGGACCTCCCCATGCTGTTTCTCGGATAACACTAAGAGACATGCAATTTTAAAACAATCTTATTTACTGCATGTACAGTATTTACTTCGATATTTGAATACAATGTAGAATACCGTAGCGAAGCACGGGTACATTTGCTAGTTGTACATAAAGTTCTATTTTTTTATATGTGGCATAGGAAACACCATCTCCCTAAAATAATGCAGTTTTTGGTAGTAAAAATATTTTTTTCTTAACGTTCTTTGATCATGAAATACTATTTTTTCAAAGAAAGAAAATATTTATTTGAATAATCACTTCATAAAATAAAAAATTATAAATTAAAGGTGCATTAATTAACATCAATAAAATGCTCGAAGCATTACCTTCAAAACAACAAATGCCCATCCAATTTACATAAATTAAACAGAAATTACTATGAATAATTTACTGCAAGGTAAAAAGTGCTCATTAGGCCTTGGTGGTATAGGACATGGACACTGCGTATGAGGCTGGCAGTCAAAGGGTTAATCAAGTCACTGGAGTTTGCAATCTGTTAGTTTCACTGAAGAACAAAATGATTGGTTCTCAAAACATGTATGATATGACAAGTATTATATAATAAACATAGTGTTTGCTTAATTGTAGTATGTTTAGTATTGATAAGGCAGATTCCAATTCAGTTCCTGGTTCAAAGGATTGAGTTTGAGTGTAAGTAGTCTGTATGGACCAATATAGGCCACGAACATGGTCAAGTTAATAGACAGAGAGATACACTGTTATACTGAGGTTAATTTTACATAGAATTAGTGGAATTAATAAACAGGTTGAGAATATTTTATGGTTATATATTCTGGTGATTATATTATAATTATATTGATAAATGTTGTATGGAGATTTCACTGTATCAAGTGAGTCGATATTAAAAAGAATGGCTTCCTCCATTTAAGGAAACTGCTTCACGTGTCTTTTCAGAGTCATCTATAGTTCCTGAGGTATGTCGAGGGTTTCACTGTCCTGAAGGATCTGTTTGTTTTGAACGGATGCCTTTAGATTGCGCTGCCCCTCCGTGTAACCCCATAGCGACTTGCATTACTGTACTCAGGGGCTGGACTCGCAACTGCACAGCGACACCTTCACCAGGAGGTAACAGTTCACACTACATTTTTTAGGTTGCAAAATTTCTGGGATTTAACATTTTAACATTTTAAACACTGAGTGTTTATTCACACATGTATTAAATTTACGTTATCAAACAACACATTCTAGACTTTTCACACATTTTCATTACATACTACGTCCGACTCGTTGGCTGAACGGTCAGTGTCGTGGCCTTCAGTTCAGAGGGTCCCGGGTTCGATTCCCGGCCGGGTCAGGATTTTAACCTTAATTGGTTAATTCCAGTGGCATGGGGGCTGGGTGTATGTGTTGTCTTCATCATCATTCCATCCTCATCACGATGTGCAGGTCGCCTATAGGCATCAAATAGAAAAACCAGCACCTGGCGAGCCGAACCCGTCCTGGGATATCCCGGCACTAAAAGCCATACGACATTTCATTTTTTCATTACATACTACAATGAATTAAATATATTTTGGTTCCACCTTTACAATACAATAATAGTTTATAATGTGAATTACATCACATGCTGTTCACAAAAGAATGGTACTAGTTTTGACACTAATTCTCTGTCATCATCAGCCAATGATACGAAGGTGCAAATTACAATATCCAAAATCAATATAAAAACACATGACAAGAAATATACAGTAGCCAATGATAAGTTAAAAATAAGCTTAAAAGTGTGGTACAAAAACTTATAATGTTAATATGGTGCATTAGACCATGGCAAAAAATTCTATAAAATCTTGAGTGAAGGACAAGGTTGTTAAACCTATGTACACATGATTGGTATTCCTGCTTAATTAATCAAACTTCTAAACATTTTTAATACTGACAATGAAACATATATTTAAACAAATTACTGAAATCTTTGTGTCACACTACACACACCTGTTAAAGTGTGTTCTGCCCACCAGACCGCTATGAATTTACTTTTCTATTTCACCCGCTGAGTTGTAAAACATACTGCTCTAAAACTATTTCAATCTTATCTTTCCATAAAGTGTCTCTCATAGTGCATTGGCACTGCTGGTGCCTCCAAGTAGCCTAAGCAGTGGCCTCCATGGTATGCACTAGCCATGCATCTTGGTAGGTGTGCTATTTACCAACTGATGAACCTAACTTAGCACACTGAGGCGGAATGCTGGCAACCAGGAATGAGTTAGCTGGAAAATTTATAATCTTCAATAATGGACCAACTATATTGGCATTATAAATTTCCTCATTCGGGACAAATATTTCAGGTTCCCTACAGGAATCAATATCTGTTTCATCACATCTTGCAACCAGTTTAATGTTTCGCTTTAGATGTCAGTATGGGTTAAACAGAATATCCTGTTTTTAAAAGTGAGCAAGGTAAGGATTAGAATTTTGTAACTACTTTGGCCAGGTGAGAAATGAGGATGTGTTTTACTAATGGACAAGACCGGTCAGTGTGATGCGGATATATCTTACAGAGTAGCTATTAGATCTTTAAATGGGATCTTTTAGAGTCGGCCCATATCCAGACGTGTTCCGATTGATGTACAGCTCGAAGTGTTGGACACTGAATGTGAGACAAAGGGGTAGGATTGAGGCTGTGGAAATGGGTGCGATACAATGGATGGTGAAACCTGAGAACTACCTGCTTGGATGGGCTGAGGAACGGATATGTAAGAATAGAGGAACTGGTTACGGACAGGATTGATGTTCGACCATTGAGATGGTATGGACTTTCTGACAGATGGAGAAACAGTTATGGTCACAGTGTTTGCTCAACTGGTCTCCACCAGGGAGATGATTTTGAGGGAGACCAAGGTAAACTAGAGGGGAGCAATAGCTAAAGCCAAGGTAAGGAGAGGTCTAACAGGATAGAAACATGTGACATCCGAGAACAGGCAACTGTTCGAAAGTGGAAACGCCTGCAAAAATAAAATAAGGTAAGTCAATGAATCTTCTAGTACTGAGGAGAGTACGAATTTGGAAAACTGAAATGAAATGGAAGTACCTACAGCATTCAGATATTGTCGCCATAAGACTTATCTGTGTCAGTGTGACGTAAAGCAATTAGCAAAGAAAAAAAAAAGTATTCAGATTTTTAATAGTTGATAACCATGTACTGTGTTATACAGAATGGTCGGAAACAATGTGAACTGAGTATGTGGGTGTTAGAGAGTTGGTCATGCTGATAAATAATTTGAAAAAAAAATTAAATTTCTCACACCATTGTAATAATTACATCCTGTAAAATGAAGGACAGCTTCTGTTATGTGTTCTCATTTCATTGACTAGTAATGTAGCATTTTTATATGGGGTGTAACGAAAGTCAAAAGTGAAACTTCAGAAATGGATTTCTTTTACCGAGAAAAAAAAAAAAAAAATAGGTATGACAACTTCTTCCTAGTGCTTATCCTACTTTGCCGTAGAGTCCACTGGTTTGCTTGCTAGTTGCCACGTCTATCAATCAAGGGTATCACGAGAAGAAACATTGGTCTGTTGCTTCTTAGGCTGCCCATGGAGCTGATATCCATCTGATGTGAGGTGCAAGGTGGTCTTGGCAAATAACATCACATCACTTTCAAAACACATGAAATGGAGTGGTATATATGCCGTACAGAATGTCTTTGATCATTTCCTCAGCAATTCAAGGCATGACACTATATTTCATTCATATATGAGATTGGTGAAGTAGACACTGCACCAAAACTTATGTATAGGTTTAGCGGATGAGGGAAAGGTGGGAAGAGCACGTGAAAATGCACCAGAAATGATAAAATTGGGAGGTGACACAGTTGCCATCCAGTCTCAAATATAATTGTGTATCATCCTACATTAAATGAGATTTTTATTCGTACTGATGTTAAGAATAGTAATGTCTGAGCGATGATGGGATGTACGATCATAGCTGAGAAAATACAAGAGGCTCATTTAAGATAGTACAGTCATGTGTTGGGTTGTGATGAGCTATATTATGATAAGTAAGATGGAGAATATATAGAGAAAGGGGGGGGGGGGGGAATATTGAATGACAAGACATTAGGGCAAAACGCTGGCAACTAGGAATGAGTTAGCTGGAAAATTCATAATGTCCAATAATGGACCAACTACATTGGTATTAAGAAAGTGCCAGGCAAAGTAATAATGATGAATCTAATGCGGAATTATCACCCACTCCTCAGATATGTTTTTTAAAATGTTAACGGCTGCTTCCTTCCCACTCTTAGGTCTTTTCTATCCCATCATTGCTGTAAGATTATCTGTGTTGGTGCGACATAAAGTAAAGCCAATTGTAAAGAAAAAACCTAAATTCCTAACATTGGCTGCCTTGTGACATTGTTCGAGCTGCATCATGTTAGAACTCTAACTTACCTTTCCCCAAGGGTCAACAGAAGTTTTACCCTCTGTTAGATATTTATTTATCCATTGCAGACTGGTAGTTCTGTGTATTATCACGATGGACTGGTTGAGTACAATGGACCGCATTGATAGCAGGTGGCCTTTATATCACTGTTACAAGAAGGCTAGAATGTCTACATTATGTATTTTAGTTCTCAATGTTAACAACCACATTGCCTTCAACATGTGTCCGACCAACAAAATTGTAATTAATTAATTGTAATCTAATTAGTGTCATATAGTCATTTCACATGGAAGCTGCCAACAGTATCTATCATAGCATCATTTCGTAAAAACTATCCAAATGTCATGGTAAAAATAACAATCAATTCATTATTAGGCTGTATAATACAAGGATCATAATCATACTCCTAGGAGTTATCTCCTGAATCTTTGTGCCATTACAGTTCTAGAAAAGAAACAGCTTTCTTTACAAATTTATCTCCATATGAATTGGTGTTGGAAATGTCAGAAAACTAACCCTGCAAGTGCTGAACGTTTCACTCTTAAGTGCTAAACATTCTTAAGGCAGTGGGCAGATACATTTTAAACATTTATAATACAAATTTGTAACTACATATAGCATATTATATATCAATTTGTTCAGGAAGAATTGGGGACTAAGATAATAGTAGGATGTTTTACTTACAAGTATGTAGTAAAAGTATAATGGATGATTAGTCATTTTTTTAAACAATCAAAAGATATTCCAATTTTTTATTTTGGTCACAAGCACTACACTATCTGAAATTAAATTCCAAGATATACAAAATGTGCCAAATGTTATTACAAGCACAATGATATATAATAATAGAATCTTCAAGGACTAATAAAAAAGTCACAGGTAAAAAGACTCGGAGAGAGTCTGTTGTGGTGGGTCATTAAGTCTAGATATGACTGGTAGGGTTAGCACATTTGGATTGTCTACATCACTACTTGATGCATCACCATAGTCATGGGTATCTAAATTAGGGTCATATTCTTCCCTACTTCCAGAAGAAAAGTCATCTAATGATGAAACATCACGAATATCTTCTACATTACCATTTTCGTCTTCACTTTCATCACTCCCAAGCTCCTCTAATGCTTCTCTAATTGCACTTGAACCACTTAGTTCACTCATGTTTATATTATAATAATCACTAAACTAAATAAACCAATTAAATTAGAGTAAATCAGGCACACAATTATCACAAATTGGCTAGCAAACAATAACCTTCAAACGCTCAAAGCAACTGGCAGTTTGAGTAGACGTAAACAAAGACCAGTTCACAGCTGACAAGATCGTCGCTTACTGCTTGCCTTCCCCAACCAAAGACCAACTTGATCTGCCCACCAGATAGAGAATTTCATTCCATAGCGAGAATATTCTTAAAATCGATTGTGATACCGATTTTACGAGTTGCTATATTGATTTTATGAATCGTCTCGTAGCAAGACGATAGCACTCGGAGGGTTAATAAAACTTCTAAAATATGTTCAGTTGAAGTTATGACCCCAATGTGATAGTTTTTCTTTGATCATATAGCCCCAAAAACTGGAAAATGGGAGGAAAGATAAGAGAGTTTGGGCATAAATCATGGCAACTATTTTTTCCGCATGAATGCGGGATCTACCAGACAAATGGAAATATACAGATGGGAGTCGGGAGCATAAGGTACTGCGGAATGTACAAATAATGCTACATAATGTTTACCTTCAAAGTAGTCCCTCAGATAGTCCACAAGACGTTGCCAATGATGCGAAAGACATAAGATGTCAGTTGCCTCACCAAGTATGAATTTTGCAATCTAATGTCCCACAGTGTTGGCAGTCCTCTCGTGTCCCAAACTGCCTTCCACGCAATTGTTCTTTCACTTTGGGATGAGGTCTAAATTGCACCAAGATAGGTCTGATGAGTATGGCGGCTGTTCTAGTACTTCCCATGCTATTCTTACCTCATCACATCCATTCTGTGTGGAGCCAGACTCACAAGTGCAGTCCCGTTGCACTGGGCCTGTCCAAAGTATTGGGAGTAAGGAGATGAGATGTTCAACTATGAGGTATATTACAAGTAATAAATTTCATCTTGATCCATGGTGGAGTTATTATATATATGAAGTGTGTTTTTTAAGTAAGAGCCATTTGAAAATAACTACACAACAAAAGACGATTTCCAAACACCACATTTATTTGCAGATCCTATACACTTTACTCTATTTTTCAACATAGCCGCCAAGATTGTTTAAACACTTATCATACCTTACAACTAAGTTTTAAATACCCTCTTCATAGAAACTTGCCACCTGCTCCAACAACCAAGAGTTCATGGTCATTTTCACTCCGCCGTCATCATTGTAATGGTTGCCGCTGAGGTGATGTTTGAGGTGGTGGAAAAGCCAGTAACCATCTGTGATCATCTGCGACGAGAGCGGACCTCATCATGGACGTTGTCACAGCCATCTTTGAAGATTCGTACCCACTTACGCACTTTGCCTTCACTCATAGTATTAGAACCAGACACTTCACAAATCTGTCAGTGAATGTCTGCAGCAGAGAGGTTCCTTACCGACAAAAACCGTATCACTGATCAAACCTCGCAAGGGGTGGGCGAATCGATAATCTTGAACATTTGAGCCAACATAGAACAGAACCATACAGGTTGGCAGCAGAGCTGCAACTGAGCACCATTGTTCCTGAGGCATGCCGGCACACGACGCACGCGCTCATGTGCACTACTAGCGTCTACAACAAAACGGCCCTTACTTAAAGAAACACACCTCGTAACAAATTCCAACTTGTACATTTGAGAAGTTCCACCACTTTAAAATCTTATGATTCTTAGATTACAATAACATTAATTTAATGAATATTGAATTTTCATGACTGCATTGTAATCAAAGTCGACTTTAACCCTATTAGGTCGTGTTACGTACATTTAGTACGTGTTGAAGAGATTTTAAATGCAGAACAAAAATGGCCAACTGGACACCAGTGGGATCCAAACCCACAACCTGTACCTTAGATCCTTTCCAACAGAACAAAGATGACCTAGGCCACCATAGCTCAATTGGTAGAGCAACCGACGCAAAATCGGGAGGTTGTGGGTTCGGATCCCACTGGTGTCTGGTTGGCAATTTTTTTCTGTACCTAACATCTCTTCAACACGTATTAAATGTACGTAACATGACCTAATAGGTTGAAAGTTGATTTCGATAACATTAATTTATTTTTAAAAATTAAATCTTCTTTGTTGGTACATTTCATTTTCCATGGAAAATATCTTCAGCTGTGATCTTGAATGATAGTTAAAATATACACAAAAACACAAGCAACATAGGTAAAACACAATATTAAAAGCAACTTGTCCTTGACTAAATGAAAGGTTTATATGTCTTAAGCGACAATGATTTTCTCTTCGTTGTCACTGTTTGGCACCTCTTGATGTAAAAGATGTGTTCATGAAAAGCCACTTAAAAACTGTCCTAAAATAAGGAGGAATGTAGCATTGAGCACAGTAGGAGGCCCGGTGTGAGTCAGCTGTGAGAGGTGTCGGGTGATTCAGATGCAATCACAACACAAAGAGTTGCTCTCCATCTTGAACACAATTAGACCTAGTCCAATTCATCTGGCAAGAAAATTCCCTTTTCCATCACATCAAGGCTGAATGTTACAAGAACTTGCATAGTTAGACACTACTGTTTTAATTATTTATCAAGAAATTTTAAGATCTCTTATTTTAGGATAGTTTGTAAGTGGCTTTTCATGAACACATCTTTTACATCAAGAGATGGCAAACAGCGACAACAAAGAGAAAAACATTGACTCTTTAGACAATTAAACCTTTCATTTAGTCAAGGACAAGTTGTTTTTAATATTGTGTTTTACCCAGTGGCGTGCACTGAACCCCATCTATCCCAGCGCTGCTGGGATAAATAACTTTGTATTAACATTTTCTTATTATTCTTTAGAACACTTTTTATAATGTTTAAAAAACTGCAAACATCTAAACCAAGCAAAGTACAGCTGTTTCGACAATCGGCTCACACTACCGCAGTTCAGCTTCTCCAGCGAGCTGGGTTTCCTTGCTGGCGCAAAGGAGAGGTACCTCAGTTAAATTTAAGTTGCTTGAATGACGCATGCACTCGAAGCTTCCTTGTCATGGGAGTGGGGGGCGGGGCTGTGGCCCACCCCAACAGCAATTTACGGCGAAAGGCCGGCTAGCTTAGGTAAGGAATGTTAGTTTTAATACTTGACACTCGAAGTGTTCAGCACCACACGCTAGAGGCTAAAAGAAAAATATCAACATGTTAACAGTATAGCCACTTGCACATCATCTTGCTAATAAAAATAGTGCCAATTTATGAAATCAATTGTAATACAGAAGAATGTATTTTTGGATTTCGGAATGTATAAAGTTTTTTTGAGCAATTCATTGATGGCATGTGTAGAATATGTTTTCTGATAGCCAAAGAAAAATATTTAGGTTGCCCAGCATGAACATAGAGTGAAGTGTAAAGTAAAATAATTATGTATTTGGTTGTCTGCGATGGTGGTAAATAGTGAACTTTTGCAGGGTTCCTCTTGGATTACAGGTGAAGGTTTCGTGAGTTATGTGGCATTCTTCACTAATATAATGTGTGTTATACATTGTGACGAATATTTTCCCTCATTTGTCGTTGATGTGCGTACATTCAGTAAGCAAGTGAAACTATAAGACTTCGGCGACGGTAAAATACCAGTTAAATTTTGCTGATTCAGTTTAGGTTAGGCTTTCGAAGTTAAAAAAAAAATAGTCCCAGTGTATTTTTGTGAAAACCATGAATGTACTATCACAAAAAGTCATCAGATGAAACTGTAAGTACATTGTTTAAAATCTGTTATAGAGTTATGATGGTGTCGTCACTGCTGTGAATATCAATATGGAAATATGTGCAAGTGTGTGGTTGGAAATATTCTTTAAGACCTTTCTCAGGTAGACCTTTCCACGAAAAAATGCAACCTTATAGAATAGTAATGTTGACTTTACAGAGTGTAGTGTGGGCTACGATTGTTTACATTTAAAAAATGTTTTTGCAGCTGGGGTAATGAATGTGTTCGCCGTACGCCACTGATTTTACTTATGTTTCTTGTTTTTTTAAAAATACTTTAACTATCATTCAAGATCAGGCTGAAGATGTTTTCCACGTAAAATGAAACATGTACCAACAAATTTTTTTAAAATAAATTAATGTTTTGTAATCTAAGAAAATCGTAAGATTTTAGTGGTGGAAAGGTGGAATTTCCCAAACATACAAGTTGGAATTTGTTATATATGTGGTATGTTTCTACTTGTCAGTGGTGAGTTGTGTGGAATGACGTAAGTGGAAGAATAAGCTTGGGTGGAGCTTTTAAAAGTAGTGGGGCAAATATTCTTTTTTTTTTTACAAGTTACTTTACGTCGCACCGACACAGATAGGTCTTATGGCAATGATGGCATAGGAAAGGCCTAGGAGTGGGAAGGAACCAGCCATGGCCTTGATTTAGGTGCTGTGAAAATGGGAAACCACGGGGAAACCATTTTCAGGGCAGCCGACAGTGGGGTTCTAACCCGCTATCTCCTGAATACTGGATACTGGCCACTCTTAAGCAACTGCAGGGCAAATATTCATTTATAGGATGTGGAGTAAGGGTTGGAATAAATTATCAAGGGAAATGTTTATCCAAGTTCATTGAAAATATTTAAGAAAAAGATAGGTAAAATATTGATAGGGAATCTACCATCTGGGCAATAGCTATAAATGAAGATCACTGATCATTGATTGATCTTGCTATGTCCATGTACTCTGAGCGTCATGCTTTCCATGACTTATGACCATTATATGGTAGGGCCATGTAAAAGTGAGGAAAATAATAGTTGTCATGACTTATCCCCCCCAACCCTCATATTTTTTTACTTCTCATCATTTCTGTAGCAATATCGATGCAGGTACTACAAATCATTTTCTGGTGTTGATTTCAGGGGCATAACTCATGGGAGCAGGACAGAACCAGGCAGGGGACTCAGAATAAAGAATATCTGCTGGAACGACTTTCTCGTGAACAATAACGGTAAATGTATCATTTCATACATGGGAAGGCCGAGAGGAAACAAAGTTGGCAGATTTATTTTAATTCGTCTATCAGCAGGAACTCGTTTTTTAAATAATTTTAGACTGTAACGAGTCACAAAGTCACTTAGTAAATTATATCTACACATAAAATACAAACTAACAAGATACCCTACCCCATCGATACCCTAGACATCGAGACAAGAGTTGGTGGACAAGAAATATATTAAATTAGTAAGTTGTATGCAAATTATTGGCAGCTAATAGTGAATGGTTTCAGAGAGGGGAAGGTCAATCAATCAGTCACTACTGATCTGCAGTTAGGGCAGTCCCACAGGTGGCAGATTCCCTATTTGTTATTTTCCTAATCTTTTCTTAAATGATTGCAAAGAAATTGGAAATTTATTGAACATCCCCCTTGGTAAGTTATTCAAATCCCTAACTCCTCTTCCTATAAACAAATATTTGCCCCAATCTGACCTCTTGAATTCCATCTTTATCTTCATATTGTGATCTTTCCTACTTCTAAAGACACCACTCAAACTCATTCATTTACTAATGTCATTCAATGTCATCTCTCCACTGACAGCTCGAAACATACCACTTACATGCGATAATTCTCATGTTTGGTTCATACTGAATTTGATATTTATCAAGAGTATTACAAGAATGTTTATTCTTGAAAAGATGGTCTTAATAAACATCCTTGTAATACTCTTGATACATACCACTTATTGAGCAGCTCATCTCCTTTCTCCCAAGTCTTCCCAACCCAATCTTTGCAACATTTTTGTAATGCTACTCTTTTGTGGAAAATCACCCAAAATAAATTAAGCTGGTTTTCTTTGGATTTTTTCCATTTCTTGAATCAAGTAATCCTGGTGAATCAAATATGTGAATAATTAACATAATCACTTTACTTATGCAGAGTTTTGTGTAAAAACCTTAACAAACTCATAATACATAAACATTTATTGATTTTGAAAAGATTGTAACAAAAAATATTCATATCTATTTATAACACATACGACCTGCCTCAGTCTTATCCTTGGCTTTTACGATATGAAAGTGACTGAGGTATGAGCGATGCTAGTATACCATTCCTTATGCAGCCGGTCCCTGTTATGAAAGGTGTGAAAATGTCGCTCATAGGGTCAGTTGGTGCATGTATTTCAGTGGGCTTGGCAGAGTGATATGTAATAGCAACTTCTGGCTCAGTGATGAAAGCAACGGGAAACTACCTCGCTCCTCATTTCCCTAGTATGCCTCTTCAGTGATGCCTAGGCTGTTTATGACAGCTGTTGGCGGACCTGTGGAGGATCAAAGCAGCCTTTGGGCTGAATACCTAACATACATACACATTTTGCATAATGATAGTTTGGTGAATCTAGAAAATGATAACTTTGCAAAATGGGATATTTATGTTGCATGAAAGAAATTCCACCTTGTAGAGTACCTTTTGTAATGTATTCTTTTCAAAATATATAAACAGAGATCTCACATTTATAAAATTACATTCTGGTATATATGTATCATCAGACGTAACTCCCTGGATTTAAGTGGAAGACTCTCTATTTTTGGTCCTTTCTCCCTCTCTTGTTCGCCGAGACTTAGTTCCTGATTTAGTATTCTTGTATTTTTTGAAAATCTCAAGTTTTTCCTCGTTCTTTAAATAGCTGGAGAGAATTAATATTCAGCAGGCACTGCCAAGATAGATGCAGTCAACTGGTGGTATCTTAAATATGACAGAATCTCTAATGTAATGCTTTTTATTTTATCATTTCCACATAACAATGCCAACAGTGTGACTATAATTTTTAGCATATTTACAAGGACAGAAACTCAATTCAGATCAAAGTTTCCCAAAAAAGAATTCTGAAAAAACAAAAACAAAACAAAAAAAAACATCAACCTTACAACCCATTCAGCAAGACCAGTGCTTCGAGCATAAATGTAGTTCAGAAATTTATGAAATGACCTAAGGCAATTGCAATGAAGAGTCATGTGTTCTAAAGCTCATATGCATGCAGTATTTCAATGTTTATACATAAATAACTAAAGAAATAAATAAATCACAGAAATTAAATAACTGCATAGTATAATGGGTTAAATATTCGTCAAAGTTACATCATCGATGATGTGTCTTAAAATGTTGGGATATTCCGTAAAAAAACTCTCCTGATTTTTGACTTTTGAAAGTTGGCATATCTGTATTATAAATGTACTGTATAAGTATATTGTGAATATCTTTCCTTATTATAATCTTTTCAAAATGATATCAATCGGAAAGGCTAGTTTTTATGAAAACATCATTACAAATTAATTTACCAGTCAATTTAAGCATAAATTTTGATGTAACTTTCTGAAGATGTGGATAAATAGTGTGTTTCCCATCATATTTTGCTAATGGCTGTTCATAATATTTGTTATAGATATTTGATCATTTCACTAAAAACAATGTACTTTTTTCCAGCCAACCAAGAAACTTATGCGCCTCTGTATTTATTCAATCAATCAATCATACTGATATGCATTTAGGGCAGTCGCCCAGGTGGCAGATTCCCTATCTGTTGTTTTCCTAGCCTTTTCTTAAATGATCGCAAAGAAATTGGAAATTTATTGAACAACTCCCTTGGTAAGTTATTCCAATCCCTAACTCCCCTTCCTATAAACGGATATTTACCCCAATTCGTCCTCTTGAATTCCAACTTTATCTTCATATTGTGATCTTTACTACTTTTAAAGACACCACTCAAACTTATTCATCTACTGATGTCCTCCGACGCCATCTCTCCACTGACAGCTTGGAACATACCACTTAGTCAAGCAGCTCGTCTCCTTTCTCCCAAGTCTTCCCAGCCGAAACTTTGCAACATTTTTGTAATGCTACTCTTTTGTCGGAAATCACCCAGAACAAATCAAGCTCTTTTTTTTTATTGGATTTTTTCCAGTTCCTGAATCAAGTAATCCTGGTGAGGGTCCCATTCTCTTAATTGTTGCTTTAACAATCAGAATCAATTACTTTTTGAATTACCATACTTTAAATTTTCATTTTTTTTACATTACATTTACATACATTTTTATTCACAATCAGTATATTACATATACATACAAAGGTAGTATAAGATACAATGTGAATCCCACATAAGGTAAACTTGTGTGTGGGCTTCAAAAATACAATAGCTAGATTATGTACATCATGGCATCTAGTGAATATCATTTACTCCATTAACATTTTGGTGATATTAAATTAGAGTAACTTTATGAACTGTTTTTCTGTATTTGGTGTAATAGGCCTAAACAAGAAGCTGGAAAGGAGGGGCATGGGTTAAGGAGAAGGTTGGTTTCTTAGTAGAGAGGAATAGTGTGCTCGTTGATTTAAATATTATAATGGAAATTTATAAGTTGATCTACTTTGTAATAATTGTTAATGAGCCATGTGAATAGCCTTTTCTTCAATGTATTCTGATTGCCACTGATCACGTCCACAGGTAATGCATTGTATATCCGTGGTCCTAGACAACTTAGATTTCTTTGTCCAAGTAAAGTGTTCCGGCGTGGTATACTTACTCCAGTTCTGTCTTGCAACCTAGTGCAAATTTTTGGCTTGTGTTCTTTGCAGAAGAGCTTTAAATTTTTATGCATGTATAGGGTCACTGACTGTACAAATAGCTGCCGTATGTTAAGTACCATGCTTTGCTGGAACAGTTCGTATGTTGGAAACATCACTGGCTTTTTGTACATGACTTTCAGTATGTAGTTCTGGCATGTATTTACCTGAGCCAAGTGTGAATCAAGTATTCCACCCCAACTGTTAATTCCATATTGCAGTTGTGATTGAACTAAGGCAAAGTATACAGACTTCAAGGCTTTTGTTGAAATAACATTTCTAATTCTGTAAAATATATAAATAAGTTTCTGAAGTTTAATGATCAAATTTGATGCATGAAAATTCCATTTCAGATAACTATCTATAATTATCCCTAGGTATGAAACATGTATTGATTTCTGTAAAGTATAACAGTTGCAGCTTTCAGTATTTTTGCAAGTTGGTATGTGGAGTTTTAGTGTTAGATTGTCTGAGGGTTGCATTGTTTTATTATGTGAGAAGCAGAGGAATTTTGTTTTATTTTCATTTAAAGTAAGTAGGTGGTTGTTTAGCCATTTCTGAACTATGACTAGGGTTTCTTGAGCTCTGTTGAAGGTGTCCTCCCAAGTTTCACCCGTGACTGTGACTACCGTGTCATCAGCATATGAGTTAATTTTTGCATTACAGTTTAGCTCACACAGATCATTGATATATAACAGAAAAAGAATTGGTCCTAATACTGTTCCTTGGGGTACTCCGATTTTTACTTGAGCACTTTTACTTAGAGTATCCTTGATTCTTACCTTTTGTATTCTGTTAGAAAGAAAGCTTTTAATTAGATTTTGAGGAATTCCACGAATGCCTACTTTTTCAAGTTTTCTAAGGAGTATATTGTGATCTACGGTATCAAATGCCTTTGTTAAATCCAAAAATATAGAAATAGTCCTTTTGGAGTTATCAATGGTTTTATACAAATAATCAGTTAAGGAGAATATTGCATCTTGAGCACTCATTTTTGGTCTAAAACCAAACTGATTTGGAGACAATATGTTATACTTATTCAGGTAATTAAGTAATCTGGTTTTAATGCATTTCTCTAGTAATTTTGAAATGTGGGTTGTGAGAGAAATTGGGCGATTAGTAATATATTTTTTGAATAAAGTTGTCAGTGGTGAGTTGGCATGGAATGACATAAGTAGAAGAATCAACTGGAGTAGGGCTTTTAAAAGTAGGAAATATCACAGTATGTGGACAAAGTCAGAGTTCAAGAGCACAGTTTGGGGCAAATGTTAATTAATTTATAGAACAAGGAGTAAGGGATTAAAGTAAATTGTCAAGGGAAATGTTCAATAAATTTTCAAGTTTGTTGAAAATATTTAAGAAAAAGCTAGGCAAACAATTGATAGGCTATCTTTCACCTGAATGACATCGCTAAATGCAGATCAATTGATTGATTTAAAATGTTCATTAAAATCTGATATAAAAAAAATTATAGAAAAAGTAAACGTCTCTTTGACATTCTAAATGATTGACATTGTTTCAAAGGACATAAAAGACATAAATGAACATTTTCAAGCTAAGAGAGCAAATGGTTCCAGAGAATATGTACTTTTATTTGAAAGAACAAACTCATTCACATAAGTGCTCAATGTGCAGATTCAAATGCTGAAAACAACATGAAAAAAATTTCATATGAAACTTCACACAGACGTGCACTAAAACCCTCAAAATAATGCTGCATAAAAAGGAGAAAAATATTTTCCCCAATTTTACCTGTTAATTGCTTATGTATTATGAGTTTATTATTTTCCTCTGCACTGATAACACGATTATGTAAAATATTCACATATTTGACTCTTTCAAGTCAAGATAAACTTCCCCTCCCCACTCTGAAACTAATCATCATTAGCTGCTGAAAATGTTCACACAAGATAGAACTTCTTGTCCACTAAATCTCATTTTGATGTATGGGGTACTGATTAGGTAGGATCCCTTGTAAGAATTAATATGCAGAGTCAGGAGAAAGTTTCAAATACAGTAGTGGAGAAAAGCCATCATCAGAGCTACCAGATTACAATTATTACGGTATTGTTGAACTTACCCTCTAGTTAGAAACTACTTAAACTACTTCAAGGCAGTTTGATCGTCAAAACTCTTTTATTCATCATCATCATCATCATCTAGGTATTCTGCCTTATGGCAGGTCTCGTCATGGGATGAACCTCTTCCATTGTTGCCTGTCCTGCGCCAAGTTTTTCATATCCGAATATTTATTTCCTTGGATATTGTCCAACATTTGATATTTTTTCCTTCCTCTTCCTCGTTTTCCTTTCACCATTCCTTCTATTCCTTCTTTCAGTAAACAGTCCCTCCTCAAACAATGTCTGATCCAGTTCATTTTTCTCCTTCTAATGATTTGTAACATACTTCGTTCCTCTCCAACTCTTCGTAATACCTCCTCATTCCTTACCCGGTCTTCCCATTTCACTCGTTCTATTCTCCTCCATACCCACATCTCTAGTGCCTCCAATCTTCTCTCATCTTTCTTTCTCAATGTTCAAGTCTCTGCGCCATACAGCGCTATGCTCCAAATGTAACACTTAGCAAGTCTTTTCCTCAAATCTTTGTTTAGTGGTCTACAAAATAAATTTGATTTTTTCTTAAAGCCTTCTTTTGCTACGGCAATTCTTTTCTTAATTTCTGTCGTGCAATACATATCATCTCTGATCATACTTTCCAAATACTTGAAGTTACTGACTTGTTCTATTTCTTCTCCCCCTATACTAATATGACAACTACCTTTGGTAACTATTAATATGGCATTTTCTTACATTTTCTTACAACCAGGTAGGTGCTTGAAAATTACCATAGTTTTGGTCCTGACATGCTCAGTCCTAAGTTCGCATAACACAGCTTGTAGTCCTAAGCCACATGTAAATCCGACCCTGCAGTAACTGCAAAGTTAGCTGCTTTAAGGCTAGGCACAGTCCTATATGCAGAACAGTTAAGAATTAATGAAAACGGGATAATGAGTTCAAAGAGGACTTTGAAGGGGGATTAACCCCTTAACTGGGGTATAGTTTCATAATGTCAACCAGCCAGTGGGTAATTATTCAGCGCAACGTGCACTTTTGGAATGTGTGCAGTAGCGTGCGGCAGATGTAAATACTCAACAGAAAAACTTGATGTATTTAAATTATTAGTGATATAGTAGAAATTCAATAGCATTATGTTATTACCGTTTTCTTGTAAACCCGTAAATATATACACAGTGTGTTCATACAAAAGTGAATATAAAAAGTGTTCCTTTCATTATTATTATGACATTTTTCAAGTTCAGATATGCATCAATAGGTTCTACATACTTTCTGGTTCATAAGTCATTCAGAAATTGTGTACAGTATGGTAAATACGGAAGCACGGGCAAGCACAAAGTGCCACGTCACATTCCTCACAGCAGGAGACAGTTTCCCATCACCTCTGGTTTGACAGGCACACAAGACAACATTTTCTTGAGTTGATTCCTACTTCCGGTCGGCAGGTTCTCAGATAATTCAACGTCTTTCCTAAGCAAGCCATGTTCACGTTACATGGTACAGTTTACCACCATACACAGACCAATTTACAAAAAGTTATCAGAACATGGACAATGGAGTTCGCAGGAAAACGGTATCGTAACAACAACAACAACAACAATGACAACAACTCGCAAATTTAGTAATTTCAATGTACATATACACAAATAAATTATTTACGAAGAATTTGGCGTGGACCGTACGAGGCAACACGAGACAGCTGTCGGACTGTCTCCTAGGCGCGAACTACCCGACTGGCGAGAGACCAGATACAAATGAATAGGACAGCAATAATCACATCTAATATGAATGGAATTAGTTTTAAATTATGATAGTAAATGGAAGAAGTGATTAAGAATAGCCAGGCACCTATAGGCAGCTAACCCTATGTAAGAACACATTTAGAATGACAAGAACGCCTAAAGGCGTCAAACCCAATACTCGTGCGACAGCTGTTGATGCTTTTAGGCGTCAAACCCACTTATAGGGTTAATATTTTGTGTGCTCAGTTTTCCTGTCATTCATGACATTAGCAAGAAGTTGTATAGGCCTAAGGCTAAGACTGGCAAGTGATAATCAACTTCTAAGTTAAGTAAAGGAAGTGACTACCCACTATGTATTTTAAATTTTGGATGCTTAGGCCTATAGTTAAATGTCAAGTGTGCTTTTTCTATTTTACTCAGATCAGCATTATGCAAAGCTTTCATTCAACTAAGATCAGTGTCTGCCATCTATTTCTATATAGAATTGTTATTTCTCTTATTAAATCCAAAATAAAATGTTAACTGTTCTTCTGAACTTGGAAATATTCCCTAAACTTCATCCCACTGTCCGTTGCTGTCCAGCTGGAGTACCTTCATTCATCTCTCCTCTACTTCTACTGAACATATTTGTGACATCACACTCACACATTGAATGTGTACAGTAATAAAACCTCCTTCTCCTGATCCTTTTCTTCTTCTTCAACTAATAAGGCAACCAAAAGTGGGTCCATATTCTCACGAATTTTATAATGCAGACAAAGACTGCATATTGAAAACTATGACCTGCGCTATGCTACACATCAATATTTTGGTTTCATGTTGTGTCATACACAGCTCACTCTTTGCATGATTGTTAAAAACCAAGGCTTTAGACTTCATCTTTAGTATTTTAAGGCAGGTTTACACGTGTGTGGATTCACTGGTACCAGTTTGTTCACCAAGCCTACTGTCCGGCTTCACGCCTAAGTGGTTAGCATGCTGGCCTTTGATCACAGGGGCCCCGGGTTCTATTCCCGGCAGGGTCAGGAATTTTAACCATAATTGGTTAATTACCCTGGTATGGGGACTGGGTGTATGTGATGTCTTCATCATCATTTCATCATCATGAGGAGGAGGTTGCCTACGGGCGCCAAATCAAAAGATCTGCACCAGGTCTCTCCGGAGGCCACACGGCTATTATTATTATTATTATTATTATTATTATTATTATTATTATTATTATTATTACCAGACCTACTGGCACGATAGAAGTTTGTACGTATGTCTCCCCAGTGTCATTTTGAAGTACACATAGAACTTGTTCTCGATGCCATAAAAGCAAACGTCGTGTATGGATAGGAAACTGGATAGCACAAGGAGATGATGTAGGTGTATCTGAAGATTTTTAATGGACCTGTCAAAAGAAGATCCTGAACGCTACAGAAATCATTTACGAATGAGAAAGAACAACATTTATTTTACTTACAATGTGTGGTACTGATTACACGAAAGCAAAATACCACATTGAATCCCTATCAGTTTCAATTACATTTGCGATCTCTTGATACTCATATATTCGGGCATCTCTCTTCTTATAAAGACTACAATGCAACTCCCACAAACAAGGATACTGTTTGATTGCTTCCAGGAATTTTATAATTGTCTCTGAATTCCACTTCGCATTTATTATAATTAATTGTCTGAATCTGCATACCACTGAAAATTTATGTTCCTATGACTTCTTCACTTCCACGCCAAAAGTGATTCCATACAAGAGCAAACTGGCCTCAATGCTATTCTGAAAAGGCCAATTGTTTACAAATTGATAAATGACATTATGTGGCCATAACCAGATAGCCTGAATGAATGTAATTGCCAGTAGATAGAGGCTGTGAAAGACAGACTTTGAATAGTGTTTGTTTTGTGAAATGAATAATACAAAAGTGCAGTTTTATGAGAAGTAATATACAAAACCGAAGTTCCTTTTACTATTATACTGAATTTCTTCTATTGTATTTGTAGCTATTCAAATCACTTAATGTAAATACTATATTATTTATTATTCTACATCCAGGATATGGATCAACAGAAATGTGTTACTGTACTACTTCTTTACTTGATGATCGCTAATAAAAGTAACAATAAATCTTCTTCTAAGCACAATTATTGTATGATATTACTTCTTGAAATACAGGTTATTTAAGTGCTTAAAAATTTAATGACAAAATAGGTACATCATAAAAAATAAGTAGTTGAACTTTCGCATAACAAAAACCATCGACGCCATCACTAATAACAAATAATGTGTGGAAGAATTAAATCATCATAATCGCTAATCGATTTCCTCAAGTCTGACCATCGTGACCCTACTGATTTTGCCTCTGCTTGTCACGTTTCTGCTGTAGCATCGCCATCCTGGATGGTCTTAAGGTTTTCCATAGTGCACGTTGGAAAGATAAACCCATGATAGTCTTAGTTTGTTGCAACCATCTGGTTGCATTCTTTCTCCGTGGTCTAATGCTCACAAACTTCCCTTCTTTGAGGAATGTCTCTACGTATATTTTCTCAGTTTGTCTTACAATGTGTCCAATGAACTGGAGTATTCTTTTAATTGATACGAGAAGAAAGGTGTATAAAAATCTACATCTCCTTAAGTGTGGAGCACCAGTGCTTCTTGTAGTCCAAGGCACACGTAATATTCTACACCAACACATATCCTGAAAGCATCGTTGGTTTTTAACATGGACATGTTTTTGGTCTATCTGGAATTAGCGTCATCAGTTTCCCAACACTATATGTAACCATGGCAACCAGCTGTACACTAGGTCAGTAGCATCATCTTCTCACTGGGCGTTTTCTTCATCTAACCAAGAGCTTGAGAAAATCTTGCATCAAGTGAACACTGTTCTACTCCTCAGACCAGAATTAAAATTCTTAAACTGGCTGGAAAATGAACCCAGGGCTTTGGAATAAGAGTTCAAGCATGCTACCTGTACAACACAGAGCTGGCTAATAATCATAATTAGATTATTATTATTATTATTATTATTATACTTACGGGGTCTAGACTGTCTTTAATTTTATGAAAATTCATGAGCCTTGCCATTCTTTCATGGATACACTCTCTATCTCCTCTGTGAGTGGAGTGCATTCTGTAAGAGGCTATTAAGAGGGAAAAACCAAAAAAACCTATACTCGCTCTCTCATCTTGCAAGCTCAAAACATATCCATGATTCTACTGCTTTTCCATGTAGGTAGCAGAGAAAATATACGAGTGCAAACTCTTTTGTTTTTGACACAAGCCTTAGGGCCGAATTCATAGACAGCTCTTATGCATAAGTGCCCCTTATAAGCCAGATTTCATTTCATATTACCTCTTTAAGTGTCCCACTTATTGCTATAAGTGGATCTCCCACACACACTTAAGTGACTCACTTATGTTGCAGCTAAATATGTTGCATTTTATTCACAGAATACTTTCCGCGCACACAGTAGAGATGGAAAATCCTGTTGAAATGTAATGTGACCAGCAATTTAAAGAAGATTTCATTTTAGTAAAGTGTAAGTTATGAATATTCTTGTTCCTTTGATTGAGAGAGGGAACATAACCTCTAGAGGACTCACTATCTCACCATTAGTGAATATATTGTTTTGAGATTTTATACCACCTCTTAATTTCAGGTTATTATTATTATTATTATCATCATCATCATTACCGGTATTTCGCTTAATTAATTGGAAACATGTTACAAGTTGATAAGTTATAAAGACTGTAAACCTATGGAATAGTAAAGAATATACTGAGTTATAAGAAAAATGAACGTGTTGCACTGCTACAATTTGTTTTACGGTTGATTTGTGCTAATTAAATCAGGTTAGTCAACCAATTGTTTGCCGGATTATATCAGAAGTTTCTGAAATTATGGCACCGCACATCAACACATACTATTTACATTTAATTGGGGAAGTAATTAGGCCTATTACAATGTAATGGCTATGGATATATTTTTCAAATCATTAAAAGCTTTGTAAGGTTAGATATTGTACATTTGGATGAATATTTGTACAGGTTTGAGTACCTGGATAACTATAAACATATTATATTAAGAAGAAAATTAGACTCTGGGCATTTTCATAGTTTGCATTGCCTACAACAAGTTTTTCCCACATCATTCATATTCTGATGAGAAACTGCATTAGTCTACTTGTTCTATATTATGTGCATGTACTTCAACACAAGTTCTTGCAGGTGTCGTCTCAGCTCACTGTTTTGTTATCCATTCTGATAATCAAATACAATATAGATGATCTTTTAACCTCAGAAATTTCATGCGATGTCCTTCAATAAACAAAACAGATTAGATCATCCCACTATTCGGTAGCCAGAACTACATGATCCAGGAAACATGGGCATAAAATACAGCATTGCCACATCTCCAGTGATACTGTATCAATGAGTGTGCTCTTTAGGTGCTGTCTATGAAATGTAAACTCATACAAGTGAATAAGTGATCCCTTATTACTTACGGGTTCCACTTATGTATAAGTGCTGACTATGAATTCGACCCTTAGAGTTCATGTCTCACAGCCATATGAGAGCAGAAAATACAAGTGTTTGATTGAAACTTGAGTCCTTAATGATCACTGTGATGGTCGTGCATGTGATAACTGGTTTAAGATGACGTACAACTGGACAACCATACTCTTGTAACACTAATCATAGAAACTGCAAAATACCAAGTGAGTTGCCTACGCAATCCAAAAGCGTATAGGTGTTTGCTTATATTTGGGAGATAGTGGGCATGAACTTATTTCTTTCATGCTTTCTCATTTGCACACCAACCTAATGCTGGTTCTGGGCCTTTTTCATTAATTCTTAACTGTTCTGCATGTAGGACTGTGCCCAGGTGATAAATCACCTATGAATTATTTAGTCTATCCTTAAATAATTTCACAGAACATGGATATTTATTAAACATCACCACTGGTAAACCATGATGGTGGTGGTGGTGGTGGTTGTCCATTGTCCTGCCTTCACCGACTGACCTACTTCCCGGGGCGAGCCTCCTATTTATAGGGACTGGAGGCTCACGTGTACTGTAAAAAGCACGTCCCGGGGAAGGAGCGTCCACCAGGTTATCGGCAGAGGCAGAGGCAATGGGCCACCACGAGAGGGTCACCACTCTCTGTGCTGCCAGCTTTATTAGAATCACATACAGAGTACAAAGTTTGTGGCATGGAGGACAGCTCCGCAGCCCAATTGTAGAGTGTATTGAGCCATGGAGCAGTCGGTATACACACATACAGAATTTAGCACAAGATGAGGCTGGTCGTTGAGCAGATGAAGGGCCCCTAAGATGGTGGCTGCAGTCTCCGCTCCATTAATACGGGCTGGTTCAGCAAAGGCCTGAGCCCAGGGCTGGCTGAACGTCGGTGCGACGGCTGCTAGGGACCAGGGCGTAGCGACTGTGTAGATGGAGACGGAGTGATGGCCAGGGCACATGGCCCATGGCGTCACGACAAAATCGGGGGTGAGCAACTTGCGAACCCAGAAGAACTCGCCTGCTAGGATGTGCTTGGACAGAAAGGCGGGCCAACCCATGACCCAACCAAGCCATGAAAAGAATCCTGCCGTCCGCTGGAGTTGGTAAGGGGTAAATGAGGGCAGTGAGCGCACGTTCTTCTGGGTTTTCAAGTTGTTTACCCCTTATTTCGTCACTTTAAGTTGAACCCCCCCCCCCCCAGATGCGTGTTTACTTATTTATAAAGGAGCTTCCAAATACCAATTATCATGACTGTAACATCTTCAGTTTTTGAGATATATGTATCCTCATAAAAAGAATTAAACTCCTTTTTACACCCCCACTCCCCAAGTTGACTTTCCCCCCAAATGCATGTTTCTTTATATGTAAAGGAGATTCCAAATACCAGTTTTCAAGTATGTAATATCTTTAGTTTTTTTAGATATAAGTATCTTCATCAAATAATTAACTAATTTTTCAATTCTTTCTGCCCCTTAAGTGGATTTTCCAAAAACAAAAGAATAGATATTTCTTTACTATTTAAAGGAGATTCCAAATACCAATTTTCACATCTGCAACATCTTCAGTTTTTGATATATAAGTATCCTCATACAAAGAATTCAACTAATTTTTCAATTCTTTAAACCCCCTCATGCGGATTTTCCAAAAACAAAGAAATATGTATTTCTTTATTTTTAAGGAGACTCCAAATATCAATTTTCACCTCCGTAACATCTCCAGTTTTTGAGTTATAAGTATCCTCATGAAAATAATTTAACTGATTTTTCACTTCATTTTACCCACCTCCTTAAGTGGATATTCTGAAAATAAAAGAATGCATGTTTTTTTTAAAAGGAGATTCAAAATACCCATTTTCTCGATGGTAACATCTTTAGTTTTTGAGATATAAGTTTGCTCATAAAAAGAATTCAACTGCTTCTTCCACCCTTCCACTGCCCTGCTTAAGTGACCTTTCAGAAAACAAAAATATGCGTTTCTTTATTTATAAAGGAGATTTCAAATATCAATTTTCATGAATGTAATATTTTCAATTTTTGAGATATAAGTATCCTCATAAAAAGAATTTAACCACTTTTTCAGTCCATTTATCCCCCTTAAGAAGTTTTTCCAAAAACAAAAAAAATACATGATTTTTTATTTTAAAGGAGATTCATAATACCAATTTTCATGTCTGTGACACGTTAAGTTTTTGAAATATACAATAGATATGCTGATTTTAAGAATTCACCCCTTTACTCTTGCCCTTAAGTGTACTTTCCAAAAACAAATTATGCATGTTCTTTCATTTTACAGGAGATTCTAAACACCAGTTTTCATGTCTGAAACATGTTACGTTTTTAGATATACTGTAGATATACTTTTTTATAATTCACCTCCTTTTCTCACACCCGTTCACCCTCCTTAAGTGAAATTTCAAAAAATGGAACATATGTGTTTTGTTATTTTTAAAGGAGATTCCAAATACCAACTTTCATGTCTGTAACATCTTCAGTTTTTGATATATAAGTATTGTCATAAAAGGTATTCAACCCCTATTTTTTACCTTTTTCCACCTTCCTTAAGGGGATTTTCTGAAAAGAAAAAAAAAAAGCATGTCTCTTTATTTTTAAATGAGATTCTAATACCAATTTTTACATCTGTAAACTGTTACATTTTTGAGATATAGATATTCGGTACTCATTTTTATAATTCACCCCCTTTTTGCACACCCATTCACCCCCTCTTAAGTGGATTTTTGAAAACGAAAAAGTATGTTTCTTCATTTTTAAAGGAGATTCCAAATACCAATTTTCATGTCTGTAACATCTTCAGTTTTTGAAATATAAGTATCATCATAAAAGGTATTCAACCCCATTTTTTTTTACATTTTTTCACCCCTCTAAAGGGATTTTCCAAAAATAAAAAAAATATTTGTATCTTTATTTTTAAAGGAGGTTCCAAATGCCAATTTTCTTGTCTTTAAACTGTTCAGTTTTCGAGATATAGATACACTCATTTTAAAAATTCACCCCCTTGATCCTTAGCGACTGAATATTCAAAAATCCTCCCTTAGCGAGCACCTGCATTGTAATATGTCAGGTAGTTTTGGCTCGGCGATGATGAATCAGTCAGGATAAGTTATTTTATATATATAGATGAAGAGTAGCACAGGACATTCTCCATTGCTGAAGTAAATACTAGCATTGCTATTGGCTAACATAAAATGCATTGTGATGTCATTCACAGGAATGATGAGATTTAAATTCTCTTCCAATATAAATAGTCCGTTATTGGACATGGTAAATTTTCCAGCTAAGTAATTCTTGGCTGCCAGTGTTTCACTCCAGTGTGCCAATTTAGGCTCATCAGTTGGTAACTAGCACACCCACCAAGACGTACGGCTAGTGTATATGAGGCGGTCCATTCCAAAACTCGTCTTATCCATCATAAGTGATTTTTCAGGAAAAGCGAAAAACCTGTAATTTTTGTAATATAAGTCTCACTTGTTTAAATGTATTACGACACGTTCAAGTCCAATGTCATAGGGTCGTCTTACTGAAGAATTATAAATATAATTAATAGAACGTCCATAAATTACATTTGTGTTTTGGATAAGATGAGTTTTGGAGCACCCAAAAAATTCAAAATATATTACCTCACACAACTTATTTTTAATCAAGAAAAATGAAAGGACTGAGAATATAATCTTGTAATAAAACTCACCAGTACACTCATGCACCATTTTGGTATCAGTATAATGATATTCACAAATAAATTAAACACAGCAGTGTGATTTATCATATTTACATCCTATCCATAGTATTTGGAGAGAATTCTTCCTTTATAGGCTACACTGTACTCACAATAGAAGTAACTTGAACAATAAAACATCACTTTGTTGTTAATCAAACTCTCAAATCTGTTCCCTCCTCTTGATATCCATCACAAAGAACTTCTGTTTCTTCAACAAGATTGTTTTCGTCTACAGAAATTGTGGTGAACAGATTCTTATAAAAAGAAAGCAACTCATTCCTATCCTAATCCATTCCAAAATGCTTTTCAAGCAAACTTTTTACGTTCTTTACTTTGGCGGGATTCAAGTTCACTCCTGGCAATAATTCAGGTGGCATTAGCATATCTAGCAGGCGTTTTCCCTTTTTCATTACGGATTTTCCTAAACCGATGTCTGAGTTGTAATGAGGTTCTCCCCATAAGGGTGACATTTCCCAGTGAGTCTTTGCTAATAACAAATCGTTTCACTGAAGAAAATTCAAAGTGCCAAGATGCAGGCATTTTCATCATATTTTCAGAAACAATTTTCCAATTGTTCACCGAGCAGTCTCTGCCAAACTTGAAGACTTCAGCATGTTTGCTAAAGGTGTCTTCATATTCTGCTGGATTACAGATTATAGGGCATTTCTGTATCTCTCTTTCTCGACTTGAGCAAATACCCTGTCAGAGGCCAGAAATGAGTGGCCTGTCATGGAAAAGACCAATTCAACACTTTCTATATTAGGCGGAGCTGTGTGTGTCAAGAAATATGAGCACATTGCAGTCATTGTAGATTTGCAGTTCTGTCCTCCGCAGCCATCTGCACGAATTCGTATAGTAGTGAAGTTTGATAAATCAGTTTGTGATAATCGATGGTAAACTGCAGATGACGTTTCATTAGACCCCTTGTTGAATTCATGATCCATCCATGTGTATGTAAAAACATTCTCCTTTGCCAACTTGGCATGTGAGGTACCCCTCACAATGGTAAAATTATAGGTGTACAATTGGCGACTGTAATAGGCAATTTGATCTGGAACTTTTGGATTCACAAGATTCTTTTGGCAGTCAAATGAAAATATTGCCATGCTGTCCCTTTCTTTTTGGAGCATTTTGAAAAAAGCTGCAGCCCTTAGTTTGTGTACTCTAAGTTCCAAGATAAAATCATTCTTCAGTGATATGTTCGAACTTTCAAGTTTAATTTTCTCCTTGAGCTCTATGCACTTTGAGCAAGCGTCATTAACTGGTGTTCCGAATCCTATGTTGTAGCAACGCGTAAAAATTTCACGGAAGAACGACCGCTTCACCCTCACTTCTTCAGCTGATTTCTTGTTAGACATTTTGTAAAGCTTAGCAATGCTTAAATTTCCGGGTAGATACTGTCTGACCGGTGACTTTCCGCGGCAAGAGTGACTTTCACAACACTGAACACTTTCAATGAAACGTTTTAGGGAGTGCCTCTTTTCAGTGTACTCTGGTTTGATCCTAGCTCCTCCCCTCTTTTCTGTTGGAAGTTTCCCTGTCGTGAAGTGATTTATGGCAATCCTCTGAACCCGATCTTTGCTGACATGCAATACATTCAAGAATGTCTTTTGGCAGAACTGAATGTGAAACTATTCTGTATTAGCAAGTTTTATATATCACAACAAGAGCAATATTTTCGGTCATCTTAATACACTCTATTCATAGCACAAAACTGCATGAAAGACTAACACAGTTCAAGAGCAACTCAAAGAGTGGAAGGACTGGCATAAAACGCGGGTATATTGTAGCGTGAGTCACGTGCTGAAATTATCCATTCCTATTGGTTGATTGTATATGGCGAGTTTTGGAACGACAAGTGCCGTGGATAAGGCGAGTTATGGAACAATAGCCTAAGTTTGGTGACAGATTTCTATGGGAAAAGGCAAGTTTTGGTGCTTAATTTTGTGTTAGAACTATCACAAACATCACCAAGGAGGCAATGCTACCTCTATCTCTCTTTTTTTTTTTTAAAGGGATAAGGCAAGTTTTGGAACGGACCGCCTCATATAATGGAGGCCATTGCGTAGGCTACTTGGAGCCACAGGCAGTGCCAATGCGCTATGAGAGAGACTTAGTTTCTTTTACAAAAATTGGTGCCTGCTAGGCCATCAGATGTTATAAATGCTTATTCCTATACAGAACCTGGAATATTTGTCCTCCTGAATGAGTGAATTCATAATTCCAATATAAATGCTCCAAGTAGCCTACACAGTGGCCTGCATTATGTGCACTAGCCATGTCTCTTGGTGGGTGTGCTAGTTACCAATTGATAAGCCTAAATTGGCACACAGGCAACCAAGAATGAGATACTGGAAAATTTACAATGTCTAATAATGGACCATTTATATTGATATTATGAATTCACTTTTTCAGGACAAATATTCTAGGTTCCCTATGGGAATCAACATCTATATCATTAAATTATGTTACCAACCCCACAGAATAAAAGCACAAGTAAATGGAATGTGTAAAGGAAACAACGTAGAATTCCTTTTTCTTTTACAAGTTGTTTTACGTTGCACTGACACAGATAGGTCTTATCATAACGATGATATGGGAAAGGCCTAGGAGTGGGAAAGAAGTAGCCATGGTCTCAATTAAGTTACAGCCCCAGTAATTACCTGGTGTGAAAATGGGGAAAACCACAGGAAACCATCTTCAGAGCTGCAGACAGTGGGGTTCGAACACACTATCTCCCGAATAATGGATACTGGCCGCACTTAAGTGACTGCAGCTACCGAGCTCGGTTGTAGAATTCTTATTCACAGACAAAAGTGATAAATTAATTAAGCTTATTACCATTAGTTTTGCATATTACAGCCAATTTCTATCATGAGAACAGTGGCCCCTTTGGTACTACAGTCCCTTCAACAGGCTTTTCCTTATGGCCACAACTCTTACTCTCCATACGGCAAGAAAAAAGGTAATTTAGGAGCCGTAACCTATCTTTGCATATCCAGGTCTATCTCTGTCATGAGAACAGTGGCCCCTTTGGGGCCACCCTCCCTACGAGGGGCTTTTTTCTACGGTCATGGTACATATTCTCTGTATGGCAACAGAAAAAGGTAATTTAACATTTATTTCAGTTCCTAAGGAGACAGATTGGCAGCCTTGTGTATTGCCTCATCACGCTGAAGGAAACAAACAACTGTTATTCAGCGTGTAGATGTTTGTGATACAAGTGGTGATTCATGATACTAATATTGCATGGCACGGGTTATAGTTATTATGTTTATCTACTTATTTTAGTCTTACTTCCATAATATAAGAATTACAGGAGTTTACCTTGCTCTTTTCTTGCAGTGGATAACTCCCTGGTGATCAGAAGAATGAAATTAAATCTGGACATAAATTCATCTCACATGTCAGAGAATGGTGATTCGAAGGAAACCAAGACCTTGCTTGATTCAGCGTACTTCCCCAGAAATGATCTTCAACACTCACTATCAAGACGGAGTGTTCCAGATGTCTTAGTGCAGGATATCAGGACAGAAACTTTGCAGACAAGTCACAAAATTAAGAGAGAATATGTTGGTAAATACCTTAGCAGCAATGCCAATTCGAAGAACCTCAATGATCAGATCGATTTTGATGCAGAGAGTGACAGGATCATAAAGATCTTTTCCAATATTATTGATAACTTACATGATTCAATAGAGAGTACGTCAGAAGGGTTTTACAACACAAGTAGTTCTCCTCAAACTAAACATGGATTTTCAAACAATTCTTTACCAGATACACTCTCTTTTATTTCACGAATGACAGGGCAGAATATTATAAGTAACGAAGACAGAGATTTCAGCAATAATGAAATGGCTACAATTTCCTCTGAAGAATACTTTACAACCACAACTACAGATGATTTGCTTTATCTGGAAAACAGAAACACAGTCCCGCAAAACTACCTTAAATCACTCGAAAAGGAGTTAGTTAATATATCAGAGACTCAGAACACGAGTAGCTCTCCAAATTATTTAGTACATAACAACATATATGGCAATGAGTCAACAAAAATGTGGCAAACAAGACAAAACATTAAAACAGCTGATTCTCATAATTTAAGCAATGACCAAAATGTGACAGTTAGGGTTTCTTTTGAAGAGAATTCATCAGATAATTTATTGCATATAATTGAAGAGAGTAATAAGATTTTAAGGAGTTATACAAAAATATTTGAAATGCTGCAGTCGTCTGCGGGGAGGAAGTCTGCGTTAAGCCTTAAGACATCGAGAAACATTCAAAATTTACAAACAAGATACGATTGCCCACTATGCTCGCTACGGAACACCATTTCTGACTTCATCTTACTAGGAATAGGAAACTTGCAGCTAGCAGATATAATCAAGGCAGGAGAAAATATTGATGAATACTCTAGTAATAAAAACATAGTTAACCACCCCAGCAGTAATGTTACTTCAAATAATAGTCATAGAATTTTAAATGGGGATAGAAACAGTATGAAGGGTACATGGAATTTCCTTAGAATACTTGAAAAATTGCACAAATCAAAATTTATTCAGTCCAAATTAGTTCCACAGAGAGAAAATAATGCACAGAATTCACAAGTAATATATGCATTTCCATCCGATTCAGGGCAGAATTTTATTTCTCTCATCACATTAAAGACTGCTTCTCGGCCAAGAAACAAAACTCGAAAGACATACGATGTACAGAAATACTTTACTCAAAATAATACAATAGGACATGCTTCAGGTAATAATGATATACTAGGACATACTTCTGGTAATAATGATACACTAGGACGTACTTCTGGTGATAATGATACACTAGGACATACTTCTGGTAATAACAATATACTAGGACATATTTCCAGTAATAATGATACACTAGGACATACTTCCAATAACAGCAATACACTAGGACATACTTCTGGTGATAATGATACACTAGGACGTACTTCTGGTGATAATGATACACTAGGACATACTTCTGGTAACAACAATATTCTAGGACATATTTCCGGTAATACTGATACACTAGGACATACTTCTGGTAATAGCAATACACTAGGACATACTTCTGGTAATAACGATACACTAGAACATAGTCCTCATCCTTATCCACTCTTGAATATCTCTGATATTAGATTGGTGAGAGACTGGTGGTTAGAAGACGACAGAGAAATGGGAGATCATCTCAGTGAACACTCTATGACCACTGACGGAGTTCCCTCTCCATATGGCAGAAATATTACTTTAATCAACAACTATACATTGTCTGATGTTGGAAAAGAAAATATCAGAGTCTTGAGGAATTACCTCGGAGTTATTAATAAGATCCATGATTCAGGAGTAATGAATTCAATGAAGATTCTTCAAGCACCTTCATCACAGAATGTTAATTCTGACAATACTTCAGTGAAGAACTTGCCAGAAATACATAATAGTATGACACAGGAAGATTTAATTAAATATCTAATTAACAATGTAACTCCAAAAGACTTTACCAATAATTACATTTATTTGAGGAACAATCATATGGGGAAGGAAAACAATAGGATTTTATGGAATTATCTTAAGATATTAAACAAGCTGCATGATTCACACATTAAACAATATAAAAACTTACAGAACACGAGTAATATTCATCTTTTACAAGAAAGAGACAATTATCTAGCCCCCTGCTTGCAAGGTATTTCTGGAATTACCAACATCCAGGATTGGCAGTCAGAAAATATGACTGGAGAAGGATTTCATACAAGTGTCAGTAATAACACAGCTGAGTTTCCCAATGATGACAATATTAAATTAAAGAATAGCCACATTTTCTTAGATATAAGAAAGGAGAACCACAGAGTGATTTGGAGTTATCTTCATGTACTTAAACAACAGCTTGATTCGTTTGTCAGACACGCAGAAAGAATAATGATGGATAATCAGAAATATTTGCTCATTTCAACAACAGAGGAAGGTTTAACAGAAGCTATCTTTGAACACAGAGAGACACCACTGAGTCAGAATAGCATGGGCAAAAATGATGAAGATTACGCTAGTACTCCACAGAGAACCAACAAATACCAAAGTGCTGGAAGAGAATCAGAAGATGAGATGCCATCATTGCATTACAGAAAATTAAACCTGGATGATGAAAACAGCCTTAAGAATGGTGTTGACAAGGATACACATGATAATTGGAAAACAATTCAAGATCTTCCACATTCAATAATTATTTACAAGAAAGATCTTCGAGAGAATGTTTCTAATATCATAAATACAACAGAAAATACCTCCAGATCAGGTGACTGGTCTAACCTAACGGCACAAGCAAGGCAGGATTTATTTACAGCGCTGATTAGCGGAAAAATAGTTCCAGGGATACAAACTCTGAAGTCTGACTATCAACAGGTACCAGATGCCCGATCAGTCTCTCAACAAAATACACATATCAGTCACAGTGGAATGAAGGACCATAGATTTCATGCACAGTACAGGTCCACCGATCTATTACCTAAAATAATGAGAGGTAGTGCAAATTTAAACAGGACAAAACACACCTCGCATAAAATTTCGGCTAAAATAATCACTCACCTACCGTTTTCAGTTGAGGAGACTGAGAATTCTCGCAAGATGGCGTTAGATGTAGTAAAACAAGAAGTACCACTAGGAATCCAGCAACAGTCAGCGAACATATTGAGCAGAATAGGAAAACCTAATTTTTTTCCTAATAATTCAGATATTTCATTCCCACCACAACAATTTCACACATTAAACCAGCATGGTGGTGGTGCTAAACTATATCACTTCTTTCAAAATGTTCCTAATTTACAAAATTCAAGTAGTTATAAATCATCATTCAAGAGTGATATTAAGAACATGAATAATGATAAAACATCCCTTGATATCCTGGAGAAGAATTACTTCAATAAGAATATACAATTACCAGCATCATCCACAGAAACAGGAATGAACATACAGAGAGGTGACACAGCAAATTACACTCCAAAAGGATACTGGTACAGAATCTTGAAAGGTCATCACAAAGACAAGCAGCAAGAGGAAGACAGCAATGATAATCCTTCAAGAGACAATATCAGTAATGAAGAAACATCACTACGAATCTATCGAAACAGGGATATGCAGTTTCAAAATCTAACTAAAATTGTTACAAATCAGAGTGAGGCAAATATAAGCCAAAGTGTGGAAAGAAGTAAAGAAAATTATTCATATCCAACAGAACAAGGGCAGAATTATGGCAATATTAGCACCGGTAAGAATTCTGAAATATATTCCCAAAATGAGCCAAGAAATATATTATCATTCTCAGGAAATAAAGGATCAAATGATATTAGTGGTCCTACTCAATACGAGATCATATCACAAATACATTCTAATGACAAACACAAAATCAACAACGTGTCTCCAAATTATTTTGATGAATATTTTAACAAAGAAGACAATCTAATTCCTATTCTGCAAAACAAAATACAAGCAGGTTGGAATTCTCAGGATAAATCAACATCAGGAAAAGGAGTTAATTTTATACAGAGGCTCTTCCAAGAAAATACAAAGCAAGATAATCAAGTTCTATTGACGGGAAAGGTCTTCCGGGGAAATGAAAGACCAGGAAATGAAGCTTTCTTGAAAGGTTTTACCTTTCACGGATATATGATGCCAGAGTATGAAGTTTCTCTGAGTAGGAACCTGGAAGAAAATAGGAGGACAGAAGATGAAGGTACTTTGTCTGAACGAGACTTTCATGAGGGTATGAGGCCAGAAGATAAAGCTTCTTCACTAGACATTAAAGAAAATAACAAAACAGAAAATCCGGAGAACAAGGACTTTGGAAATAAAGTTCGTTCTTTGGACTGGTCCTCTATAGGAGGAAGTCACGAATTACTTTCGGTCGAAACTCAACGACAGAATAATCAGACTTGTATTAATGGGAATGTCATGGAAAACATGGATGGTTATTATACAAAAAATGAACAGGAATCACTCACAAGAAAAAAGGAAATGTTAGCAGCTCAAAAAATTCATAAAGATCTGCAAAATGACCATGAATTCCTAAATACTAAAATCACAAAAGATCAAATGTATACAAATGCCCTACCTAATAATGAAGCACTTCAGAACAGAAAACAATCAAATACTAATGGTACACCTTTCAGCGCCATCCCATATCATGACGGTATGTCTTATTTGAACTCAGTTAAGCAGGAAGGATTCATACAGTACACAACTACACCATATTCTCCTGTTGAAAATCAGAGACCAACAGAAGATGAAGACATATTTCTGAGCAATTCACATCAAGTGGTTTCTGGGGATGTCACACTCCCTGTGATGCAATTAGTTGTTAGCACTACTGGAGAAACAAGAACAATATTAGTAGGAAATACAAATAATGATGAAGCATCTAATATCACCGCAGACTCGAAATACGTTCACCAAGGCAAAGGTACAGTGAATTCATCTCAAAGGAAACATAACATAAGCTCCATAAGTAATGCCACCTCTGGGCTGGAATATTCACAACTACATGAGGTACTGAATACAAAATTCATTGGAAAAATGAATACAACTTCAATAAAAAACATTAACTCTGCCACAGAACAGTTTCAACAATACAAAAACGCTAAACAGACTCAAGAGAGAGAAAACAATATTGCCAGGAATAGAAATTCTGAGACAGATTCATGGCATAATATGGAAACTTTATCTCTGCTTATGGAAGTAGCTGGGAAGTGGGGAAAAATTTCTAAGAGTGGAAGCAAAAATATTGACGTTGATTTGAAAGCTATAGGCCTCCAACAACTTAACCAGAGCACAACTCAAATGCATTCAAAATTGTATCCTAACATCAACAGTGAACTCAACAACAACCAGACATTAATTCCTAAATTTCACAGAGGATTTCTTACAAATTCTATGGAATTCAGTAATAATGTTCAAGACTTGATCACAGGTATTATTTCACGTAATACAAGCTCAAAATTCTTTGATAACCATGATAAGGTTGGCTTAAGAAGAGAAAATTTGTCCTCAGTATCATCTGCAAAGAACGTATTCCTTAATATGTATCAACCGGAACCTCTTACTACTGAAGCAGAACAAGGGAATGTTGATGTCACACTTGGATACAGCATGAAAACAAATCAACCTGTGAACACAGATACAATTATTGGATCAAGAGCACTGGATATGAGAGTTCCTTCAGAAAACCGGAAATTTGAAAAGCAAAACACTAGCCTACATCTGAAAGATTATGCACACAAGAAGGCTCAATATTATTCAGATGAAAGTCCAACAGATTTTGACTGGAAATTAATCACAGAATCACAGCTGGTTGGAAAGGAAGCAGGGCATAGTGAAAGTACCAATTTTAAAAATCACAGAGGGATATCAAATGAATGTGAAGTATGTAATAATAAAGAAAGATCTTATATTCCTGCACAAAACAATGAGAGAAAGTCTAATAGTAAAATGATTTTATATGAAAGTAAACACTATGAAATGCCGATCAGTGCTGTACCATATAAAACTGATTCTAAATTTGTCAATTTTATCGATAAAAATGGGAAAGACAGTGCAGAAAATATAGCAGTAGACAGAAGCAGACAACATGGTGAAGTTCACGAAACGACCATCCAGCCGATGACGGAAAAGAAACTAGATAGTACAGTGACATTCCATCAATGGATAGAAAGTAGCCATGTGCTTGTAGAACAATCAGAAGAAAATGCACATGAAGAAATTAGTACAGAACATGGTAGTTCCGTAACTCTGACCACAGAAATGAGAGAGGACAAAACCAGGATGGTAACTGAAAGTTTTAACAAAACTCAGACAACAATAAATTATCCACTTGATTCCAAACTCATTCACACTAACAAAAAAGTAATACAAGGTATTAAAAGAGAAGGAGATCACAAATATCATGGAGATGACGTTGATACATCTGACAAAACTTATCAAACTTCAAGTCGTAACTTACCCAATGCCTTACCAACACTAGAAATGACAGAAATATCAGAGAACAACTATTCTAACATAAAAAACAACATTCTACTACCAGACGAAGGTGAAACCCAAACACATTTGTATGATAATGAAATACATGTTATAAATACAAAGTTAACTTCAAAACAAATATCAACAAAATACAATGCTTCTGAAACAATTAATGGGAAAATTACCACAGCAAGCACAAGTATGTTTTCAGAGAATGATCAAATCATGAATATATCGGATGCAAAGAGTATTTCCACATTTTCCAAAATGCTAAGGAGTTTTCCGTTGAGGAGTCAGTTAACAGCAAACAATGTGAATACAAGAGAGGAAGAAATACAAGCAATTGCTGATAAAGTAAGAAAGAAACAGTTGATTTTAAATGAAAGTGAACCTTTTAGTGTAATCAATGCTTCAGACATTGATTATAGTTCACTGGCAGAAGTAAAGAAACCAGATAAACTTGAATCACATGCCATAATAAACCTTAGTTTGGATTACAAAGATCATCATCAGCATAGTGAAGCAGAAGAGGAAGAAGAAGAAGAAAGCAATCACAGTGGATCAAAAGTGTATAATAGTGATAATTATGAAAAAAATACTCAAAATATTTTAGAAACTACACCTACAGCACTAGAAATATATCCTAGGGATCATGCAGGGGAAAATGACGACGATGATATGAACAAAAATGAAAACCAATTGCATTCCACCTCACCTGTGACAAACTACACTTACAACTCCAATCCATTTATTGACATGAAGCTTGAACACCAACTGACAGCACATGAACATAATAAATCAGTTGTTGGTGACTGGAATACTGTGTATTTTGTAACACATCCGAATACATTACTTCATACAAGCACAGAAATTTCTGAACAGGATGACATAAGTGAGCCAAGTAAGCCAAGAACATTCCTAGACAAAGAAATAATACCTACTATTCCTTCAGAGAGTCATCTGCAAGCTTCACATTCCCAAAAACAGAAGATCAAGACAGACAATGGAAACATTACTATTATCACAGAACATGGAGCCAAAATTATGGCAATGAATCTCTTTCAGAATCCAAAGAGTATCATAAACAGTGTCCTGAATGGGAAGAATGGAACTGATTTTCAAGTACCTGTGGTTGGTAAAACCCCAAAAGAAACTCACTCCATGTCACAGCCAAAGATACACTGGAAAATTTACAAGAGCAGTCGTCTCAGCAAAACAGCGAAGAGTCGTGCAAGTGACAACAAAGAGAAAACAGAAGAACAATCCATAACTCAACGAGAGGAACCATTTATTAGCAGTATTCAAACTGAAGATCTGGAAAGTTCCTTAAATGGCAATAAGTCATATGAGTATGAGAGTATTCAATCTCAGATAACTCCAAAGCCTCAGTATCATTATACATCTCTAGGCAACAGTTCTAACTTGTACAGGAGACAATGGGATGTTCATGGAGTGTTTGTAAAAGGTACAGGGCAGGGACAGCATTTTCCAGATACTAGCAATAGTAAGTTTGACTTCCTTAAGCAGAAAACCAGAAATACAAATGAAAACTCAGAATTCCAAATCACAACTACAGCATATGGGGCAGAAAAAAAATTATACACGCCCTCGACGCCAGATGAAGGTTGGCGAGATCACTCCATTATATACCTTCACAAGAAAGACAGTGATATTGGCACCAATCCCCATATGACAACTGAAATAATGAGCTACACAGAAGAGCCATTTGAGGAAGTAAGGTATAAATTTCCAGTAAATGCTAATCTGAACATGCACCTTAACACTGGAGAAATGTATCCTCGCAGAAACAAAGTTACTCTTCAAGACAAGAAGAAAAATGTAAAGAACTTTTCTGACATTAAAATAGTAAGGAACCCAGAGGTTTATACAACATTCCATTTTGGCAATATGTCACTTCATCTTCAAAAGGCAAGAGCTTGGAAGAAAAATACTGATAAAGCTAATAAATATCGTTTCTTAAATGTGAACTCCAAATACATCTCAGCTCAGTACAACAAACCACAAATGACAGATAATTTATATCCCGACATCAGTGAAACAAGTAACAATGTGACTTATGGATCGAACGAGAAATCAGATAAAAATGACACATTTACAACGCTTCAGTTGGGTAGTCAAAATATTTCAAGAAATTTACATTACCCTAGGAATTTACTACAAAACGTATCTACCTTATCCAATGATGAATTCAGTAAAGAGAACTTTCCTTCAACAGTTTCCTCTTTCCTTTCTATCTCCCAGCAAGCTCCCAATATGGAAGAAGGGGAGGGAAAATTACAGAAAGGACAACAAACAGACAAAAATGAACATGAGAGAATGAACAGTAAATTGAATGAACACAAAAGCACAGGGATGAAATCATCGCAGATATTATTGGGCGATGATTCTGAAAATGTTAAGGGAAGATTTCTGAAGTCATTTGAACAAAGCAGTCCCAGCGAAATACATACTTCAGCAAGCACATCGGGAACAAGAGTGCTAGATGATGGTGGTGAGGACTTTGTTGACTCTCAACTGAGACAGATGATAGTTACCTCATCGAGAGTTGGAATTAATCCTGGAATCAAATTCAAAGGTAACACCATTGAAGCTAAAGCAAAACGTCATTGGAAATCAGATAGCAGCAATGTAAAGCGGAATGGAAAAGTGAATGTTATTAAAAAACTTGACAAACAACTTCATGAAGGATCAGATACAGAATTAAAAATAGAGCATATCACTAGCAGAATATGGACAACACAAGATCATAAAAGAAAGAACAAATCAATTTCAGTTTTCACTGCAGGAGATCGTGCTAAAGAACTTGAGTACGGAGAGAGGAATGAAAAATCATCCTTGGTCCAGTTAGACTACGCGACTTCCAAAGATGTACAATCAGAAACTGACATTCCACAATCATCAAAACTAGGAAGAGTAGAACTGCATACTAAAGTGCCACAATTTCCACTGATAATATATCACGAGCCAAATGGAACGTATAACTCAATACCAAATCATACTTCTTCATTCACTGTCAAAAACATGACACGTCAAGGAAAACGAATTGTAGGTCCAACAAGATGGAAAGGTAACATAAAATATATAATATTTAAACAGCAAGCAATTGACAAGCTCCAAAGTTTGGTTACTACTCCAGAAACCAGAGATATCAAAAGCAAACCAACTCTACCACAAGCTGATTTGAGGGCCAGTAATACTGATGTGACTGTACAAGGAGCAAAAGCAGATGAAACTCTAGAACCACAGAGGACCATGAACAATTCGATTCACAATATAGACCATGAAAAGTCTAATATAAATTCTTATCAATCCAGTGGATCCCATGAAATAAAAGAAGACGTGAGTATTAACCCAAGAGCTCCACTCTTAAAGGGGTTTTATGATAATAACACTGACTTTAGAACTGACAAACATATATACATGAGAAGATCTTTAGATAATGACATGATATCTCTAAATCCATTCACAGATTCTTCATTCAGAGAATTTCCCCACCAGGAGATATACAAAGGAACATTATTTTACACACAGAATACCAAATACCACCATCCAGAATCTATTCAGGATTCCCATAGATCCAGATTAATTTCATCCACAGAGATGAAAGTTCAGAATATGCAGAATATTAAAGATTTGTTTAAAAATGCAAGTTACACCCAGCCTAGAACATTATTCAGTGAACCGATCTCACACAACGACCAGCAAGAACTGATCCCATTGTCTGATAATCTGCGTGCATCAATACGAAATATTTCAGATCAACAAAATGTGATGCTGACTTTGAAATACGATTATTATCAGAACATTCCATCAGAAATACCATTGCAAGTATATCCGCTTCAAACTGCATATAATACTACTAATTCTAGCAGCTACAATTCAGATGTATTCCGTGATAATTCTCGAAGAACAAAAACATCTACAAGGAGGAAAATGTATTCAAAATTTGGGAAACAAAATGAAGGATTTTCACATCTGTCTCTGCATGGTAAAATGATATCATTTAAACAGCCTATCTCAGTGCAATTTAATGCCAGCGTGGAAAATTCTCGGTCACTATCTTTGGACTTATTACATAATAACGGGCAAAGTATTACGGATATCACAAATATGGCGAATATGACATCTGCTCAGTTTCCGCCAATAACAACACAGAGCACTACTGTGACACTATTGCATACTCCAAATAATTCAAACAAGTCTGAATTGTTTTATAATGGGAGCCACATTGCAACAAGAGATGCAAGGAAAACTAAACCAAAAGATGATGCAAATTTATCAACTCTCACTTTGGAAAAAGTAATTCCGCCAAGTGGTACGAATCTATTCTACAAAGAATTGAATGTTAATAAAACAGAAGTAATCAAAGAGGTAATTGTGGAACATACCACAATCTCTGCTAATACTTACAAGAATTCTACCATTAATTGGCAAAATAATGCACGAAGTTCACCAGCTGAAGATGTAGTTACGTCTGCAAGGCACACAATATTGATAGAAAACACTCAAACTGCAGAAGAACTTTTGCATCAGAGTAATAATATTTCAAGACCAATTATATTGTACACAAATTCTGGAGTTTTAGACCAGGATAACATTCCTTATACAATCTCATTGGAATATTTTCCAAAAATTAATTTTAAGAATACAAATTTTTCAGGTAATATGCAACGTAGCACCAGTAAACCTGAGATGATTACTGTATCCAAAAAGATGATAGAAAGTGATAGCACAAAAGGGTTAACATATGAAACTCCAACCATGGAGAAGACCATTCCAAGTACTACATTAAATCCATTGTCAAGAGAAACTGAGATCAGTTTAAATAAAAAGGAAATCACAGAATTTGACACAAAAGTTATCATAGAAAATCATGCAAGTAGCTTGTTAACCTCAGAAAATATTTTAGAAGAATCTCGCCAATACAGTGAATCGACAGAAAGGGCAAAGAGTGAGAACCAGAAATTGGAGAAGAGTGTATATTTATCAGATGAAAATTCACATTACAGAAATAATACTGCCATGAAAGATGACTCAAACTCAGCAAAAACTCAAAGCGTTACCAGAAGGATAACAAATATTACAGATAGTGAAAGTAAATTTTCAAAAAATGAAACACATTTAGTGACAAAAGTTGTAAATTTATCAAATTTCACGGGTGCAATTGAGGAGCAAAGTGACCAAACTATCACAGAGCTCACAATGTTCAATTTAGCTCTAAGTCAGCAACCTGAAACTACCACTCCATTATACAGGAACTTTGATAGAGATACTGACCAAGGAAATACACTAACTTCGGTGGTAGAAGACTATACTTTAAAACACAGTATGTTTTCAACAAATTATTCAACCAAAAATAATATTAACTTGGAAAATCCCTCAGAAAATCAATACAAAACAGAAAACCCTAGAAGAATCACCGGTACTTTTATGGAAACTACAAAAGTTGCAATTACAGAGAATCATTACACTGATGAAACAATATCACTGACTTCTGAACTCCCGAACACCACGCAAACAAGTGATGTATCGAGTACCGAAAAGAGGAACTACTTTATGGAAACACAAATATCGACAGAAAATGTCACCGAAGGAATAAATTTCACCAGTACAAGGCAATGGACTCTAATGGAGTTTTTGAACAAGAAGAAGCGAAGTGCTCTTGGAAGGACTAATGTTACATTCCCTCGTATAAAACCACATCTAATGAACAAACATAGTCATAAGAGCATACCTTCTTGGCCAAAGGTAAGTAGGGAACTTCGGGATAAAGTCAAGATAATCAAGAACAAATCAAGCAACACACAATTAACAAATTCACAAAGAGAAAAGGAAATAAATTCTAAGAATGTGAGACCAATATTCAAAACATTAACAACAAAATTGCCAAATACAGATGACAACCAACCAGAGTTAACAGCTGCACTGTCTAATGAAACAGCTGTGCTTGGAATTCAAATGGAGAAATATGATCCTGAAACAAGTAAGGGTTCAAGAGAAAATATATCTGTTCCTCACAAAACAAACTCTGTAGTGTACAACAAAACAGAGCCTCCAGAATCACATATTAATATTATATTAAACACACCTGCAAGGGTGAGAGCAACTAACAGCTTAATTAGAGTTCCAGGGGAAAATGTCACCATCACAGAAAGTACAAGTACAGTAGAGAAGAATCTGACAAACAGTATGAGCAAGGCTTCAGAGCGAAATAGCACCATCACACAAAAGACAATCAGAGAGGAAAAAGAACAAACAATTAACATAAGTAAAGCTTTAGAAGGGAACAACACTATCATACAAAATACATTCAGAGTGGACAAGGATGAGACAAAGAAGGCAATCAAACCTTTGGAAGGAAACAACATGGTCACACAAAATACTAGTACAAGCAGAATTGATGAAAATTACATAAACAAGTCTGTCTCACAAAACACAAGCATAGAGAACAAAGATCCCACAATTCATACAACTAAGACTTCAGAAGGAAACAACACAATCATATTAAATACAAGAAAAGTGGAACAAAACCTTACAAAATATACAACTAATGTTTCAGAAGGTAACAACACTAACACATTAAACACAACTAGAGTGAACAAACACCAAACAGATAACACAACCAATGCTTCAGAAGGCAATAACACTAACACATTAAACAAAACCAGAGTGAACAAAGAACACACAAATAACACAACTAACGCTTCAAAAGGAAACAATACTAAGTCAAACACAACTACAGTGAACAAAGAACACACAAATAAATCATACAATGCTTCAGAAGGAAACAACTCTAAGACATTAAATACAACCAGAATGAACAAAGAACACACAAATAACACAACCAATACTTCAGAAGGAAACAACACTAACATCTTAAATGCCACTAAAGTAAACAAAGACCACATAAATAACACAACCAATACTTCAGAAGACAACAATACTAATACATTAAACACAACTAGAGTGAACAAAGACTACGCAAATAACACAACCAATAATTCAGAAGGAAACAATATTAACACATTAAACATAACTAGAGTGAACAAAGAACATACAAATAACACAACCAATACTTCAGAAGGCAACAACACTAACATCTTAAACACAACCAGACTGAACAAAGATCAAACAAATAACACAATTAATGCTTCAGAAGGAAACAACACCAACACATTAAACACAACCAGAATGAACAAACACCATACAAGTAATACAAAAGATGCTTCAGAAGGAAACAACACTCAGTCATTAAATACAACCAGAATGAACAAAGAACACACAAATAACACAACCAATACTTCAGAAGGCAACAACACTAACATATTAAACACAACCAGACTGAACAAAGACTACACTAATAAAACAACTAATGCTTCAGAAGGAAACAACACTAACATATTAAACACAACCAGAATGAACAAAGACCACACAAATAAAACAACTAATGCTTCAGAAGGAAATAACACTAACATATTAAACACAACCAGAATGAACAAAGACCACACAAACAAAACAACCAATGCTTCAGAAGGAAACAACACTAATAAATTAAATACAACCAGAATGAACAAAGACCACACAAACAACACAACCAATACTTCAGAAGGCAACAATACTAACACATTAAACATAACAACTAGGGCAAATGAAGACCACACAAATAACACAGCCAATACTTCAGAAGGCAACAATATTAACACATTAAACACAACTAGAGTGAACAAAGACCACACAAATAACATACCTAAGGCTTCAGAAGGCAACAACTTTAACACATTAAACATAACCAAAATGAACAAAGAACACATAAATAACACAACTAATGCTTCAGAAGGAAACAATACTAACATATTAAACACAACCAGAATGAACAAAGACCACACAAACAAAACAACCAATACTTCAGAAGGAAACAACACTAATAAATTAAATACAACCAGAATGAACAAAGACCACACAAACAACACAACCAATACTTCAGAAGGCAACAATATTAACACATTAAACACAACTAGAGTGAACAAAGACCACACAAATAACATACCTAAGGCTTCAGAAGGCAACAACTTTAACACATTAAACATAACCAAAATGAACAAAGAACACATAAATAACACAACTAATGCTTCAGAAGGAAACAATACTAACACATTAAACACAACCACAATGAAGAAAGAACACACGAATAACACAACTAATGCTTCAGAAGGAAACAACATTAAGACATTAAATACAAACAAAATGAACAAAGAACACATATATAACACAACTAATGCTTCAGAAGGAAACAACATTAACATATTAAACACAACCAGACTGAACAAAGACCACACAAATAAAATAACTAATGTTTCAGAAGAAAACAACACTAACACATTAAACACAACCAGACTGAACAAAGACCACACAAATAACACAATTAATACTTCAGAAGGAAACGACATTAACACATTAAACATAACCAGACTGAACAAAGACCACACAAATAACACAATTAATGCTTCAGAAGGAAACAATACTAACACATTAAACACAACCACAATGAAGAAAGAACACATGAATAACACAACTAATGCTTCAGAAGGAAACAACATTAAGACATTAAATACAAACAAAATGAACAAAGAACACATATATAACACAACTAATGCTTCAGAAGGAAACAACATTAACATATTAAACACAACCAGACTGAATGAAGACCACACAAATAAAATAACTAATGTTTCAGAAGGAAACAACACTAACACATTAAACACAACCAGACTGAACAAAGACCACACAAATAACACAATTAATACTTCAGAAGGAAACAACATTAACACATTAAACATAACCAGACTGAACAAAGACCACACAAATAACACAATTAATACTTCAGAAGGAAACAACATTAACACATTAAACACAACCAGACTGAACAAAGACCACACAAATAACACAACTAATGCTTCAGAAGGAAACAACATTAAGACATTAAATACAAACAAAATGAACAAAGAACACATATATAACACAACTAATGCTTCAGAAGGAAACAACACTAACACATTAAACACAACCAGACTGAACAAAGACCACACAAATAAAATAACTAATGCTTCAGAAGGAGACAACACTAACACATTAAACACAACCAGACTGAACAAAGACCACACAAATAACACAATTAATACTTCAGAAGGAAACAACATTAACACATTAAACACAACCAGACTGAACAAAGACCACACAAATAACACAATTAATGCTTCAGAAGGAAACAACATTAACACATTAAATACAACCAGACAGAACAAAGACCACACAAATAAAATAACTAATGCTTCAGAAGAAAACAACACTAACACATTAAACACAACCAGACTGAACAAAGACCACACAAATAAAACAACTAACGCTTCAGAAGGAAGCAACACTAACATATTAAACACAACCAGACTGAACAAAGACCACACAAATAACACAACTAATGCTTCAGAAGGAAGCAACACTAACACGTTATTCACAACCAGAATGAACAAAGACCACACTAATAAAACAACTAATGCTTCAGAAGGAAGAAACACTAACATATTAAACACAACCAAAATGAACAAGGACCACACAAATAACACAATTAAGGCTTCAGAAGGAAACAACATTAACACATTAAACACAACCAGACTGAACAAAGACCACACAAATAAAACAACTAATGCTTCAGAAGGCAACAATACTAACACATTAAACACAACCAGACTGAACAAAGACCACACAAATAAAACAACTAATGCTTCAGAAGGAAACAGCACTAACACATTAAATACATCCAAAATTAAAAAAGACCACACAAATAACACAACCAATGTTTCAGAAGGAAACAACACTAACACATTCAGTACAAATAGAGTAAACAAAAACCAAGCAAATCACATAAGTAATATTACACTTGATATAAATAAATTGAAAGAATATGCAGCCAAGAACAGAAGCAGGGCTCCAGAAGGTAACATTACTCTTCCACTCAGCATAAATGGAATATTAAAGGGTCTAACAAACAACACAAGTAAGGTTTCTACTACACTTAATGTAAACACATTAGAGAAACATCCTTTCAGTAAATCTGATCGTAACACAAATAAATACCAAGGAGAGAACAAAGTATTAAATACTAGACTGTCAAACAATTATGGAAGCCTCCAGCATGTACAAGTACCACAAGTGAAAGTCTTAAGTGGAGGTAGAAACGTTCTTATAAAGAAATTCGACAATACTGCTAGTAAGTTTCAAGGTGTTGCAAACACAAAGTTGGCAACTTTGAATTCTGAACAGCAAGGACATACATTACAACATGCAACATTATCGAACAAAATCAAACTAGAAAATAATGATACTAATATATCTTCTAGTGCTACAAGACAATTTCAAAGGGGAAATACTTTAACAAACACTAGTTTTTATGGTAAACAATATAAAGAATTATCACAAAAGGTGAATTCTTTCCATAATGGTGTAGAAGATAAAACCCTAATGAAAACCTTTGACAGCAGTACAAGTAAGATTAACAGAAAATATGAAAGTTTTTCCATCAGTCATGCAAATCCACTAAAGCAATATTTGCTACCAGTTAAATTGCCAAGTGAAAGCAAAATTGAAAATGTTACTTTCAAGAAATTTGATGTCAACAAGGATAAGTTTCAAGTTGAAAGTAACTACAGAAGACAACAAACGCCACCACTGCAGCAAGGGAAGGTATCAAATACGAATGGAATATACCATAGTGAAATAAACAAATTTAAGAGTAACACAAATAAGTCTGAAGCAAAAAATCAACTACAAAATACACGATCACCTATTAACTATAGAAATCAACAACAATCTCTACCACAACACAACAAGCTCCCAAGTACAAGTGTAATGAGCATAAACCTGACAAATAATTTTGATGGCAACAATAGGAAATTTCCAGGAGAAACTAGAGTTCTAAATAACAGCTTTCCAATTAATTATGCTCATCAAGAAAGACAAACTACTCTAAATGCAAGCGTAGTTGCCAAAGTTGAAATAAACAAGCCATTTAGCAACACGAGTAATATTCCAGGAAAGAACATAATTGTTCCATTAAATACTAAAGTGGTGAAAAAGGCTCAAGAAAACAATGTAGTTACCAACAAAAGTAATATCACTTATGGTATTACAACAGTTCCCCTGAATATCCAAGCAATAAGAATAGCCCAAACAAACAAAAGTAATATTTCAGAAGAAAAAACTACAATTCCATTCATTACTGAACCAATAAGGAAAATCAAAACGAACAAATTAGTTACAAATAAAAATAATATTCTAGGAGAAAACACTATAATTTTATTAAATACAGAGGAATTGGGCAACACTGAAATTAACAAATCATTTACAAACATGAGTAATATTGCAAGAGACACTACAAGTCTATTAAATACACATATGGGGAACAATGAAATTAACAAATCAGTTTCAAACATGAACAATATTCCAGGAGAAAATACTACAATTCCATTAAACACAGGGGAATTGGGGAGCACTGAAATTAAAGAATCAATTACAAACACAAGTAATATTCCAGGAGAAAATACTACAATTCTATTAAATACAGGGGAATTGGGAAACATTGAAATTAACAAATCAGTTACAAACGCAAGTAATATTCCAAGAGAAAGTACTACAATTCTATCAAATACTGAACAAGTGATGAACAATGAAACAAACAAATCAGTTACAAATATGAGTAATATTCCAGGTAAAAATGCTACAACTCTATTAAATACTGGACAAGTGAGGAACACTGAAACTAAGAAATCAGTTACAAACATAAGTACAAGAGAAATTCCTACAATTCTATTAAACACTGGGGAATTAGAGAACAGTGAAATGAACAAATCAGTTACAAACATAAGTAATATTCTACGAGAAAATACTATAATTCTATTAAATACAGGGGAATTGGGGAACACTGAAATGAACAAATCAGTTACAAACATGAGCAATATTCCAGGAGAAAATACTACAATTCCATTAAATACAGGGGAATCGGGGAACACTGAAATTAAAGAATCAATTACAAACACAAGTAATATTCCAGGAGAAAATACTACAATTCTATTAAATACAGGGGAATTGAGGAACACTGAAATTAACAAACCTGTTGAAAACATTAGTAATATTCTAGGAGAAAACACTAAAATTCTCTCAAGTACAGGAGTATTGGGGAACACTGAAATGAACAAATCAATTACAAACAAGAGTAATATTCCAGGAGAAAATACTATAATTCTGTCCAATAGTGGACAAGTGGTAAACAATAAAACAAACAAACCAGTTATAAATACAATTAATATTCCAGGTAAAAATGCTACAACTCTATTAAATACTGGACAAGTGCAGAACCTTGAAACGAAGGGATCAGTTACGAACATAAGTAATAATCCAAGAGAAAATACAACTCCATTAAATACAGGACAAGTGGGGAAAATCAAAACTAATACTTCAGTTACAATTGTAAGTAATAATCAAGGAGAAAATACTACAGTTCTACTAAATAATGTGAAAGTGGGTAATACTGAAACCAACATGTCCATTACAAACACAGGCAATATTCCACGAGAAAAAATTACCACAATTCTATCAAATAATGGGCAAGGTGGGTATATTGAGACAATTACAAACATAACTAATATTCAAAGCAAAAATACTACAAGTAATATTCAAAGCAAAAATACTACAATGCTGTTAAATACTGGACAAATTAGGAACATTGAAACTAATAACTCTGTTACAAACACAAGCAATATTCCAAGAGAAAATACAACGATTCTATCAAATACCGGACAAATGGGAAACATCATAACTAACAACTCAATTCTAAACATGAGTAATATTCCAAGAGAAAATACTGTTATTCTATCAAATACTGAACAAGTGAGAAGCAATGAAACAAATAAATTGATAACAAATACAAGAAATATTCCAGGAGATAATGTTAGAATTCCATTAAATACTGAACAAGTGAGAAGCAATGAAACAAATAAATTGATAACAAATACAAGAAATATTCCAGGAGATAATGTTAGAATTCCATTAAATACTGAACAAGTAGGAAACAATAAAACAAGCAAATCAATGGCAAACACAAGTAATGTTCTAGGAGATAATACAACAATTCCATTAAATACTGAACAAATGGGAAACAATGAAACAAGCAAATCAATGGCAAACACAAGTAATGTTCTAAGAGATAATACAACAATTCTATTAAATACTGGACAAGTCGAAAATATTGAAAATCTCAAATCAGTTCTAAATGTGAGTAATTTTCCAAGAGAAAATACTACGATTCTATCAAATACTGGACAAATGGGAAACATAATAACTAACAACTCAATTCTAAACATGAGTAATATTCCAAGAGAAAATACTACTATTCTATCAAATACTGGACAAGTGAGAAGCAATGAAACAAACAAATCCGTAACAAATACAAGTAATATTGCAGGAGCTAATGCTAGAATTCTATCAAATACTGGACAAGTGGGAAACATTGAAACTAACAAATCAGTTCTAAACACAGGTAATATTCCAAGAGAAAATATTTCAATTCTATCAAATACTGGACAAGTGAGAAGCAATGAAACAAATAAATCAATTACAAATACAAGTAATATTCTAGGAGATAATGCTAGAATTCTATTAAATACTGGACAAGTAAAAAACATTGAAAATCTCAAATCAGTTCTAAACGTGAGTAATTTTCCAAGAGAAAATACCACGATTCTATCAAATACTGGACAAATGGGAAACATCTTAACTAACAACTCAATTCTAAACACGAGTAATATTCCTAGAGAAAATACTACTATTCTATCAAATACTGGACAAGTGGAAAGAATCGAAACAAGCAAATCAGTTCTTAACACGAGTAATATTCCAAGAGAAAATACTACTATTCTATCAAATACTGGACAAGTGGGAAACATAATAACTAACAACTCAATTCTAAACATGAGTAATATTCCAAGAGAAAATACTGTTATTCTATCAAATACTGGAGAAGAGGCAAACATTGAAACTAACAACTCAATTCTAAACACGAGTAATATTCCAAGAGAAAACACTACAGTTCTATCAAATACTGGACAAGTGGGAAACATCTTAACTAACAACTCAATTCTAAACACAAGTAATATTCCAAGAGATAATACTACTATTCTATCAAATACTGGAGAAGAGGCAAACATTGAAACTAACAAATCAGTTCTAAACACGAGTAATATTCCAAGAGAAAATACTACTATTCTATCAAATACTGGACAAATGGGAAACATAATAACTAACAACTCAATTCTAAACACGAGTAATATTCCAAGAGAAAATACTACTATTCTATCAAATACTGGACAAGTGGAAAGAATCGAAACAAGCAAATCAGTCCTTAACACGAGTAATATTCCAAGAGAATATACTACAATTCTATCAAATACTGGAGAAGAGGCAAACATTGAAACTAACAAATCAGTTCTAAACACGAGTAATATTCCAAGAGAAAATACTACTATTCTATCAAATACTGGAGAAGAGGCAAACATTGAAACTAACAAATCAGTTCTAAACACGAGTAATATTCCAAGAGAAAATACTACTATTCTATCAAATACTGGACAAATGGGAAACATAATAAGTAACAACTCAAATCTAAACACGAGTAATATTCCAAGAGAAAATACTACTATTCTATCAAATACTGGACAAGTGGAAAGAATCGAAACAAGCAAATCAGTCCTTAACAGGAGTAATATTCCAAGAGAATATACTACAATTCTATCAAATACTGGAGAAGAGGCAAACATTGAAACTAACAAATCAGTTCTAAACACGAGTATTATTTCAAGAGAAAATACTACTATTCTATCAAATACTGGACAATTGGGAAACATAATAACTAACAACTCAATTCTAAACACGAGTAATATTCCAAGAGAAAATACTACTATTCTATCAAATACTGGACAAGTGGAAAGAATCAAAACAAGCAAATCAGTCCTTAACACGAGTAATATTCCAAGAGAATATACTACAATTCTATCAAATACTGGAGAAGGGGCAAACATTGAAACTAACAAATCAGTTCTAAACACGAGTAATATTCCAAGAGAAAATACTACTATTCTATCAAATACTGGACAAATGAGAAACATAGTAACTAACAACTCAATTCTAAACACGAGTAATATTCCGAGAGAAAATACTACTATTCTATCAAATACTGGACAAGTGGAAAGAATCGAAACAAGCAAATCAGTCCTTAACACGAGTAATATTCCAAGAGAATATACTACAATTCTATCAAATACTGGAGAAGAGGCAAACATTGAAACTAACAAATCAGTTCTAAACACGAATAATATTCCAAGAGAAAATACTACTATTCTATCAAATACTGGACAAATGGGAAACATAATAACTAACAACTCAATTCTAAACATGAGTAATATTCCAAGAGAAAATACTACTATTCTATCAAATACTGGACAAATGGGAAACATTGAAACTAACAAATCAGTTCTAAACACGAGTAATATTCCAAGAGAAAATACTACAGTTCTATCAAATACTGGACAAGTGGAAAGAATCGAAACAAGCAAATCAGTCCTTAACACGAGTAATATTCCAAGAGAATATACTACAATTCTATCAAATACTGGAGAAGAGGCAAACATTGAAACTAACAAATCAGTTCTAAACATGAGTAATATTCCAAGAGAAAATACTACTATTCTATCAAATACTGGACAAGTGGGAAACATAATAACTAACAACTCAATTCTAAACACGAGTAATATTCCGAGAGAAAATACTACTATTCCATCAAATACTGGACAAGTGGAAAGAATCGAAACAAGCAAATCAGTCCTTAACACGAGTAATATTCCAAGAGAATATACTACAATTCTATCAAATACTGGAGAAGAGGCAAACATTGAAACTAACAAATCAGTTCTAAACACGAGTAATATTCCAAGAGAAAATACTACTATTCTATCAAATACTGGACAAATGGGAAACATAATAACTAACAACTCAATTCTAAACATGAGTAATATTCCAAGAGAAAATACTACTATTCTATCAAATACTGGACAAATGGGAAACATTGAAACTAACAAATCAGTTCTAAACACGAGTAATATTCCAAGAGAAAATACTACAATTCTATCAAATACTGGACAAGTGGAAAGAATCGAAACAAGCAAATCAGTCCTTAACACGAGTAATATTCCAAGAGAAAATACTACTATTCTATCAAATACTGGACAAGTGGGAAACATAATAACTAACAACTCAATTCTAAACACGAGTAATATTCCAAGAGAAAATACTACTATTCTATCAAATACTGGACAAGTGGAAAGAATCGAAACAAGCAAATCAGTCCTTAACACGAGTAATATTCCAAGAGAATATACTACAATTCTATCAAATACTGGAGAAGAGGCAAACATTGAAATTAACAAATCAGTTCTAAACACGAGTAATATTCCAAGAGAAAATACTACTATTCTATCAAATACTGGACAAATGGGAAACATAATAACTAACAACTCAATTCTAAACATGAGTAATATTCCAAGAGAAAATACTACTATTCTATCAAATACTGGACAAATGGGAAACATTGAAACTAACAAATCAGTTCTAAACACGAGTAATATTCCAAGAGAAAGTACTACAATTCTATCAAATACTGGACAAGTGGAAAGAATCGAAACAAGCAAATCAGTCCTTAACACGAGTAATATTCCAAGAGAAAATACTACTATTCTATCAAATACTGGACAAGTGGGAAACATAATAACTAACAACTCAATTCTAAACACGAGTAATATTCCAAGAGAAAATACTACTATTCTATCAAATACTGGACAAGTGGGAAACATAATAACTAACAACTCAATTCTAAACACGAGTAATATTCCAAGAGAAAATACTACTATTCTATCAAATACTGGACAAGTGGGAAACATAATAACTAACAACTCAATTCTAAACACGAGTAATATTCCAAGAGAAAATACTACTATTCTATCAAATACTGGACAAATGGGAAACATAATAACTAACAACTCAATTCTAAACACGAGTAATATTCCAAGAGAAAATACTACTATTCTATCAAATACTGGACATGTGGGAAACATAATAACTAACAACTCAATTCTAAACACGAGTAATATTCCAAGAGAAAATACTGCAAATCTATCGAATACTGGAGAAGAGGGGAGCATTAAAACAAACAAATCAGTCACAAGAGTAAGTAATATTCCAACAGAAAATACTCCAATTTTATTAAATACTGCAAAAATGGGTAACATTGAAACCAACACACCCATTAAAACCACAAGCAATATTCCAGGAGAAAATACTACAATTCTAGTAAATAATGGACATGTAGGAAACATTGAAACTAACAAATCAGTTATAAACATGAGTAATATTCCAAGAGAAAATACTACAGTTTGATCAAATACTGGACAAGTGGGGAACAATAAAACACACAAGTCAGTTACAAACATAAGCAATATTCCAGAAGAAAATTCTCAAATTCTATTAAATACTGGACAAGTGGGGGGGGGGGGGGCATTGAAAGAAACAAATCAGTCACAATCATAAGTACGGTATGTTCCAGAATGAAATACCACAGTTGCAACAAATAGTCAGAAAGTAAGAGAAGAATAAAGAAACAAATCCATAAGAAAATCAGGTAGTATTCCAAGAAGAAATACCACTGTTCTATTCAGTACCAGGTAAGAAGGAAAAATCACAGTAAACATGCCAGGTACAAACACAAGTAATATACCAGAAGGAACTACTACAATTCCATTAAATACTGAACAAGTGAGGAAAATCGAAACATACAACCCAGACACAAACATAAATAAAAATGTAGAAGGAGAAACTGCCCTTTCATCAAATTCTCAAGGAGTGTTAAATTTAGAAACAAAACTATGTCCATTACAAGTAGGTAATATTTCAGGAGAAAATAGTACTGGTCTACAGAATAATCGAACGATGAAAAAACGGAACCAAACAATCCACTTACAAGTAATATTCCAAGATGAAATAGTACTGTTCCATTGAATTCTAGTCATGGGGAAGTGCACACATATTATCTACAAGCACGAGTAATATTCCAGATGGAAATACTTCTCTTTCTTTGAATACTCAAGGAAAAGTGAAAGTCCAAACAAGAAACAAATCAGTTACAACAACAGTTCCAATGAATACAAAAATGTGGAATAAATGCAAACAAATAATTTGGTTACAAACTGCAGTAACATTCTATAAGAAATGCTGCACTTATATGGTCCTGAATATAGGAGGACCACAGAAGTCCTAGCCAATTACTTTCCCTTAGACGACATATATGTACATTTATTATTGGACTAAATACAAATAAAAAGGAAAATGAATTCTAGGAAACAAGCTTCAGACCAGCACAATAAATTCCCTATACTTATATACAGCATGAACGATTATACAGCAGGGATCAAGGCTAAGGTCATGACTCATATATGCAGTGCTTTTTTTCAGGAAGAAAGTCAACCAGTACTCACTCAATCTGTTCCCAACAGTATTGTTTCTGTCCAGGTCCGAACTGATTACCTCTTGACATATTGAGAGCTTTTTATTTTTCAGAATTAACCGGCCCCCCTCCCGCAAAAGTTTGCTTTTTGCGGTGGGGTCCAACACTTGGGATGATTTTCATTCACAACCGCATATTCAGTAGCCACAACAATGTGTTAAGCGTTTACAGATTCGATCGCAGTATTTTTGCACTAACTTATTTTCAACACACTGCATTTACTCAATTCAGTCTCAGAAATGTTCATTTTCTTACCGGGCGGAGTGGAAGAGACGAACTGAGTGATTTTCTAGTTCACTGCTTTTGATAAAGACCATAGGAAACAAACAAATTAACATATATAATTTAAAACAGATGCAACCACAGCACACAAAACAACAAAGTTAAGTGAACAGGAAGTGAAGTGAAGCAGATCCCAGTCATACAAACGAAGTATCCAAATTTTACGCGGCAAGCACGTACAGTCGAAAGTGTAGTGTTGTAAAACTAGATTGGAATCATATACTTAATGATATGGTCGATAACTATGAATGGCTTCCTGACGCCATAGTTCGACATCAAGCGATGATGGTAGCACATATGTGGAGACACATTTTTAAACAATGAATCCCGATCTTCACCACAATTCATACAATTTAAAGTTTACCAGTATGTATACTTCTCTTACTGGCAGAAAATCACTGCATATAAGAACAGATGGACAACAGAATGAAATGAAGGGGCAATCACTGCACTAAAGTATCTGCACTCAGGTTTTCACTCATAATGTCCTACTGCCTAATTATCATTATGGGACATAAATTTATCTAGCCAGTCTATGGCTTGCTTTTAAAGACAGATGATTGGGCCCGAAAGGGTAATCCCTATGATAAAGGCTTGAATGAAGCAGTGATTATTACAGACCTCAACTGATCGTTTCCACCAGCTCCAAGATTCTGCGGGTTTTCACACTGTCATCAGTAGTTGGGAGTTTTGAAACATGGCTTTCAAATTTACGCACATTATCTCTAATATTATTGACTGTCCGCATGATACTGGTACCGTAAATTGGCCTGATACCCATAGCATTTCCTTAAATGTAAATAATTTCTGTATTCTGGAATAATCTCAACTCTACCGACATGTATATGTTTCTCAGCCAGTTTAGAAGTTTGAATCAAACTGGGACAACACAGTGTAAGAGAAACATTTCAGGTGTAACAAAATGTAAATATAGATCGATTACACTCGCCATGCTGGCTGCAGTACGAGATTGCTGCACAACTGCTACATTTCTGGGTGTGGAAAGGAGGAAAGAAAGTGATGTTGTTTTTAACAATGTGGCAGTTAACTGACCATTATCGTCGCCATAAGACCTATCTGTGTCGGTGCGACGTAAAGCCCCTAGCAAAAAAAAAAAAAAAAGTGACCATTAACCTTTTAACTTTTTATGAAGTGAGTTACAAATATAGTGTTTGTTACCTGCCATGTAAAAATTGTTAGAAACCGTAATTAGGCTTAAAATGTCAAGAAATATTGTGTCTTTATTAGTATAAATGGAAGTACAAAAATGGTGTTATTTCAATTTAGTTTTAGAGATCACAAATTTCATAATTTGTGCTCCTGTTTAGGGACCAAGATAATATTAGTTACTAAAATCTGCAAATAAAAGCATATTGCTTCTCATTTACAAGGAGGAAAGTTCATACTTTAACAAATGTTATGACAGATTTTTTTATCAAAAAATCACAACATAGCATGATGAACACAGATACAGTATATAAATATAGATTAGGCAGTGTCGGGAGAGGAAATTAAACCAACACATTTTTTTCACCGACATCCAAGATCCATGTGTGAAATTGGGTGTGTACATGTAAACATTTTTTGTAAATTTTGTAAAAACATTTATTTAATACCAAACCATACAACATTATCCATACCCTGTTGCATACAATTATAATTGTAGCCAACATGGCTCAACATAGAATAGGCTTACATTAAAGATGCCTGAATAGCTAACTTCTTATATGTTCTCTTATGTTCAGTGATCAACCTTTTATAACCTGCTTCTTCAAGAAATAAAAATTATCAATTGATGTGCTCATGGGGTATTTATGTACAATACTTGGTTCATAAATAGGTAAATAATTATTTTAAAAATATGTAAATAATTACCTTGTATACTACCAAATGTATAATATTAAAATATTCAGAGAAGTGATGAGCAATTCTAAGAAGCACTCAACCACACTCTTGCACACGTCTTGAATTAGACTAATTTGTATAACATTTATCTTCTTAATCCATTAACTGCCAAATTTTCTTCCTATAATTTAAACTGCGTGCTAAGCTTTTTCAAGCATCGAGAGAAATAAGACCAAGCAAACACTTTAAATAACTATCATCGACCATGAGCTCCAAATGGGGATCAAGCACAAAGTACCTCACCACAGCAACGGGAAAACAGTTTTGAAAACAAAATGCAACTGGACAGAATCTACAAACTAAAAGAAACGAAATAATATCCTTCAAATACAGATTTTCTGTATTATAATATGACTTACAGAATTTTTTAAAACACAGATATGAAGTAATCTGTATTCTTCCTTCAAGTAACACTCCACAATTAGTATGTTTTAACCAATTGAATAATCACTTCATGCCCAAATTTGAACAAGTTCTCAACAGCAACAGAGACAACAATTCAGCTCTGCAAGCCTCTAGGCTTTTTCTATGTTATGCACTAAAAGAATCCCCCTGTGGAGATCACGGCAGTTAAAGGGTTAAGCACTATTTATATACTATAAATTTTGTATTATTTTTAGACAGTAAAATTTATTTTAAAAAAATTGTTTTTATTTCCTGCTTCCCTCAAACAAAAGCTGCTGAAATACAAAGGACAATAAACAATGGAAAAAGAGAGAATTGTAGAAATGAAACTCTGACATCTGACTTAAAATACAAAATTTCAATACTACTGTAGTTTTATCAAATGATATATCAAATATTTGGTTACACAGACCATATATGATTTTTCATCATGGCTAGAAATCCTTTGAGAGCGGCGAGGGCAATAACAGTCATGAAGGCAATACCTAAGGAGACTTGTGCCAGAAATCTGTGAAAAATTAGCTATTGTCCCTCTCGCTCCCACCATTAGACCGAACACTTAAATGTACATGATGTGACACAAGGTGTGTCTACAAAATACGGTGAATGAACCAATATAATAATGGCAACGTGTGGTAACACTGTGTGCATGTGCATGTGATAGAGAGACATCTCAAGAAATGCCATACAGTGGTGAACACAAGGAGATGAAACAGGTTAGTCTGCTGCGCTCAGTTGAACGTTGTGTGTGCGAAGATGTGTGCAATGGAGCAACGCGTTAACTATTGAGTTTTGTTAAAAATTGAGAAAAACAGCAACAGAGACACATGCAATGTTGGTGCAAGTATATGAAATGAGCAAAAAATGTGTTTACAACTGGTTCAAATGTTTTCGGGAAGGACAGGGAACTCTTGATGATGCGCAACATTCTCGAACATCTCCCGTACTGTCCCAATCTGATGCCTGCAAACTTCTTTTGTTTCCCTGCCTGAAGGGAATCCTTAAAGGCACACATTGTACTGACATACCCGACATGTGATGTCAGTTGCCTTCGCTGCCAGTTTCCAGCAGCTCTATATACACATTGCCAAAAGTGTATTGTGGCCAATGGAGAAGGTGACTTAACATTATTTTGTCTGTAATCTCTGTTTTCTTTGTATTATGGTATCATTTACCAAACATTTTAGACACAACTTATATCAAATTAGTAGCGAATGGTGTCCTCGTAGACTCTGCACTTTTCTCCAACGACCTCTTCTGGCTGACGTTCCTACACTTGAGTCCTTATGGTGAGCTCTATACTGTAGGCTGATGTTTGAACAGGAGGAATAGCTAGCATCTCAATTCTGCGACGTAATCTGTCGACAGACAAAGCACAGACCTCCGCATGTTCTGTGGCAGAGTAAGTAGCCTTTTATTCATTTCTAGAATAGATTTGGCTTACAAAAGTCCAAAATCTGTTAGTAGTCACCACTTACTTTGTCTTCGTCCACTCCCTTTATACTCCCGTTAATAACATAATATCGAATGTACTGTTATTTGCCCTTTTTTATATTTCCATTGTATTAATGATGTAGATTATATATATTGAAAAGCTCATTTTTAACCCTGGAGAGGGCATATCATAATAATCCCGTGAGGAGGCGCACACAGTGTTTTAGACTGGGTCATGAAAAAATAGCACAAATTAAGCAAAAACTATTTTTAATGTTATAGAACTAGTAAATAATTTTGCATGAACTTGTAAATAATGTTCAAAGGTATTTTGACAATAAAAAAATTGGATGTTAAACAATTGATGTTCATTCTGCTTCATCACTAGATCCTTGACTTTCCATACTGCACTGAACACATGTCACTGTCAAGTGTTCTTTGTAGATATGTCACTGGCATACACAGCATCTAGTCTTGGATTTTCTGTTGGTTATTCTTTTCTATTAGGGGCTGCCTGGCCGAGGCGGTAAAGGCGTGCTCGGTTCGCCCGGAAGTACATGGGTTCGAATCCCCGCCAGGAAGTCGTAAAATTTAAGAAACGAGATTTCCACTTCCGGAGGTGCATATGGCCCTGAGGTTCACTCAGCCTACACAAAAAATGAGTACCAGGTTAATTCATGGGGGCAAAGACGGCTGAGCGTAGAGCTAACCACTCTACCCCATCGCATGCCGCGGTTAACAATTGTGGAAGCCTTTACCTTCCACTCCTCCAAGGGCCTTCATGGCCTGTATGGAGGTGACTTTGTCTTTTTTTAAATTCTTTTCTATTGCAGTAGGCGCATCTCCCATGCCCTTATAGTTCTTGTGGAGTTGCACAGGGCTGCTCTTCTTCACACAATCCTAACATATAGCGAATGTTCCTTTTTATCCCCATTGGGAGAGCTTGAATACTGGTCCTGCAAATATCTCACACATAGCTGTTGGTTAAATCTTTCAAATAATGATGGCGTTTAATGTTAAAGTTACCTTTTACATGCTTGTAAATAATATACGAATTAATCAGGGTAATGTTCAAGATAGTAAAGAACAAAGTCATTGGCCAATGGTTGCTTGTGCGTGAAACTGAGTAACGCTCTTTGTAAGTCTTTCGATTTCTCTTTCTCTGTTTCTATCCATGATGCATTGGACTTCACTATATATGAAGGCACTATTTTACACGAAAATCAAACAAAACAGACACATTCTTGGTATATTAACTGAAAAAATAAAGTAAAACTTAACTCATAAACACACATGTCATGGGGCGTGCCAGGAGTTTTTGACCGGGTCCATCAAGCAATGTACTTAGGCTGAAACTGAGGAGCATGAGGGGTGAAATCTTTACGCACACTGATAGTGGACGGGTCCAACTGTAAGGTGCTGGAAGCTAGTGGCCCGCCACGTTAAGGACTATAAACTTTTACCTCTGAATCCGGTCGAAGAGACCGTGACACTCCCTCTCCAGTGTTAATATTATTTATCAGATTATGTTTAATATTATATGTTCAGATTTAACTTTGTTGCCTATTTTGATGTACTTAAACTTCATCCTTGTGGCAGTCCAGAAAGTCTGAGAAGTTGTTAAGTTTTCCACTAAATATATATACATTATGTTTGGACATGCACAGGTATCCAAGATATGACCAATAGTCTCACTGTGGCAACATTAACAGTGGTATCCATCTTGAGAAGAGAAGCTTCAAGAAATTTAAAGGATTTCAGAATTATGGTAATAAAATCTTGACAATTTTACCAATGCATCAGTGATATTTAGCACTCCTTCTCCCATTAAGACAAATTAAGGTTTATAACTAAAAAATATGTCCATAATATTTTGGTATTGTTATGTCTCAGAAGAGCAAATAATAATATTTATATCACCCAAGTCTAGAGTTGACAACAACACAGTAGAAAGAGTATCAAACGTCCATCTGATTACTGAAGTTTTTAAGTTCAGTGCCATGAACTTTGTAATAAAAATTGTAAATATTTTAAAATTAACAGAAATATTTACAGCTTCAACTGTTGAAATGTTTGATAGCAGAAAAAGCTGAAAATACTAAATATTATAATGTAATAATATTATGAATGGGCTGTCTGGCTGAGACAGTAAAGGTGTGCTCAGTTCAACTCGAAGGATGTGGGTTCAATTCCCCATCAGGAAGCAAAAACATTTAAGAAATGAGATTTCCACTTCCAGAGGTGCCTATCATCCTGAGGTTTACTCAGCCTACACCAGAAATGAGTACTAGGTTAATTTCTGGGGGCAAAGGCGGCTGGGCATAGAGCTAACGACTCTACCCCATCAAATACCATGGTTACAGATAGTAGAAGCCTTTACCTTCCATCCCACCAAGGACTTTGATGGCCTGTAAGGAGATGACTGCTTTGCAATAATGTTACGATTAATAAAGCATTCGTCGGTGGGTAAGAACAATGTAAGAACGGACAATCCAATTGAAATGGAAGAGATAATCAAATATCAAAAGAACAGGACCACTGATTAGAAAATCAGACCTGATTTTAAAATAATTATATTTCATAAATTCTATAAATATCACAATCTAAGAGTTTAGTCGAAGAAGAGGGTTATTCAATTCTTCCTAATTTTTCAGGAGAGAGAATACTGATTTTAATATCTCAAAATGCTTGAAGGCATTTCAAATGTAAATTTTCAAATTTGCTACTTTTAACTGGTCCCTTTTTTAGCAATAATATTGTATTTTATTAAGGAAATATTTTTTTATATCAGAAATATAAAACAGAGTTAACCCTTTCCTGTAACAAAATACATATATATATATATATATATATATATATATATATATATATATATATATATATATATATATATATATATATATATATATATCTGAAAATTCCATAATATTATTATTCAAATAATTTCTTGATTTTCTAATTCACAGAAATGTATACCTGCAAGTGCGGATTAGCTGTTTCCCTTATATTTACTGTGTTTGGCAGTTTTCTGCTCTGTAGGCTACATCTAACCTGAAATTCCTGGTACTCTATCATTCATATGTTTTGCATTCCTTTTTCACACAATCAGTTCTTAAGATTTTTTTCGTGTTCACTTTAAGGAATCAGTTTGAATATTTCAGTGTTACCACTGGAGCTCTTTTCATACCCAGGATGTATGAAAGGTTTACACGCATTATTTTCAGTCGTCATCGCTACTATATGCCAACTGGAGAAAGCAAAGTAATGGGCATGATGCTGTGGTCTTGCCCCAAACATCAAAGGTAGGTAAGTTTCAGTCGCAGATGTTAACATGGATAAGGAACTGGAAAGTTTAAGCAGAAAAAAAATAATTGGGATGAATTACAGTTATGAGAGAAATATTTTACTTAATTACAATTACTAAAAATGGCTTTCACAGCCGCAGATCTTATGATCACAGGAATAGAACCCAAAAGCTGGTTCTATTCCTGTGATTGTATTAATTACAATTGTTCTTTTAACAAGTAATTGGTAAAATTACAATTACAATTATTTTACAGAACGTTAGTCTTAAGGTAATCAGTGACATTTTGCTTTGTTTGGGGATGGAGTGTTACAAAGTTTGTAGGGAAAATATATCACTTTATTTTGTATCCATTACAGCCTATCACTAGGTGAGACTAAATATGATACCTTGGAACTTTAGAAAGGATCTTGTCCCAACTTTTTCTTTTGGTTAATTACTCTTAGCATTTCCAATAATTTTCTAATTACTTTGCAAATAAATTAACTGGGTTCTTAAGATTTTCATCACTAATCCTCAACATCATTGGGGGAAAGTACATGCTTGCATTTACTGAAAAGATGCCCTACAGTGAGACTTGAATGAATAAATATTTTCAGTAATTTTTCCTGCTGGTATGCAACAGTATGCGGTATTACATGAAATAAATTTCATTGTAAAACCTGTATTGTTGTAAGTAACTACTTGTGCAATTCTTAATCATACCTTTACAACACAAATTGCTTATCTTTATTACAAAAACATTAAAATTCAATATATATTTCATCCTCTAACAGGACAACTTCAGTCGAAAAATAAATGTACAAACCTTAAAATTGTAAGGATACTGAACATATTAAGTATAGCGCTGGCGCTCAATGTGAGCCAGGCCAATTCGGATGGGGTAAGACACCAACCTTATTACTGCAGCACAACACTCAAAGTAACTTATGCAGTTTGAATCAAATATTCCACTTCTGTATAAATTTGCTTACAAAGCAACCAAGGCTTGCAACAGTCTGTGCACATTACAGACAATAACACAACAGCTGACAATGAGTGCATCAAGTATTCATTCATCACACAGACAGGCTCACCTAAGATTTTCATCTGTGCTATTTTAAATTCACTGATATTTTAGCATTGTTATGACATACATGACATTTTAGCTGGACACAACTGTCATTGAACTTTTATACTTAATGTGTTCAATATTCTTGTTACAATTTTATTTATTTGATTTTAGCAGTGGCAATGTTAGGGTTCGTGGTCCTCTCTTACACTTAACCACATAATTTACAGATAATACATATTTAAAAGAAATGTACTATTCTATTATAAAATCAGATAAGCTAAAATTTACAGATTTGGACAACATATAATGAAGAAACAAAGCAAAGTTCAACAAATAAAATAGAATAAAATAAATCCGGAGCATAAAGTTAAAAATAAAGAGACAAAATGATAATGAAAAAGTAAGATATAAACTGAAAAATATAAGCAATGCATAAACAGAACACAATATGTAATAAAGTAAATGGATATATAAATATGGCCATAAAAAGTGATCTATGTACATGAGTAAGAAGCTAAATATTAGATACCTGTACACTATAATAATAACTATTAAGATAATTTCATGGCTCGCAGAGGGATAACAAGCATGAGGGTTGAATGGCTGGACAAGGAATGAACTAGAATAGAACTTAACACAACAAATTGTGAAATTTTATTTCTCTCCTGTTTTAAAAATTTAAAATGGGAGAAACAGAAAATCTGAATGAAGAACAGCAAATTAATGAGCTCGTCAGCTCTAACAATATAAGGAACTTAGAAGTCCAAACATCAGGTACAAAACTTGAGATGATTACAAATTTGCTGATTTACACAGAAAAGAGCCTATTTCTCTTGACAAAAACAATATTTTATAACAGCATGTTTTGCTCTGATCATTTACACAACATAGGAGTCTGCGCTCCAAAGGTACCATAGTCCAGCCTCTCACAGGCATCAATTTCTTATGGCACACTTAAGTTCCACCTGACAACCTATCAGTTGTCCTCGATTTTAAATCCAGTTGTCCCGATGTGAGCTTATCTACAGCTCAACAGTTATAGGGTTCACTGTTCCCAAAGGAGAACTAACACCAGAAAACTTTACACACAGAGAAAAACTGTACAGGGGCATAACTGCCCGTACTAATTGGCCATAGTGTAAAAAGAAAAGGTTGCACACGACTGGCCATAAACAAAAGGCTAGGAGGTGAAACACTTGCCCCCCTTATAGAAATAGTTAAAAACCCTAAGTGGGCTTATGGCCCAAAGATATTGAGGCTAATCCTATACTACACAGAGCCGACTAAATAAAAAACTTTTAATACCAAATAAATTTTAAGAAATTTAGAGGTTTTGAAAACTTTAGTCACCCCATATCAAGTTGAATGGGAACCGATGAAGAAAAATCACATTACTTATTTTCCAGTAGGGAATAGAACAGAGTCCTCAGACTTGTCAAAAATTCTACATTTAAACCACCAAATTTAGAAATTTTCATTAAATAAAAGATGCTGAAACCTTCCTTCACACTATCCACAGGAGCTATCCACATATCTATGAAAATTCTGCCATTACCTTGAGTCGCTGGGCCTTCCTCAGGCAGGCCGCGCCCCTGCCTCCCTTAGGACACGCAGCACTCACAATCACTAGAGTAATTAAGACAATATGGCCCTAAAGCACCCTGCTTTTACAGTACTTTTAGGGGAAGCTTCCAGAACTCTTTATTGATTGGCTGGAATCCTATACACACCCCCAGTTTTAATTGGCTACAGAAGATACATCCAAAAATCTGATAAGTTTATTACAATAGAGGAGGAACTAGCTGAAGCGTTGACAACTTCAGTATATTAAAAAACAACAACAACAACAACAATCACATAAGCTATCATATGTCACCATTCATACGAAACAATCAGCAGTATTCAACAGGTAATCTCTACATGCAGTCTTAAATTTTGATACTGACTTGGATTTCCTGACAGCAGCTGGAAGTGAATTCTAAAGTCGTGTCCCAGCCACAACGAAGGATCTATTACACACTGTAGAGTGGTTGCTAGGAATAGCGAGGGAAGCATCAAATCTTGTGCTACAATTATGGAATGAGGATAATAAGTGGAATTTTGAAGAAATGTATTTGGATAGATTTGCCTTCTGAGTTAGATATATCAACGTAAGTATGTGAAATTTCCGTCACCTCTCTGGTTTCAGCCAGGAAAGAAATGTGTAGCTAGGGGTTATGTGAGAATCATAACTCAAGTTAAAAATAAATCGAAGACCAGAGTTCAATGCTCATTGAAGTTTTCTACTTTGTTCAAGCGTCACAACAATGAAGACAATGAAGTATCAAAGTTTGGAAAAATGTTATCTTTATGTCTTGTGGCAAAATGTCCTTATGTCATTTCAGAGGGTGTAGCATCGCGTACATCTTTCTTACACGTTCAGACCAATCAAGAGTTTCAGTCAGCGGGATTACAGTCGCATTTAATGTCACTGGAGGAATAGAATAATTTTTATACATGATGTTTAATAATTTGTTTGAGTTTTTTTGGGGTTGAGAAGGAGAGAGTTTTCACTGGCGTACACACTGAGCTGTTGAAGGTCGGAGTTAATATCTCTTATTGCATTCAATATATCATTTATAATAATATGGCACTAAATTTGGAGGTCGTCGGCAAAGAGGTGATACCGAGCTCGATAGCTGCAGTCACTTAAGTGCGGCCAGTATCCAGTATTCGGGAGATAGTAGGTTCGAACCCCACTGTCAGCAGCCCTGAAAATGGTTTTCCGTGGTTTCCCATTTTCACACCAGGCAAATACTGGGGCTGTACCTTAATTAAGGCCACGGCCACTATTATAATTTATTTTAGAAGAGATGTCATTAATATAGAGGACACACAAAAGAGGACCAGGAACAGAACCCTGGGTGTTCCTGCCTTCTGGAGTTCCCACTGTGAAGCAGTATCTTGTACTATAACATATTGCATACAACCTGTAATATATGCAGTGAAAAATTTTAAAGCAACATTAGCAAAAAATTATTAGAATTTCTTCAACAATATCTGGATGTTTATCATGTCAAAAGCACTGCTGAATTCAAGAAGTGTGTGTATTGTCACATGTCTTTCATCCATTGCTTGTCTGATGTCCTCAGTCACTTTGAGTAAGGCAGTTGCTGTGCTATGGCCCTTTTTGAAGTGAGATTGAAGGGGGTCAAGAAGAGAGTGTACGTGCAGGTATTCCAATATTTGCGCATGTACCAACTGTTCCAACACTTTGAAGAGAGCATGGAGTATAAAAATGGAATGGTAATCAGACAGGCATTTCGAACCTGGGTTTTTAGGAAGTGGAATTACATTAGCGTACTTCCAAATTGCCGGCAATATGCCATTTTTGAGACAGTCATTAAAAGTATGGGTGAGAATGGGTAGAATAGCGCCAATAATATTATGTATGAAAGTAATAGGAATTGCATCGCCACCACTTGCTTTGGATTTAATAGAATATAAGACTTCCTTAACTTTGTTAGTGCCGATGATACAAAGCAGGGGCGATTTTGTGGGACAAGTGATGGGTCATTATTTACGTGAGGTCTGTTATGTGGATTTGACTGAGATCTCTCTTCCCTGAAATATGCACTTAAATCGTCGAGTTGAATGCCAGGTACCTGAAGCTGTTCCTGTGTTTTTCCTATGCCTATGGCTCAGAGATGCCTCCAGGCACTAGCCGTATTTAGGTTACTTACTGACTAGTAAACATATTTAAATTTTATTTTTCACTAGTTGCTTGACGTTGCACCGACACAGATAGGTCTTATGGTGACGATGGGACAGGAAAGGCCTAGGGGTGGGAGGGAATTAGCCATGGCCTTAATTAAGGTACAGCCCCAGCATTTGCCTGGTGTGAAAATGAGAAACCATGGAAGACCATCTTCAGGACTGCTGACAGTGGGGCTCAAACCCACTATCTCCTGAATGCAAGCTCACAGCTGCGCGCCCCTGACCGCACGGCCAACTCGCCCAGTGTATTTAAATTTAAGGTTACGGGTTATGGATGATTTCTTTAGTTTTATTCCTAAGTATTCTGTACTTTTCATAGTCACTTGGGTCCTGAGTACCTTTTAAAGAGTATCACTTTGAGACATCATATTATTAACTGCAGAGGTCAGCCATGGATTAGGTTTGCGGGATATTCTGATCTGTCTTTTGGGTGCATGTTTGTTGTATAGGTTGTGTATTAACAAATTAAATGTATTTATTTTTGCATCAATATCAGTCAGATTTAAAATGACATTCATGGAAGATTGTAGGCATTGTGCCTTAATTCAAACATGTCAACATCTTTCATATTCCTGTCTGTACATTTATTTTTCGACTGAAAATGTCCTGATAGATAATGGAATATATATCAAATTTTAATGTTGTCTAAATAAATACAGACAATTCGTGTTGTAAAGGTGGAGTGTATGATTAAGAATTGTACAAGTACTTATGGTACACAGTACCAACAGGTTCTTCTCCCAAGTTAAAAAAAAATCTGTGGTTTATGGACTGAGAAATTTAGTATAAATATTCCAGCAGACTGTAATGTGTTCACGAACTGAATTTTCAGTTTTCAATCTTGCAAGTTGGTATCATGCTTATGTGTTTGGTAGGCTTCGTAGGTTTGTAACGGAGCTGGAAACAGGAAGTTATATTCACTTTATGATCGTTTTCAATGTCAAATTATCAGTTCTATATCTGTTCTGCAACATTTGGGTGTTCATGTGAGTTTTCAACAAATGTACTGTAACTTAAGTTAAATCAGTGCAATCCTTGTTCAAAATTAATCAAATAAGTAGTTACTTTATGTCAGTGAGCAAAATAGGGAATGCTAAAAATGTAGGAATTGTGAAATCTACTCATGATCTTGTTAAACACAAAACTGGCCCTCAAAATATCCCAGAAGAGGATCACAAAACCAAGATTGAAGATTCGCAATGTCAGAAGGAAACAAATTTTGATAATGACCGGGCAGACTATTATACACTTTTGCAAAAAAAAAAAAAAAAAAAAAAAAAAAAAAACTGTTGAGAGAGAAATGAGTGGACAGTGATGGCAAGTGTATATATGGGTGTATATTACATGTGTGGAAGGTGCTGTAATAGCACCTACATGGTGAGTACCAGTACTTTTTCTCCCAGAAAAAGCTTACTGCCTGTGTTTAATTTTGAGAATATCATTGTTAAATCATTATGTCTTTGGAAGTACTAGAGAGGTAAGGAAGTTCCTCCAGAGCTGGTGAAGCTACTGATTCTGCAATAGTAGAACCGAAAAAGTTATCTTCATCGTTATTTATTTATCCCCCACCTTTCTCCTTTTGTGTGATGTATATCAATTACTAGAAAACTTTATTTCAAGAAGTAAATTACAAGTAAAAATTACATTTTGTACGAAATAACAATTACAGTACAAGTAAAAAATATATCCATTACAAAATTTGATTTTTTTTACTCAATTACTTCCCAACTCTGGGTGTAAGCACAGGAGACCAGAAGATAACTTGTATCAGATTTGCAGATGACATGTTATGAGGGAGTATCAAATATAAACAGGATATTATTTTTTATTTCAATTAATTTATTGAAAAACACAAGGCAATAACAATTCATTTTTCCACATAGTTTCCTGCTTTGGTAATGCATTTGTCCCAGCTTACAGGAAGCTTTTTGATGCCCTCATCATAAAATGAACAGGGTCGTGTCACCAGCCAGTTGTGCAAGGAGTCTTCCACACTCTTGTCATCTTCAAATCGTTGCCCTCCTAGAGCTTCTTTAAGTGGTCCAAACAAGTGAAAATTGCAGGGTGGTAAGTCTGGGCTGTAAAGAGGATGATCAAGTGTAGTCCAATGCATTTTCTGTAGCTTGGAGACAGTTAGAGCAGCAGTATTGTCGTGGAGGAGGATGACCTGTCGAATCGGCTGGTCTTGTCTTTTGCGGTGATATGCAACCCTCACCTTATTCAACACCTCATAGTAGTATGCAGCATTGATCGTGTGTCACTCATGCCCGCTGATCATCATCAATAATGTCGTTAACCGCATGAATATTTTCATCTGTAATGCTGGTCCAAGGATGGAGATCATCTTGCTGATTTTCCACACGTTCTCGTCCTTCTTTGAACTTTTTTATGCCAGGCAAACACACGCATCTTTGACAATGTTTGATCACCGAACTATTCAGTCAATCTCTGGCAAATTTCCACTGTTGTAACTTCTTCACGCGCTGTCGTGACACAGGTTTTGCCACGACGAGAATGATGAATAATCAGATTGACTTTCCTCCGAGCGGTAAAGAGGGGTTGTTCAATGGGCCTGGGTGATTTGCTACGTGTGAAGAGACGAAGTCCTCTGTTTCCCAAAACCTTCCTTTAATAGTAGACTGATGATTATGTATAATTATATACAATATTTACAATCTCCTTCTCTACTTCAAATATCACTAACATAGAAGACTTGGCGTGGTCGAAGTGTTGAAGTGAATACTCTAAGTCCAAACTCAGACCTTATTATTATTATCATCGGAGACCTGACTGACAGGGCTTCCGCCCGCACACCTAGTAGAGACGTTCCAAAAAGCCCCCAATAGGGTGTGTATCCCTGTTTTATACCCTCACTAACTTTCACCTCCCTTCGAGAAGGCCATCGAAGTTCTCTTCCTATGGAGACTGCCCACAGACACACAAAAACGGAATTGCCTCTTTCCGTTCACTTACCACTCACTTTTTCTAAAGGTATCCTACGCACTTTTCTACAGGGTGCAGCTTCCTGCTTCATGACTCAACCTACCTCGACCAAGCCCTTTCTCCCAATTTCACAACTTGCTGTGTCCAGCACTTGTGTGCCTTCAAACTCTTAAATCTTATATGAGTCTTAATTTACTTATATTCTTCCCCTATCATTATAATTATGATACCTTGGCCTTACTGCCATTACATAGTCATTAATATTAGCTCTTAATTTCCCCCTAATATTATTGTATGTCTCAGCGACACCATTCCTCCTACGTTCCCGATCAAGGGTTCGATCCTCGGAAGAATGAGTCCTGAGTTCCAACTGGGGCGGACACGACAGCGCAAGAGATTTTATAATTATGCAGTGCATAGTGGAGCGGTGCACCTATTGCTCTGACACTGTGAGCGTTGCTGACGAAACGGCGGAAAATATCTAACAGCATGCTCTCCCCAACAATCCTCCCTAAGCATAGCAGAAGCATGGGGCCAGTCCTACCAACTGTTGATGTTCAGGATTTAAAATCCTGTTTATATTTGATCGACTTCCATATTACTAACTGTAGACAAATAAGGTAATGCACCTAATCAATACAATATAAAATTATTACTTCAATTTGTTTTAATCATGGTACTAGTTTTGGCCTATTGTATTAGGCCAACATAAGCCATAAGATCTTAAAACACTTAAAAAACAGAACCTAATTGGCCATACATATAACAAAAATAGATAGCATAATACTTGAAAATTGTTCTGATCTAATATTCAATATCCACTAAAAGAAGTCACTGTCTTGGGGTATAACACAATACTAGAAAATTCTTATGAACTGGTGGTATATTTCAATAAATATAAATCACTGCCTTGAGGATATATGGTATAAATAATTTGTTGAACACTTGCACAAAATTAAAAGCAACTGGTGAAAATAAAGATAGAATAGATTGATGTTAAATTAGATCTTAGTTGATTATGTTATGAAACAAAGGTAAATAGTATGCATAGCAACATCAAAGAATAGAATTCTAAATTATATTGTAAAATGTCTTAATTCTCAAGACAGTGGGCTATGCTATCAATTTTTGTTAAATGTATGGCAAATTAGGTTTTATAAAAGTGTTTTAAGGTCTTATGGTTGATATTGGCCTAATATTAATAGGCTGAGACTTGTACCATGATTAAAATAAATTGAAGTACTAATTTTATATTGTATTGATTAGGTGGATTACCTCATTTATCTACAATAATTATATTTTCATCAATACGGAACATGAAAATGATAAACTTTAATGTTATTACTTGACGATGAATTACTGTTTCTTCAAAGCTTGGCAGCAATATTTTGGAGAGGGGTGGGGGAGAGCGGTTTGGGACAGATACACCACCAAAATTTTCTAACCCAGATAATTTAATCTGAAAATAATTCCATGTAGCCTGTATATAATACTAATGCTATTTAATTATCCATGATACCACTAGGAGGCACCACCATTGTAAAAGTCCCTGTGATCATGTACCTACAAGAGTAGTTACCACCAATGATAGTGAAACATTGGCAAGAGACACCAAATGTGCCAAGTTGGCTTACACCCCCAGACCTTCTTTGCTTCATCCAGACCAATGGCTTTCTCGCTAGCCGGACCTAATTAATCCAGACCAATGGCTTTGTCACTAACCTACCCTAATGTATCCAGACCAATGGAGGTGACATGCAGGATACTAGAGGCCTAAGGGCCGTTTCGCGGCTACTAACCTGGGGGCTTATGTCCCCAGAACCCCTTCGCTTCATCCAGACCAATGGCTTTGTCACTAGCTGGACCTAATATATCCAGATCAATGACTTTATCACCGTATGAGATTCGTAAATTCAAAAGTAGCGCTGCTGCAGTAGGATGAGTTCTTTAGATGGACAGTTGGCAGCTCTTTCCACTGCACGATCATGACCATCGTGAGAAGTGAGCGAGACAGAAACAAATGACAGTGCAATTGTGCCTAGGTGCATGCGCTGAAAAATTGTGGTACTTACTGAACTTTTGCCCTGCATTCCAAATGGGGTATAACTTGGTATACAATCAGCCACGCACATATGCATATACATTATCCTTGATGGTTATGAATTTCATGTTTTTGGTCCGTATTGAACAATATATAAGTAATAATAATAATAATAACTTAATGTTTCCACCTTTTCAATACAATATATTCACAAAATTACAAAATTATACGGTACTAGTTTCGACCCATCTGGGGGTCATCATCAGCCGTATTGGAGCAAAGATCATTTGTGGCGAAATCCTAAGGATTTCGCCACAAATGATCTTTGCTCCAATACGGCTGATGATGACCCCCAGATGGGTCGAAACTAGTACCGTATAATTTTGTAATTTTGTGAATATATTGTATTGAAAAGGTGGAAACATTAAGTTATTATTATTATTATTACTTATATACATTATCCTGAATTAAATTGTTGGGAATGTCTTCACAGTTTTCTGAAAAGACTTACAGTTAGCAGGGGTAGATATAAGGGAGACTGTACCTTTCCTAAATCTGATTTCATTATAAGCAATGTGCTGGCAACTACTGAACAAATACATGTCTTCTTAAGAGTGCAATAACTCATTTGTCATAGCTAACTTCAGAGCACACCATGAAGCTTATAGATTATAGTAACTTCAGAGCAAATCTAAACTTGCTTGAATCAGGGGTTAAATTATTCCCAATTTTACCCAAATTACAGAAAAGACATTTTCTATGCAATCTTCAGTAAGCCGTCTTGTCAGAAGATAGGAAAACTCATACTCATTCCTGAATTCTATCCATGACAACTTCAAAGCGACTATGCTTTCAACCCATACCTTAATACTATATGGATTATTTGGCTTATTGTTAGCAACAGTAATGATCTTTAAATATTCTGTCATTTCATTTAAATATGTTAGGTGCTTCCTTTCATCATTTAATGCACATTGAAATTTCTTTGCATTGCAATTCTGGGAGAGTTGAAGATATCAAATAGAATGCCCATTTTCTCAATAAAGTTGGCAGTAGGCAATGCATCCTCTGACATAATTAAAAGTGACATTGGTCATAATCCCACAACTTACAGAATGACTTAATACATGGGCTGTAAGGCACACTCTCATTGGACTAAATGGAGGTAGGTCAATACACTTCTTGTTTAATTTAGGGGATAATCAGAGGTTCATGCTTTTATACTTATTACAAAACTCAACAATATGACTCCATGAACACTTGCCATCAACACACTCAAGGTCATACTTTTTGAAATTATTTCTTACAGATTTGAACAAGTGTGATACATTGTGAAAGAAAAAGACTTTATTACCACAGTCCTCAATAAATGGCTTTTCTTCATTGAGGCCAAATGAGGATCTCATTTTAAGATTACTACTTCCCTGGTCTGCAAACCACCACCATGGGAATAAACACTGTTTCTCTCACATTTTTAAGACATCTAAAACTATGTCCTTTAAACAGTCTTCAGGTGTACTATCTTTACTTAGGAAATATGCTATAATTTGTTTAAAATTTAATGTTCAAGATGACTCTTTCAATGACATGCATGCTCTTCCAAACTGACAAAACCATTAAATTCATCAGCCCTGGCATCATATGTGATATTACCTTGAACGGACATCATGAAACATCACAGAAACCATATGCTCTGAAACACTTAAATTCTCAGCTATCATCAACGGTAGTACATTCCTGTTTATACCAGGATGCCCACCCAAATTCTGCAGCCACCTCTGAATTGACCTAATTGTAGGAAGACAACATAACCTCCTCAGCATCTTATATGCAGTTGCAGAACAATAATAAATTGCTAGAGCAACAGTTTTCAGTATATTGTCTATCTTTGATCTTACAACCAGCGTTTGTTAGTTGGCTCTGCCACCAAACTGACTAAGTCTGTCTCTGTCTTCGATACTGTAATTTGGACTACAGAAGCAGTGAAAGGGGTGTCACCGAATACGGTACGTCATTGCTTATACAAAGTCAAGTTTTTCTCACACCCTGACAAAGGAACTGTAATAAACAATAATACTGATACGCTACAACAAACTCTTCAGCAGTGTAATGATGGTGCTGGGATGAGTGGCTCAGACGGTTGAGGCGCTGGCCTTCTGAACCCAACTTGGCAGGTTCGATCCTAGCTCATTCTGGTGGTATTTGATGGTGCTCCAACACGTCAGCAGTGTGTCAGTCGATTTACTGGCATGTTAAAGTACTCCTGTGGGACTAAATTCTGGCACCTCGGCATCTCGAAAATCGTAAAAAATGTTTAGTGGGTCATAAAAACAATAACAATATTGTAATTATGGTAATGCCACTGCAGAAGATTACCATGAAAATTGACCTAGAAATTGAGACAGAGGCAGCATTAGAAAACACTGAACTGTTCGTTACTCATCACCTCCAAGAAAAGAAAAGAGAAATTGATGGTAATGGTGACGAGAATGAACATGATGAAGCAGAAGGTTTAAGTAACATGAAATCATATCAATATGCTCTATGAGTCATAAAAGCCATTCAGTCTTTTATCGCTAGTGAAAAATGAACCGGTATTCTTCAACATTACTTGCCGTGCCCACATTTTAATTGAGAACAATACTAGCAGGGATAGTTGTGTACAGTGTACAATTGTGGATTACTGGAAAAATTAAAGACAGTAATGTACCGTACAGTATTACTATTGGTGTTATTTCTATAAAACATGTAGTGCATATTATATAAATGTATGAACTGTAGTAATGTGCACTGTGAGGAAGTTCTAAGCAAGAACAGATTTCTGTTAGTGCTGATGAAGTAGTGTGCCGGCCCTGTGGTGTAGGGGTAGCATGCCTGCCTCTTACCCAGAACCTCCGGGTTTGATTCCCGGCCAAGCCAGGGAGTTTTACCTGCATCAGAGGGTTGAATCGAAGTCCTCTCAGCCAACATGATTAGCATTGACAAGCCAAGAATAACGGCCGAGATGACTCGCCATACTGACCACAGGATACCTCGTAACCTGCAAGCCTTTGGGCTAAGTAATGGTCGCTTGGTAGGACAAGGCCCTGCAGGGCTGTAGTGGCATTGGGATTTGATGAACTAGTGTGTGATTAGTGTCATTATTTTATCTACTACCACACAAAATCATATAAATCTACACCTGTATTATCCAATGGAGGTGACTCATGACTTTTATTTTATCTTTTAACCACCTGAATGAATCAAAATCTTTCATGCAGAGGAAAAAGTTTTCGGTTCTTGTATTGCCTTAAACCCATATCCATGATCACACTGAACTTGTGCATGTCCTGCGCTTACACCCATATCGCAACTAATCAAAACCTGCCTTAAGGTCCGAGTATTTGTAGTTGGTCTTCTCTCCAAACTGACTCACTACTACGGCGTGGACAGTAACATCCGTCTATCAGTTGTCAGCATGTAGGCCTAAATGATGTCTTGAAACGCATTTGGTATTTATCCAACAAAATAGATTAAAACTCAGCTATAGACAACCAAGAGAGATAAGGTTTAATCTGCCATCTTGTAGCCTTAGAGTAAATAGAATGTCAAGATTGACAAGCAAGCAGCCAGACTGCGTAAAATTGAAATGCTTGCAGACTGTACCTGAGGGGTTATTATACAAGTATGAAGAATGAGTTGTCCACCTAATCAATACTTTATTTTACGAAGTGTCTAGAATATTTACATTAAAAGACAGTACCGGTTTTGACCTGTAAAGAGGTCATCATCAGCTGTTAATGAACCTGCTTAATAGCGATTGTGCAGAATAAAACACTACTGAAATTAAACAAGAATGTCACTATTCTAATAAAATACATAATGTTATGATATTTACATATGGTACGATAAAGGGCTTTGACTTGCTGGAGTCCTATGAATGCCACATTTTCCAAAAACAGTACTGCAACAAGTTAAAAATAGGGTACCGTTCTTAGAGTTCAAAGAGTCACTTGGGGTTTTGGTGTCAAGTTCAAAAATCTATGCTGTATGCCAACATTATGCCATACTACATATGGTACAATAAAAGGGCTTTGGCTTGTTGGAGTCCCATGAGTGCCACATATTCCAAAAATTGTTTACTAAAAGGTTAAAAATATAGGGTACAATTCTTAGAGTTCAAATGAAAACTGAGTTTTGGTGTTAAGTTCAAATATCAATGTTGTATGCCGTATGTTGTATGCTAACGTTATGTCCAACTGTTGTACAGATATGTACAGGTGCATTGTTGGACCACAAATATGCGAGGAACATTGCGTTCAGCAGAAATGAGGTTCTGTGAATTGTTTAACAGGTAGGTACTATGTTCATTCTTAGTCTATATCGTTGCTGATACATGCTAGTTTAATTGAATACTTGTTGAGGCATAATATGCTGTGTATGACATTAAATTATATGAAAGTAGGTTGAGAGAGCTCCCCTATTCATACTTGCATGCCTGCTCAGGTAAATTTAAAAATCTGAGAAAAAAGAAAAGGAAATAACTGATAGAGAGAGCCTGCTAAATGGTTTGTGTGCGACAGTGTGTGTGTTACGTGTGGGCTGGATATGTCTTTGAGTATGGTCGGGAGCGTGCTGCACATTTTTGTGTGGGTGTTGTGTGGCTGTTGTAGTGTTCCGATTGAGAGGTATAAGGGAGGGGGAAGCAGCTTGTGGAGAGGGTGGGGTGGAGTGGGGTTTGTTTTTTGGGTTGTGTGTGGGTTTGTGTCTGCTGATTCTTTTTAAATATGTGTCTTTTAGAATGGGAATGGCTGTGTTGAAGAGAATATTTATCTGTGATTTCATTTAAGATGAAGTTAGGATTAGTGTATTGGTCCATGTTGATGTAAAAATCTTCCATTATTTTGAGCAATGGGCCTGTACGGTTGATATTTAAAATTTCCATGTCATTCTCAATTTTAGTGAACTTATGTTTATGACATTCATAAGTTGTATTTTTGGGCTTATGCCGTGTAAATAATTATAAACACACTCAACGTTTCAAAAGGAACCTTGCCTTTCTTCATCAGGAGACAAAAGAGAAAAGAAACGACGTATTGATGGTTGCTAGGAGAAAGCAACAAGGAAGCTTCAAATGGTACCTACCCAAAGATGTAAAGGGGGCGCCATTTTAGCCCAATGCTAGAGACAATGAATAGTAACAGCAAAGCATTACTCTCTAATGGTTCTGATTATAGGTAGCCATGATTCACTGAGGTTGTGACCTGTATCGCGGTTGAAATTATCTGGATGTTTACGTATTTCAACCGCCTCCGTGATAATTCTTCGGCGATATTGCTTTATACGGGCAAGAACATCCACTTCTTGGAACAAGACATCATGACCAGGTGTTAGGGCATGATCAGCAACAGCTGATTTATCAGGTTGGTTGAGTCTGATACATCTGGTACGTTCTTTGATGCGAGTACGCACCGTTCTCGAAGTCTGCCCAATATAAACCTTGCCACAAGTACAGGGAACTCTGTAGATACCAGGTTGTTGTAATTTAGGCAAACTATCCTTAGTTGGTCGCAGGAGTTGCCTAATCTTAACTGATGTTCCAAAAACAGTTCGTATATGGTACCTACGTAAGATTTTAGCAATACGATCCGTCGTGTTATGTATGTAAGGTAGGTAAGCAGTTCCTTTTACATTTTTTTTCTTAACAGAAGTCCGATTATGTGCCGATTTCAGAACCCTTGAGATCAAAGCTCTGCTGTAACCGTTGCTCTCAAAGGTGGTTCTCAAGGTGTTAATTTCCTCTTGTAGATCTGACGCTTCACAAATCCTCCTGGCCCTGGTAGTCAGAGTTGTAAGGATACCATGTTTCTGGGCAGGATGATGGTGAGAATCTGCGTGGAGATATCTATTGGTGTGTGTAGGCTTACGATACATTCTGTATCCTAAAGATCCATCCTCTTTCTTGGTGACGAGAACATATAAAAATGGTATCTTGCCGTCAGATTCCATTTCCAAGGTGAAACAAACGGAAGGGTGCTGGCGATTAAGGTGATCCAGAAAGTGACCAAGATTTATGTTTATGATCCTCGACATGTTGTCCTATGGCTGAAAAGTGATTATATTTAGTGGCATTGATATGTTCGTTGTAGCGAATAGAAAACATCTGCCGGTGTTATTATTTTTATATCTCCCTCTGTCAGTAAGTTAAAAACAATGCAGTGTCTCATCGAAGCACCATGCAAAGTCCAATAACGAACTAAAAAGAAATAGAACTTCTACTTTGATTCTCCTCTCACCGTCAACGTTACACGACTTACTTGACATCAAATACAGTAGTCTCTACTGTATTTGGTAACACCTATATTTACGTTTTCAGTTTGAGGCATACGATTAGTTGCCCATGGTTTACGAGCGGACTCCGGAATACAATGCATGGTCAGTTCTTTGGCTTTTGACGTTAATCACGCTATCTTAGTACTGAATGCGATTTTTTCCTTACTGTTCACTGATCATTTACAATAATACGACGTAACTTACGAGGTAATTTTGTTAATAGAATTTCCTAATATTTTTCTTCTAGCTAAGTCTCGCGAGTGAAATGTTATTGAGTAAAATAGGCTTAATACAAAATCCAAATACTAGATACCGCACTCTAACGAACACATTGCATAATTTTGAAGTTAAATATTCTTATTCTGAGAGGAGATATTTGCAATAAAAGATCGCGAAAGCCTCCAACCTTCAGAAAGCCTTGAAAAGACAGCCAACATGACAGGCTTGAGAATCTTTGCCGAGAAAACAAAATTTTTAGTAACGGATATTGGTCAAATAGAAAAGGTAAAGCACTGAAAATGGTTTTCCGTGGTTTCCCATTTTCACACCAGGCAAATGCTGGGGCCGTACCTTCATTAAGGCCACGGCCGCTTCCTTCCCACTCCTAGCCCTTTCCTATCTCATCGTCGCCATAAGACCTATCTGTGTCGGTGCGACATAAAGCAACTAGCAAAAAAAAAAAAAAAAAAAAAAAAGGTAAAGAAATTCAAATATTTGGGTGAGACAATTCAAGAAAATGGTTTAGAAAAATCTGCTATAGAGGAGAGGATACAAAAGATGGAAAGAGCGTACGGTATAACTAAGAATACTTACAACAAAAAGTGCTTATCAAGAAAACTTAAAATAAAGCACTACAACACAGTAGTGAAACCAGAATGCCTTTATGCCAGTGAATGTCTAGCACTGAACTACAAGCTTCATAAATTAGAAATATTAGAAAGAAGAATTATAAGGAAAATATCAGGTCCTCTAAGAATTGCAGAGTTTTGGAAATTAAGAAGTAACAATGAAATTTACCAGAACGTAGAAAACATATCAGAAACAATAAGAAAAAGGAGATTGCTATTTCTTGGACACATTTACAGAATGGATGACAATAGACTAACTAAACGAATCTTCAAGTAGGTACCTTTGGGAAAAGAAATCAACTACCACCTGGATTCAAGAAGTCAAGAAAAACCTGGAAAGGAACAACATACGAGAAGAAGAATTATTGGAAAGAAAGATTTTTAGGAAGAAAGTCTTACAAATGGAAGGATTCCAAGGGAGGAAGGAAAAGAAAACAGGCACAAAGTGGACTGAAGACAGGAAAAAGAAACACAGTGAAACAATGAAAGAATACTGGAAGAAAAGGAATGAACAACTAAGGAGGAACAATTGAAATCGTAACGTAGTCCTTAGAAGGCCGGAACGCAAGAATAATAATAATAATAATAATAATAATAATAATAATAATAATAATGTTACTTGCTTTACGTCCCACATGTTTACGGTTTTCTTTGATGCCGAGGTGCCAGTATTTAATCCTGCAGTTCTTTTACGTGCCCGTAAATCTACTGAGACAAGGCTGATGTATTTGAGTACCTTCAAATACCACTGGAATGAGCCAGCATCGAGCCTGCCAGGTTAAGTTCAGAAGGCCAGCGCCTCAACCATCTGAGCCACTCAGTCCCTCAAAAAAACCCTCTTTGTTTTCAGAAGTAAGGTTTTATAATGTATGTGATTTGTTTTGAAAACTCCCAGTATGTAAGTTAATCTTTGTATCTTGGAAACATTGTACAAGTAATTTAAAAAAAATGAAAGGAGTATTTCCAGATGGCTTAAGAAAAGAGATTGACTTATGGTTGACTTTGAGTGAATTGGGCAGTTCAGTTTCATTTTAGACTATACAGTATATCATATTGGCCAATTTTCTGAGAGAAAGGATCAAATGATATAGATGTTGATTCCCATAGGGAATCTGAAATATTTGTCCTGAATGAGTAAATTTATAATACCAATATAAATCGTCCGTTATTGGACATTATAAATTTTCTGAAAATTTATAATGTCCAAGGACCATTTATATTGGTATTAGAAAGGATCAATCTGTAGATTAGGAATGAGTATACTGTACCCAGGTCACGCTGACCAAATGTCTTCAAAAACCATTAAGATTCAAAGAAACATTGTTCAAGTTCAAAGAAAGTCACTAGAACTTTTACAGCAAGTCCCAGTACTAGAGAACTGACAGTTTTTTGCTTCAAGAGAAAAGACGAGTTTATCTGTCTCAAGAAATGGTTGGCTTACACTTCTAAGTAACGTTATGCACACTTTGGAATGGAACTGTAATTCTCCCAATGCTGTCACTAAAACCAGAGGTTATGAAATGAAGAAAATAGAATCTACTGAATCGGTAAGCGTGGAGAAATTTGGGTGATAGATCAAAGGAGCGCAAGGTAGTATACAAGAAGCTTTGTTTGCCAAGAGATAGATGGGAATAGGGCAGTTGTTGAACGATTACTGTATATATTTCACAGATTTTACAGTCATATAAAAGTAGAGGGATAAGGTGTATGTGAAAATTAGAGGTAGATAAAACTAAATGATGTAACAGTCTACATGTATGTGTGTGTCTGTGCACGTAATGTTTCGTTAAAAGGTGATTCCTGTGGAAAGTTTGGGTAAAGATCAGGATGAGTTAGAGGATGCCGAGTAAATGCAACAAACAGAAATTAGGCTAGTTCACTAGTTAAAATTTTTGCTATATAATAAAACTGAAAATGCAAACTCAGAAATTATATGTCGTTAGACTTACTTTAAGAGAAGCAGAAGTGTTCATTGTTACTCCTGAGGATCCACCAATCCACCTATGGTGAAGAGGAATACAAATCCTAATACCCAAAGTAAAGCTGGACTGTAGGTTAACTGAATTCCATGAAGGGTGCTGAGTCAACTAAAAATCTTAATTCCTGTAGGAATGGTAGGTAAAACAAAATAACACAAACTGATCAACATTTTCCACAAAAAGTACCAAAAAACACTGCTATTGGATGAATAATTAAATATGGCATCACTCCTATAATTCAGTAGGTATATATACCCTTCTAGAGAGCTGTCTTGCCAACTATGGCACAATCAAATCTTGTAAACCAATGGGGGTAAATTTGTAATAAGTTATACACTCCCAAACTTAAACCAAGTCTAACTCCTCTGCTCGTTTTGCTCAGCATATATGCTGAAAATAAAGCTATGGTGATAAATTTCTCTGACCCCTTATGCTTTGTTTGGGCACATGCATCTTAAAGAAACCAATGGTGATAATTGGCTGCACCTTACCAACTGTGTATACATCAGCAGTTAGTAGCATTATCTGACAACGTCAGCTGCTAATAGCAACAAGCACTGACCTCCTTTTCCACTGCAGAGCTCTCTCGGAAACTATTTTAGGAGTTCTTCTGTATTGCTTCTGTTAATTAGATTTTTGAACTAGTATGAAGTAGAATTGTTTAGGTTTATCTGCGAGAGAAAGGGACAGAGAGCATATGTGTCATAATTTGTCTCTCTTGGTTTGTTCACAGTAACATATAAGGTGTTGGATCATGTTTAGGTGTTGTTATTGAGATATAGCTGGTAATGAAATCTACCTGTATCTAATTCTGAGAGTGATGCAATATTTAATAAATTTTACCCAGTAGCAGAAGCTATTGACACAGGAGGTGTGGAAAATACCACATGATTTCTGATAATTTTCTATTAATTTAAATATGTTACTGGGGACAAGTTGGTAGTCTGCACTGCTGGCAAAAAGAAAACAACATATTTCCTTCCTATATTTAATACAAGATTTCTGCGGTTCATTCTCCCAAATTATGAACTTCATGCTGAGGACCTATTTATTGTTATACCTCTTCTTCTGCTTTAATTTTTTTTTTCACTTGGCTCATTTTAAGTAGGGAGTTCCAGCCTTCTTGGGATTACCACCATTCAAAAAGGTTGTTGAGATCATTCTATTTTTTATATATCTCCCTGATATGCTCTTCTTCTTACAGATTCCTGTTGATAATGGAGGAGCCAGTTTTTATCAAATGTGAGCCTGGATATGTATCAGATACAGCAGAACTGAATAATGCGGTAAGTAGTGTTTAAATCGTGTTTGCACCCTTAATTTCTCCATCACATACCCCCATGGGTAGGTGATACAGACGAAGAATATACACGCAGTGTCCCCTGCGTGTCTTAAGAGGCAACTAAAAAGGGCAACCAAGGGAATTAGAACCATGAGACTACTTGTGATTAGTATCATTACATGAGGGACACCATGGCTCGACATTACTTGCAATTAGTACCACTGTGTGAGGACCAATGTGGTTATACGTTACCTAGGCATAGCACCGTTCTGTTAGGAACACCACGGGTCTGGGCATTGCCTGTGGTTATAGTGTCCCTGTGAGAGACTGTGCCGTACGCTGTGCTGGGATGGGTGGTTTCACCAGTATTCAGAATGGGTCTGGGTTACCTATGAGTAGTACCACTATATGAGAAACACCATGGGTCTACGTTGCTTGTGATTAGTAACATTATGTGAGGAACACCATGGGATTGTGTTGCCTGTGGGTGGTACCATAATGTGTGATATACCATGGGTTTACATTGCCTATGATTAGTACCACCATTACAAGATATTAGAATCATTCCGTATTGACGGTATTTCACTTTACAATGGCGAAAAATGAAAGTATCCTCCTATTCAATACATCATATATTCTGTCGTTAGACGGAGTAAACAAGTTCAGACATGTTTGGCTCGTTTGAGCCATCTTCAGTGAAAAAATTAGGGGGGTTGGAATAATTTACATAATATGAGTTGAAAAAATGCTAAAAAACATAATGAAAGCACAAATGAAAAAACAAACAAAAGAGAGCCTAGACGGAAACAAAATAGCACAAATATACAATATTTACATCAATATGCAGAGCAAAAAACAACTTATTGCAACAAAATTCAGTGAAACAGGAGTTAATTTGAAATAATAATTGATACTAAAAAACTGCGTTAACCTAAGAAACAAGGGAATGAGAAAACAAATGATGTAGATGGAAATGAATAATAGTAGCATATGGTGAGGTTGTGGACCTCATAGTTTACAAATTATTAGTTTATAAAAACGACAAAACAGTTTGAAATCGCTGTCAAAATCCTAGTGGAAACCCATCACATCAAAATGGTCAGGAGGAGAGCGGGAGCAAACATTTTGAGAGAAACCAAGCCTGAATTAACCTGCAGGCGAAAAGCCTGTGATAAGGAGAAAAAACACCTTAAATTTAAGGCTTCAGAAATAGCAGCATTCTTAATATCTTCTCAATCTAGCGGTCCCTTTCTTCATTATTATTTCATAATGTTGGCTGGTGTTTTGCCTTATTATAGAGGGGTCGGAAGGGCCGCATATAAAAAAATATGAGAAGCTGTGTTAGGTAGAAGACAGATGCATAGTAAATTGTAGTAATCTAGTGGAAACCGTCAATGAAATATAAAATTCACCATAGAGTCAGAAAACAATAAAGCCCTTAATTACCTGGACTTAACCATTATGCGCAACAGCAACAACACTTTATCCTTCAATATATACAGGAAACCCACCCACACCATCAATACCATCCATCAGACCTCTGTGCACCCAGACATACATAAAAAAGCAGCTTACAATAGCATGGTCCTCAGAGCATTAACTATCCCTTTATCTCGCAAGAATTTCAAAAAAGAAATTAATACCATCTACAACATTGCAGAACACAATGGTTACAATAGAACCTTCATCAGCAGAATCATCAATAGATACAAAAGCAGACCCAAGACTACCCTAGTAAAAGATTCTGCTCCAAAAGAAAAATTTTCCACATTCACTTTCAATAATAGTAGCATTTACCAAATTTCTAATATTTTCAAGAAACACAGCATCAAAATAGCTTACAGAACCTCCCACACCAACTCCAAACTCGTTTTCAATCCACACACTGTCAACAATAACAATAGCAACATCAACAACAAATATTTGAACTCCGGAGTTTACAAATTAAAGTGCCAATCCTGTAATTCCAGCTACATAGGTCAAACAGGCCGCAATTTTGTCATAAGATACGCCGAACATCGCAACGCTCTCAAATATAATCGTTTTTCAGCTATGAGCGAACACCATAAAACATCCAGCCACGAATACACTTCAATAGACAAAGACCTGAAGATCTTGCATTATGAGCAAAAAGGCACCTTGCTCAACATTCTCGAGAGCATCCACATCGATTTAGATCAGTTTATGAACCCCACTCACAATTTAAATGAAGTCAGCGAGAAAAAGAACATTCTACTTGAAACATTCATTCCATACATTTGTCAGAATTTCCATAACACAAACAAACCCCACCTCCATCTCCCCGACTCACCACCCCCCCCTCCTCATACCACCCCTCCCCCTCCGCTCCTTCCAACCTAGCAAACACAGCCAACCAACAATAGACTCGATCACGCGACCGAGACCGTCACTTTAAGAAGGCCACACCATTCGAGTTTTAGAAGTCAGCGAGTAAACTAACATCCTCTTGAAACATTCATTCCTT